>NC_048571.1:75594795-75897295 GCF_013265735.2 Oncorhynchus mykiss | reverse complement strand
ATTTGAAATTCAGGCTGTAACACAACAAAATGCAGAAAAAGTCAAGGGGTGTGAAAAGGGAACATTTTTATGATACAGTATTAACCAACTGGAAAGAGAGACTACTTACTACAGGATATCCTCTTGAATTGACATAACATGTAGCCTACAGTAAATCTCATCACCATCCTGATTGATTCCTCTTGTATAAGTTTTATTTAACTTTTCTTTACAAGTTAAAAATAATTAAAAAAGTGAAAAGTGGCAATATGACAAATTAGCAGATCATTTTGCCACATCTACTTACACTTATAAAATTATTTTGTGTAGCTTACTTTATTTATAGGGTTACTATAGGGTTACTAAACTCATATTGAATTCATATATTGTTACAACGTAATTTACTATTACATACTTTCCAGTGGAAAGAAGTACCATAAAAACTTCCTGAGTTGGATTATGTTTTAGTCTGTCTGTCTTGAATAGTCTTATCTGTTTGGTTTCTCATAAAAGAGTAGCTTACTTAGAATCGCACAGGTGTCTATTGATGGTGTAGCTCAATGAAGTCACTTTAAACTGATTTGGACATGCTAATATTGGGGATATTGACTTACATTAGTTTTGTACCACAAATGTTAGAAAGTTAGCATTTGGAGACAGTGGCCAGGTACACAAAACCAAAGCATAGTTTGCTGTCTTTAATATTTAATATGTATTAGCATCCCCATTAGTTCTTTCCCTGGGTCCAAATTAAAACAATTACATTGCACAAATGGCAATAGCCTAAATCTGAAATAAAACAGAACATTATACAATAGATTATTACATCGTTACTCTAATATGAAACATTTACAACATATGTACAATACTACAATACAGCAATATTACAATGTGTGTGTGTATGCGTGTGTGTGTGTTCGTGTGTCTCTTCACATTATGCATTGTGCCGTAAGGTGCTGTTTTGTCTGTTTTTAAAATCAGATTTTACTGCTCGAGTTCCATGTACTCATGGTTCTATGTAGTACTGTGCGTTTCCCGTAGTCTGTTCTGAACTTGGGGACTGTGAAGAGTCTCCTGGTGGTATGTCTTGTGGGGTATGTATGGGTGTCTGAGCTGTGTGTTAGCTGTTTGAACAGACAGTTTGGTTCTTTCAACACATCAATACCTCTCACAAAGACAAGTAGTGATGAGGTCAATCTCTCCTCTACTTTGAGCCAGGACAGATTGACAGGCATGTTATTGATATTTAGCCTCCCGTGGACATTTAAGGGCCATATCTTGCTGCTCTGTTCTAGGCCAACGTCCTTCTTTGTGGCCATATAACTGGGCAATAGTCCATGTGTGATAAAGCTAAAGCCTGTAGGGCTTGTTCAGTTGATTGTGACGTCAAAATAGCAGAGCAGCACTTTATCACGGATAGACCTCTCCTCATTTTAGCTACCATTGCATCAACATCTCTTACTTTGTGCATAGACTGCGTACAGGGTAAGGAAACCAATATTAATATTCTTTATGTGGGTGAACTATCCCTTTACGGCAGTGGTCACCAAACTTTTCGGAGTCAAGATCACTTTCGCAGTCAAAAAGCAAGCCAACATCTAAAACTCAGATTTGTTTTAAACATTTAAACACCTAAAAAATGTAACATTAAACTAATAAAAGCAGTTGTGTAGGAATGAGGTTTGTGCAGTATGCCTAACACATTATCACAGCACATTGGCTATATGCCTGGCCTGACAATATTGTTCTTCTATATTTCAAAATTCAAGCTTTGATAACAGAATAGATGTTGGTGTAACACTTGCGAGGCAAAGTTGAGCATTAAATTAAATAATTTGCAAATATTTCGCTTTTTTATTTTACTGAACTGTTGGTACCTGTACATGATGATCATGTTGCTTTCAAGACAACTGAGAACTCCGAGAAAACGAGGTTAAATCATCCACAGGGCCGGGGGGTGAGACATTGATGCAGCTTAAGCCCCACACTCTTCAACATATATATCAATGAATTGGCAAGGGCACTAGAACAATCTGCAGCACCCGGACTCACCCGACTAGAATCTGAAGTCAAATGTCTACTGTTTGCTGATGATCTGGTTCTTCTGTCCCCAACCAAGGAGGGCCTACAGCAGCACCTAGATCTTCTGCACAGATTCTGTCAGACCTGGGCCCTGACAGTTAATCTCAGTAAGACAAAAATGATGGTGTTCCAAAAAAGTCCAGGTGCCAGGAGAACGAATACAAATTGCATCTAGACACCGTTGACCTGGAGCACACAGGCAGCTTGGCCCCAGTGATGTACTGAGCCGTTCGCACTACAGAAGGCCAAGCAGTTTGTCAGTGGTGTATTGGAGGCAAAGTCAGGTGCAGGAGAGCAGACTATAATGAACAGGCACATTTTTATTAAAGTTCCAAAAACGAGAGCACTACATAAATCAAACGCGCTTAAAAAACGGAACATAAAAGTAAAGCGCGTAAACTAACACCACATAACATGATGGGAAACAGAGGGTTAAATACAAGTAGATTGATTGGGGAAATGAAAACCAGGTGTATGGAAACAAGACAAGACAAATGGACATAAGAAAAATGGAGCGGTGATGGCTAGAAAGCCTGTGACGTCGATCGCTGAACGCTGCCCGAACAAGGAGAGGAGCCAACTTCGGCGGAAGTCGTGACACAGTTGCCGTACCAGGCAGAGATGGAACCAGAGGATGCTCTCGATTGTGCAGCTGTAGAACCTTTTGAGGATCTGAGGACCCACGCCAAATCTTTTCAGTCTTCTGAGGGGGAATACATTTTGTCGTGCCCTCTTCACCCCTGTCTTGGTTGTTGTCTGTGTCACACTTCTTTGCTTTATCTTGGCCAGGCTGCAGTTGCAAATGAGAACTTGTTCTTAACTAGCCTACCTGGTTAAATAACAGTCATTTCAGTCTCTGCAGTAGCTGACATACATAGACTAGCCATGTCATTCGTAAAGATTTTACATAAGGGGCCTACACAGCTGCCCTGGAGAATTCCTAATTCTACCTGGATTGTGTTGGAGAGGCTTCCATTAAAGAACACCCTCTGTGTTCTATTAGACAGGTAACTCTTTATCCACAATATAACAAGGGATGTAAAGCCATAACACATATGTTTTTCCAGCATCAGACCATGATTGATAAAAAATATATTTTAAATTTGAGATACTTCAAAGTAACCACCTTAATGACAGCTTGCCATACACTTGGCATTCTGTCAACCTGCTTCATGAGGTAGTCACCTGGAATGCATTTCAATTAACAGGTGTGCCTTATAAGTTAATTTGTGGAATTAAAGAGGAACGACAGTCCAGTATTACTTTAAGAGGGATCATCAAATAGATTCAGCCGTGGGGAGATTTTTTTCTTGAGAGGATGGTCATAGGGGTAGGAACATTATTGCAAATAATTTGTAGACTGCAAATTGACCGCAAAAATCCCAAACAGATATAATATTTGATACAAATATAATCATTTCAAACAGTGCATGCATTTGTGAAAACAAATCACCAGTTGGGAACCCTGGTCCATACTAACAGTACTGATGTTGCATGGTTGTGGTGTCACTATATGACAGATTTCATGGTCAATTTCCCAACAGATGGCGGATGAGCACCACAGCACAAAATACAGTGAGCTCCAAAAGTATTGGGATAGTGACACATTTATTGTTGTTTTGGCTCTGAAATTATTCTGCAAAAATATCATACCACACCCAAAATGTTAATGTCCCCTGTTATTGTAATGGTGAGAGGTTAGTATGTCTTGGGGGTATGATATAAAATGCTAACCTCCCGTTATTGTAATGGTGAGAGATCTTGGGTATATGATGTGTCTGTAACTTTCTCAGGTGTAGGCCTAGATAGCTCATACTGTCTGTAGGCCTATGCTCAGAAACACACTGTACAAAAGCACAGTGGGTAAGAATGCTTCACTAGGAAAATACCGTTTTAAGATAATGCCTCGCCTAGAAGATGGTCGCCTCATCCAACCCTTATAGAGGTATAACGGTTCACCCTCCAACAAACCGCACATACTCAGCCTTCTCAGTGCACAAACAAGTGCCACCCCTTGATTAAAACACTGACAATTAACCGACACAACGCTGACTGGATGCTCGGACAAACTTGTATTTTTTCTCCTGCTGTACATGCAACCGCTCTCTCCATTCCTAGAGAAAGGTGGATGTTGTGTGTATGAAGGGAGGGCCAGTGACCTGAAATCTCTTCTCAACGTACTTGAACATACTCGCTGAAATCACACAGCAGTGTGCAAAGCCTAACTGAAAATCCACAAGGGGCCTTATGTAGACTGAATGGAAGCACCTTAGAATCAGAACAGCCCTGGAATTTGTATAATGCTTTTAAAGGGGAGCCATCCAGTGTGATTTAGTTTAACCACCAAATTATAGCTAAGTGGGCACACTATTAACACAGTATACACACCTATTCCTCTGTTGAACTCAAAGCTGAAAAAGAAGGGTCATAGGGTCACTGGATTTATTAAAACGTTAAACAGTTAACAGTAGGACTGCCCTCTGCTGGACAATAGATGAAATGATACAGAGTGCAGACGGTGATAGATTCAGTGAAAACACCTCAGCAATGGAGGTAGTTTTGAACACAGAAATGTTTGCAAGTGACATTAACTCTCACCAAAGCTTTAAAGGGCCAATCTGCAGTTGAAACAATAACAAAGTGTCACCCCACCTATTGTTTGGTAAAAAGCTGAGGGATGGGCCTGGATAAATGTAACCACTCTCAAATTCATTGGCAGAGCTGTGGATGTCAGGACTGACCATCCATGATATACAAATGATAGTTGAACCATGTTTTGAGGCTATATAGTGTTGGTTTGCATTTACTTTGTTTTCAAAGATTGGAGTAAGCTTATATTTTGTGTTTTGATTGGGCACAAGAGTTGAACTAAGAGTATGAGGAATTTATAAGTAATATTCTTCAATAATCAATAACTAATTTAGAAGTCCAAAAATGGATGTAGCAATTTAAAAAATGTCAGATGTCTTTTTTAAGTATTCAGATAAGTAGTCTGTACAGTAATTCTGCCACCTTGCAGTCTTCCCCATTAATCTTCGCTAAATCAAACACACATTTAATCTATTCAAATAATACTTTACAGTATGGTTCTCAACTGAAATGTGTATGAAGACTATTCAATAGGAGTTCCCCACATTGGTGTGATTTCACTAAAACACTGGATAAAGTTGCCACCACAATAGTTTGGTACACTGCTTGTATACTATTTCACCACATGAGATCTGTTTTTTTCATACTATTTTATATAACTTTTTTGTGTTTGATAAATCATGTTTCGATACCACCCATTCAGTTGATAGTCATCTCTGTGTTTCTACTGTAATTGTATTTTAGTTGTACTGACCAGACTATTCACTCATGTAGCACTGTGTGTTGAAACAATTGAACATGGGTGTTTAATTGATATTAAATCCATCAAATATATGTCATGCATACAGTAAACATCAAACAGACACACAACACTACACAGTTGTTTATTATTTGATTTGCAAAACATCTGACAAAAATAACATTACATAAACACCCATTTATAATGTCTGTTGTAATAGAAAGAAAAAAATATCTTAAATGAAATAAAAACACAAATATACATTGCAAGAAATTAGATGAATGACTTTGATAATTGCAGCCATATAATGCTGAAATGGACAGGCATTCATGTAGAGCATATTCATCCAAATGTATGCATTGTGTTACAAACAATACCTTAAGTGCTTCTGTTGTTTCTGGCTTTCCATGTGAAGTGGTGCAGTGTGTTAAAAACAGGATTATTCACTTTACAATCTAACATTTTAGTTTAACAATTCTTCTTCAACTAGATTTTCTTGCCCACAAAGATCGGTAAAGTAGAATCGCAGTTAGCTGCAAGAATAATAGGTAAGGAAGTAATATTGACCAATCTTTGAAATTAGCTGTCTTGAGAATCAAGAACAAATTTGAGTTGTTTTACGATACTTGGAAAAGATACTTGGAAAAGCTAGTTTGCTAACTTTCTAATTTTGCTTTGCGAAACACTCTCCAGTCGTTACAAGGTTCATATAGGCACTCAACTCAGGCTCCGAGGGACCACAGTGTCTGCTGGCTGTCAATATCTATAGCTAATACATAGGTAACACAAAGCTAGCTAATCTGAACTCCTTTCACTCCCTGCCCTGTACTCCAAAGTGTAGCGTGATGAGTACATGGGAGCCAATTCCCCCATTTTCATTGTGAAAAAGGAATTATTTGTGCATGCAGGTCACTTTGGTACTCTTATTTGCATTAGTTTATATCGATTTGATGTCTAGTGAGGTCTACATACCTCCAATAGCTAGCCTCCAATAGCTAGCCTCCAATAGCTAGCCTCCAATAGCTAGCCTCCAATAGCTAGCACGACAACTGATTATCAATCTGACTGCTTTTGCTGGACACATTTTTATTTTTTAAAGTTCTGTTTGAATACAAACTGTCAAAATCGAGACAGTTAGTTGGAAAGATAGTACGAAACATTGTCAAAAACTATTCAAAAACTGTATTCACAGATATTAGTAGCATCTTAAAGTGGTACTGACTGAGCAATGTCAACCAAATGGTGCACATCCAGTTCACCAGAGGGAGTATGCTCAAAGACTTAGAGTGTCTGGTCAAAAAAAAGAAGAAAAGTGCCTTCAAGTTGGAAAGTGGAGTAGCTGGTGATTAATATTACACAATACTTGCCGCCTCATTGATAGATTAAAGTGGTTTAATCAAAGTCAATAAATGGACATCAACCTCCTCAAGTCTACATTGTTCAAATAGGAATTTGCTTTTCTAGAACCAGCTTCCTATAGCTTTATACCAACCTAAACTACTTGGCTTTAAAAAACGACATAACACGACAGACACTGTGGCCTCACATGTCCTGGTTAGCATATATCTGCTGGGCGATACCCAACCGTGCCAATGTTAGTAAGAATAACAACACACTGATCGATCTGTGATGCTCTTGATAAAAGCAGCATTAAATGGATACTGATCTTTGTCCTGTCAGAACTTCTGCCCTTTCCTGAAAATAAGATCTATACAGAAGAGTTTACTCTAAAAAGGTGGGTTGGGGGATATGAGAGTGGAGAAAACTTAGTAGCTGATAGAGGGTAGGAAGGAAAGAGAGATGGATAGGGGACAGAGTGATAAACATCTAGTAAGGGCAAAGACCATGCCAACTGTACCAAGAGGAGCAGACGCATCAACTCTCCGACCGAAACCATACGACTCATGACCCCTCTATACAGAGGTCACAATTAAGTCTCTCGTAGCGTTTCATTCCAGGAAGTTGCTCCCTCCCTTCTGTCCTTGTTCACTGTAAGCTGAATATGGCGGAAACCAGGTGGAGGTATTCCTTACATACAACTACCCAGTTGTATCAGATGGGCGAAACGCGAGTGAACTAAGAGAAAAAGGGAGGAAACCACGTATTAGAATGAAACACAACCCCGGTCGACCAGAACCCAGCCTGGACCCCCATTGGTCAGAATGCAGGCACAATTAAAACACAACCTCTGGTGGGTGTTTGTTCGTTACTTTTAAAAAAGGCAATGTTTTTAGTAAAAAAATATTGTACAAAAAAAACTACCAATGACTTCATTAGCTGTATAGTCTCCCAGTCTGCATGGTGAGACATCTTTGAGGTAATCATTGATTCATTAGACAGCAATAAATACCAACACATATTACAAAAGTAAAAACAGAGGAAACTCCTTTAATGCTAAAGCATAATCTGTAGCTAAAAGAGGTAGATCATTGTTGTGTACATCCATTGTGGACACTCCTTTTAATGTTTGAAGAAAAACAACCTACACGTGAATATCAACGGTACTGTACAGTATATCGATCCCTTTCACATTCTGAAAATGTACTGAAAGGCAAATCTCACTCGATCAAAAAAATGTATATTCTTTTTTTGTGAGTTACATTTCAATTCATTTCTCAAACTGGATTCGTAATTGCTTTGTACAACCTTTATAAAAGAACACACTCTAAAACAAAAAAATGAGACCGTTATGCTAGCTGATGCTAGTGCACCACACCCTGTATTCTAGGTATTCGCCCGTTTGATATAGATAAATAAACAAGTAAGGAAAAGAGACAGCCAACTGTAAAAACTCTAAATGATCCAAGTTCTAGTTTAATTTCATTTCATTAATGGTTCCTACGTTCCAGTTGGGAGTTCGATCAAAATGTCACAAAAATGTAGACGTTCTAAACCGATGAATAAAAAGAAAAAATGCTTAACCAAGACTAATGACATAACATGGATTTAAATAAAAATCTGATTTTGCTTTTGTTCTTCAACTCATAATTACTGCTATTGAACAGCTTTTGAAATGTCTGGAGTTGAAATCAACTGACTGTAGGTCATGAAGCCACATTAGGCCTTTTCTTCATAAAGCGTTTTGGAAAATCCACTACATTTGACTGAATATTGAGCAGCTATAACTGTACAAAACCAGACCTGAGAGAGAGAAAGAGAGAGAGAGAGACCTCTCCTTACCCTGTACTTCTCTAAAGGGAGATTTGTGACAACATCCTGCCCTGTGGCACTTACATGATAACCAAGTCTTATACATACAGTGCCTTAGGGAAAGTATTCAGACCCCTTGAATTTGTCTACATTTGGTTACATTACAGCCTTATTCTAAAATTAATTAAATAAAAGAAAATCCTCAGCAATCTACACACAACACACCATAATGACACCATAATGACAAATGCATTAAAAATAACAAACAGACATACCTTATTCACATAAATATTCAGACCCTTTGCTATGAGGAACGAAATTGAGCTCAGGTGCATCCAGTTCCCATTGATCATACTTGAGATGTTTCTACAACTTGTTTGGAGTCCACCTGTGGTAAATTCAATTGATTGGACATGATTTGGAAAGGCACATAACCGTCTATATAAGGTCCCACAGTTTACAATGTATGTCAGAGCAAAAACCAAGCTGTGAGGTTGAAGAAGTTGTTGGTAGAGCTCTGAGACAGGATTGTGTTGAGGCACAGATCTGGGGAAGGGTACCAAAAAATGTCTGCAGCATTGAAGGTCCCTAAGAACACGGTGGCCTCCAACATTCTTAAATGGAAGAAGTTTGGAACCACAAAGATTCTTCTTAGAGCTGGCCTCCCGGCCAAACTGAGCAATCGGGGGAGAAGGGCCTTGGTCAGGGAGGTGACCAAGAACCCGATGGTCACTCTGATAGAGCTCTAGAGTTCTTCTGTGGAGATGGGAGAACCTTCCAGAAGGACAAGCATCTCTGCAGCACTCCACCAATCAGGCCTTTATGGTAGAGTGTCCAGACGGAAGCCACTCCTCAGTAAAATGCATATGACAGCCCGCTTGGGAGTTTGGCAAAAGGCACCTAAAGACTCTCAGACCATGAGAAACAAGATTATCTGGTCTGATGAAACCAAGATTGAACTCTTTGGCCTGAATGCCAAGCGTGACGTCTGGAGGAAACCTGGCAACATCCCTACGGTGAAGCATGGTGGTGCAGCATCATGTTCTGGGGATGTTTTTCAGCGGCAGGGACTGGGAGACTACTCAGGATCGAGGCAAAGATGAATGGAGCAAATTACAGAGAGATCCTTGATGAAAACCTGCTACAGAGCATTCAGAACCTCAGACTGGGTCAAAGGTTTACCTTCCAACAGGACAACAGACCTAAGCACACAGCCAAGACAAGGCAGGAGTGGCTTCGGGACAAGTTTCTGAATGTCCTTGAGAGGCCCAGTCAGAGCCCAGAGTTGAACCCGATCGAACATCTCTGGAGAAACCTGAAAACAACGCTCCCTGTCCAACCTGACAGAGCTTGAGAGGGTCTGCAGAGAAGAATGCGAGAAACTCCCCAAATACAGGTGTGCCAAGTTTGTAGCGTCATACAAAAGAAGACACAAGACTGTAATCGCTGCAAAAGGTGCTCCAACAAAGTACTGAGTAAATGGTCTGAATACTTATGCAAATGTTATATTTTCAGTGATTTATTTTTAAGAAATTTGTTAACATTTCTAAAAACCTGTTTTTACTTTGTCATTATGGGGTATTGTGTGTAAATTGATGAGGGGAAAAACGATTTAATCAATTCTATGTGGTAAATGGTACGTGTGTATATATAGATTGTGTATAGGCTTGTCTCCCACATGAATCTCCTCTTTGTGCCAGACTGGGTTCAAATGCATTCTGTTTACTTTTTTCTATATTCATTGATCTGTACACGTTATGTATGCGTGTGTGTGTGTGTGTTTGCATGTATGCATGTATATATAGTATGTGTGTATGTACAGTTAAAGTCGGAAGTTTACATACACTTAGGTAGGAGTCATTGAAAGTCGGTTAGGACATCTACTTAGCGCATGACACAAGTATTTTTTAAATTTTTATTATGTCATGGCTTTAGAAGCTTCTGATAGGCTAATTGACATAATTTTAGTCAATTGGAGGTGTACCTGTGGATGTATTTCAAGGCCTAGCTTCAAACTCAGTGCTTATTTCCTTGACATCATCGGAAAATCAAAAGAAATCAGACAAGACCTTAGAAAAAAAAATATCGACCTCCACAAGTCTGGTTTGTCCTTGGGAGCAATTTCCAAACACCTGAAGCTACCACGTTCATCTGTACAAACAATAGTACGCAAGTATAAACACCATGGGACCACGCAGCCGTCATACCGCTCAGGAAGGAGACGCGTTTTGTCTCCTATAGATGAACGTACTTTGGTGCGTACTTTGGTGCGAAAAGTGTAAATCAATCCCAGAACAACAGCAAAGGACCTTGTGAAGATGCTGGAGGAAATGGGTACAAAAGTATCTATATCCACAGTAAAACGAGTCCTATATCGACATAACCTGAAAGGCCGCTCAGCAAGGAAGAAGCCACTGCTCCAAAACCGCCATAAAAAAAGCCAGACTACGGTTTGCAACTGCAAAGGACAAAAAAGGCAAGCCATTGGAGGGGCCATCACAAAGCCCTGACCTCAATCATATAGAACATTTGTGGGCAGAACTGAAAAAGCGTGTGTGAGCAAGGAGGCCTACAAACTTGACTCAGTTACACCAGCTCTGTCAGGAGGAATGGGCCAAAATTCACCCAATTTGGAAGCTTGTGGAAGTCTACCCAAAATGTTTGACCAAAGTTAAACAATTTAAAGGCAATGCTACCAAATACTAATTGAGTGTATGTATACTTCTGACGCACTGGGAATGTGATGAAAGAAATAAAAGCTGAAATAAGTAATTCTCTCTACTATTATTCTGACATTTCACATTCTTAAATGTCAGGAATAGTGAAAAACTGAGTTTAAATGTATTTGGCTAAGGTGTATGTAAACTTCCGACTTCAACTGTATGTATTTATGTATGTATGTATGTATGTATGTATGTATGTATGTATGTATGTATGTATGTATGTATGTATGTATGTATGTATGTATGTGTCTTCTTTTACTGCTCTAGGGATATAATTATTGTTTGGACAACCATATTTACTATTATGTATTGATTTTTACCTTACATTTTTTCATTCTTTATGCGATGCGCAATGCAGAGAACACCGGAAGAAGAATTATAATTTAATTACATTAGTGAATTATTGTAATGTTTGTTTATGTGTCAATTAATCTCATAAGGGATGGGTTGCCAATAGGCGATTTGACACAACAAAAAAAAAATCATTCTTTAATTTAGAGTAAAGATGTAACCTGACAAAATGTTGAAAAAGGCAAGGGGTCTTTCCAAAGGCACTGTACATAATGAAAATCAATACACAAAGAGCTACAGTGGGGAGAACAAGTATTTGATACACTGACGATTTTGCAGGTTTTCCTACTTACAAAGCATGCAGAGGTCTGTAATTGTTATCATAGGTACACTTCAACTGTGAGAGACGGAATCTAAAACAAAAATGCAGAAAATCACATTGTATGATTTTTAAGTAATTAATTTGCATTTTATTGCATGACATAAGTATTTGATCATCTACCAACCAGTAAGAATTCCGGCTCTCACAGACCTGTTAATTGTTCTTTAAGAAGCCCCCTTTACTTGTTACCTGTATTAACTGCACCTGTTTGAACTCGTTACCTGTATAAAAGACACCTGTCCACACACTCAATCAAACAGACTCCAACCTCTCCACAATGGCCAAGACCAGAGAGCTGTGTAAGGACGGAGTAGGTTACATTTAGAAAGTAGCCCCATCAGTACGAGGGATATTTCTTTAGAACAGGTGATAGGACATTCATTGTGGTCAACAGGTTCCCCGTAAAGACTATCGTATCCATGACGGCCTTTAAGTACTCTGTAGAGTAGACTAAATAGTTAATAATAATGGATTGGATTTAAGCGCAGCCAACATGTTGCACCCACTTTGTGCACCCACAAGTCCTTATCACACAAGGCTCTTGTATGGACAAGGGAATGAGATGATTGAAAGCATAGGAGTTGGTTCTACTCTATACATGTCTAATAGAATATCTGAGCCATAGAAATACACATTCTAAATATATAAACTGTGTATCTCCATCCCCATCAATACGAAGGACATTTCTTTAAACTAGCTTTGTTTGTTTTTCTCTCCCTCCATATGGCTTATATTAGAGAGCAGCACTGTATATTTAGCTTGTAGAACATCCTCATTCTCCCAAATGATTAACCAAAGATGTCAAACGTCCATCAACGACACAACTTTAGTCAATAGGTTCATTCATTTGATTTGGAGATTAGGCCACTAGGCATTGCCAATCACTCACTCGTCCCCACCTAAACATATATAGATCCATCTTTATATACTTAACAAAAATATAAAAACAACGTGGTAAAGTGTTGGTCCCATGTTTTATGAGTAAAATAAATAATCCCAGAAATGTTCCATATGCAGAAAAAGCTTATTTCTCTCAAATTCTGTGTACAAATTTGTTTACATCTCCGTTAGAGAGCATTTCTCCCTTGCCAAGATAATCCATCCACCTGACAGGTGTGGCACATGAAGAAGCTAATTAAACAGCATGATGAGGAGTATTTCTGTCTGTAATAAAGCCATTTTGTGGCTGGGCCTGGCTCCCTAGTGTGTGGGCTTGTCTTCCAGGTGGGCGGGCCTATGCCCTCCCAGGCCCACCCATGGCTGCACCAATGCCCAGTCAGTTGAAAAGCATATTTTAGGGCCTAATTTATTGATTTAAATTGTTATGATTTCCTTATACGTAACTCAGTCAAATCTTTGAAATTGTTGCATGTTGCATGCGTTTATATTTTTGTTCAGTATATATAGAAAGTTGAGAAAGTGTTTCAGAGAGAGAAAGTGAAAATAAATCGGTCATCAATATCATGTTGTTTGCATATATAATCCAAGAATTTCCTTACTAAGAGTTAGTAGTAGTAATATCTACACTCACCGGCTAATTTATTAGGTACACCACCTAGCTCCCACAGACAGTGGTCACATGGCCGTGGCTTGCTATATAAAGCTGGCAGACAGGCATCGAGGCATTCAGTTACTGTTCCATTGAATGTTAAAATGAGTGACCTAAGTGACTTTGAGGGTGGTATTGTTTAACTTTATTTAACTAGGCAAGTCAGTTAAGAACAAATTCTTATTTTCAATGACGGCCTAGGAACAGTGGGTTAACTGCCTGTTCAGAACGGCAGATTTGTACCTTGTCAGCTCGGGGGTTTGAACTTGCAACCTTTCGGTTACTAGTCCAACGCTCTAACCACTAGGCTACCCTGCCGTTGGCTACCCTGATCGTTGGAGCCAGGCACGCCGGATCCAGTATCTCAGAAATTGCCACCCTCCTAGGCTTTTCATGCACGACAGTGTCTAGGCTTTTACAGAGAATGGTGTGACAAACATAAAACATCCAGTCATCAGCAGTCCCGTTGGCAAAAACAACTCAGTCGAAAGAGAGGCTGAAAGAGAATGGCAAGAATCGTGCAAGCTAACAGGCGGGCCACAAACAGACAAATAACAGTGCAGTACAACAGTGGTGTGCAGAACGGCATCGCGGAAAGCACAACTCGTCAATCCTTGTCACAGATGAGCTATTGCAGCAGTCGACCACACCGGGTTCCACTCCTATCAGCTAAGAACAAGAAGAAGTGGCTCCAGTGGGCACGCGGTCACCAACACTGGACAATTGAAGAGTGGAAAAAGATCGCTAGGAACATGACAGCGAGTTGGCCTGCACAGCCCCCAGACCTCAACCCAATAGAGCATCTTTGGAACGGGCTGCTCTCACTAATCTGCAGCAACTGCGTGATGCAATCGCGTCAGCATGGACCAACATCGCTGTGGAACGTTTCCGACAACTTGTAGCATGCCCCAAATAATTCAAACTGTTCTGGAGGCAAAGAGGGGTACTAGATGGGTGTACCTAATAAACTGTGTATGTAGCCCTATGTACAGCTGCGGTTATTGTATTGATACATAGTATTTACAGGATGCATCCACTGGAGGGCTGCGCAGCATACAACATCAAACCGGAGGACTCGGACATGTCAAAAAACAAAACAGAGTCCTCAAGACATTCTTTTCAAATAATTCCACATCGCAGTCGGAAATTAAAGGAGTGAAATATGTGGAGAGATTAAGAACAAGCAGCTTTGAAACACGTACTAAAAACTGTAGTCTACATATGAGGGAAAAAATGAACAATTCATGTAATTTTTTTAAGATGCTGTCCAGATTACTCGCAGGGATTGTGGCTATAAGACGTAGCCAGTAGAGTAACCGGCCTAACTATGCATTTCCAATCACATTTTGGCATTGTAGCCCTTTGAAAACGGTGATAAAACTTAAACATAGACATACTTTAATAGATACACTTGAGTACAGGTGGTCTAATAGTGTTTGGGATACATAGAATTTGCAGCTACATTTATTTGTAGCTATCATAATTCTTCCCCCGCCCCTTCTCCAAGAAACAAAGAAACTAACCAACCAGAGCTCTGGCTTGGTTTGATTGACAGCTTGCTTTAGTGGCTAAACAACCACAGCCACCCACACACTACTCCACAACCAAACTACTTCCGGGTTACAGAAAATATTCTGTATGCTGTATAGTGTATACGTTTCCTTCATCAATTCCTAGATGATAGCACAAATGGTGAAAAGTGTGCTCATAGAAGGAGTCACTAGGCGACACTCGAAGCAGACCGGAAACTTTGAGAACATAGACAATGGGCACGTTCGACATTGCAGCCGTCTTCAAATGAAGTCATGATCGACTGATCTACAAATCACCTTGCGTCATAAATAACTACTCAATATTATTTGTAGATCAGTCAGTCACAATTGACCCATGTTCACTCTTTTGATGCTCTCAAACACGGCCAATACCTTTGGCAGAGATGAATGGGAGCGTGTTTTGTGGCGTATACGTACACACACACACACTTGCCCTTGAGGAAAGCGACTGAGCAGAATAACAAGAGGATGAGAGAAACAAATGGAAATGCTTTACTGGTACTGTTCTTGCCCTTGTGACGCTCTAGCATCAAATAGCTATCCTGGATTTAAATGTCCTCATGCATTTTTAAGGTTCTATGCTGTGTATTTGTGAACAGAAAGGTATTTGTGAATACAAAAACAAAACAAAATCAGAGGTAGCTCCAACGTAATGACTGACTGTATTAGTGAGTGAGTAGGCTTGTGTGACTGTGTGTAATCATACACTGCCATGCATAAAGCAGCACTTGCATGACACGCACAAAAAGCACACAATGCACTGTATATACCGGTATACAAGATGCAATAGTGTTTTTCAATATACTGTCCCTTCAATACGAAGGTAAGCGTACATGTCAAATATAAGCAGAATTTCCATGTATGTATGGTTCTGAAGTAAATTCTGCTGTTTGTATCATTCAATTGCCATCATTTTGCATGTGCCAGTCAACAGCTGGAACATGTACCCAGTCTCAGGTCGCTGCGTCTGACCTACCGAAGGTACACACACACACACACACACACACACACACACACACACACACACACACACACACACACACACACACACACACACACACACACACACAGGGCAGGGCAGGGGAATTCCTAACACACACACTTCCATATCCCCCCTTGCACCCAACCACCCCCCCAACCCCCGACCCCCACACCATCTCCCTCCCTCAATCTCTCCTCACAAACTAACACTGACACCATCCATAACACGTCTAACCACGTTCCTATAGCTCCCACCTCATACCCTCCTCCCACCCCTCCTATGACCTTTCGTCCACCTCTCCACCTCCATGAAAGGTCAAAGATCACCAAAATGTGTTAATTTAGGAGACCTCGCTGCCGAACACCTCCAGCACCAGCGGGGTGAGCTGCATGCTGTGCTCTGGCTGGAAGGACAGCGAGCGGTACTGCTTGGAGTGCTCCTCGTTCAGGCTGCGCAGGTCCGCCAGCTTCTGGATCATCCTAGCGTACACCAGGCGGCCGCCTGGGTGGTGCAGCCGGATGTAGGCCTGCAGCGTCTCCGACAGACGGTCCTGCAGTGCCTCGATGCGCCCGTGGTCCTGCACGCCAGGACGGTCTGCAGGGAGGAAGACACAGATGTTAAAACTTTATGTCTCATCTCCAGCACCACAGTGTCTATTATGTGAATGGAGGGAGGACATAGGCGGTAAGACTTCAAAGGGACACTTCATCCCTTTTGAACGTCATATTCATCATCTCCAGCACCATACAAGACAGTGTTTACATTGGAAGGAAGGGAGTAGACATGGCTGGTAAGACTTGACAAGACAGTGTTTACATTGGAAGGAAGGGAGTAGACATGGCTGGTAAGACTTGACAAGACAGTGTTTACATTGGAAGGAAGGGAGTAGACATGGCTGGTAAGTCTTGACAAGACAGTGTTTACATTGGAAGGAAGGGAGTAGACATGGCTGGTAAGACTTGACAAGACAGTGTTTACATTTGAAGGAAGGGAGTAGACATGGCTGGTAAGTCTTGACAAGACAGTGTTTACATTTGAAGGAAGGGAGTAGACATGGCTGGTAAGTCTTGACAAGACAGTGTTTACATTTGAAGGAAGGGAGTAGATATGGCTGGTAAGACTTTAAAGCCCATAGCCATGAGAAAAAGTGTGTGTTATCCTTATACCTAAAACTAAGCATATGTGTGGTTTCATGACAAAATACATCAATTAGGCTAATATTATGTCACGTACAAAAACAGGCATGCCATACTTGAATGTAGATTTTAGCCAACGGTAAATGGGAAATCTACATACACACAAATATTCAAAATCGATTCATACCATGTCATGTGCAAACACAGGCACGCCATGCATGTATACGCACACGTTATCATCAACCCCACTGACAAAAATAAATGGACAAGATACACACTCACACACACATGCGTAAGCTGCCACTGAGACTGGAGTGTGTTGACTTCAGCACAGACACACAAGAACACCCACCACAAGAGAACTGATCCTCACATAAACAATTCATGACACACACACACACACACACACACACACACACACACACACACACACACACACACACACACACAGTGTGTACCTGGGGAGAGGAGGCAGATGGCCATGAGTAGCACATGTTCCTCCTCGTGGAGGTTGAGTTTCTTAAGGCCCACCTGGAATTTAACCAGGGGCTCCAGCAGCTCCAGAGTGTGGCCCGCTGCAGGAGGCAACCCATACATACACACACACAAATACACGTTGATCAGATCAGATAGCAATCACAATATATATCTTTATATACTTGCCTAAACCTAAGGATGTGTGGTTTCACGAGATAAGACATGTATTCACATTATACTATGTACTGTACGGTGCCTTCAGAAAGAATTCAGACCCCTTGACTTTTTCCATATTTTGTTACGTTACAGCCTTATTCTAAAATTGATTAAATAAATAAAAATACTCAGCATTTATACACAACACCCCATGATGGCAAAGCGGGAAAAAGGTTTATAGATATACCTTATTTACATAAGTATTCAGACCCTTTGCCATGAGAGTCGAAATTGAGCTCAGGTGCATCCTTATTTCCATTGATCATCCTTGAAATGTTTCTTGATTGGAGTCCATCTCTAGTAAATTCAATTGATTGGACATGATTTGGAAAGGCACACACCTGTCTATATAAGGTCCCACAGTTGACAGTGCATGTCAGAGTACATAACCAAGCCATGAGGTCCAATGAATTGTCAGTAGAGCTCCGAGACAGAAAAACATTTCTGCAGCATTGAAGGTCCCCAAGAACACATTGGCCTCCCACATTCTTAAATGGAAGAAGTTTGGAACCACCAAGACTCTTCCTAGAGCTGGCCACCCGGCCAAACTGAGCAATCGGGGGAGAAGGGCCTTGGTCAGGGAGGTGAACAAGAACCCGATAGTCACTTTAACAGAGCTCTAGAGTTCCTCTGTGGAGATGGGAGAACCTTCCAGATGAAAAAAAATCTCTGCAGCACTCCACCAATCAGGCTTTTATGGTAGAGTGGTCAGACGGAAGCCACTCCTCAGTAAAAGGCTCAAGACAGCCCGCTTGGAATTTGCCAAAAGGCACCTCAGACCATGAGATACAAGATTCTCTGGCCTGAATGCCAAGCGTCACGTCTGGAGGAAACTTGGGACCATCCCTACTGTGAAACATGGTGGTGGCAGCATCATACTGTGGGGATGTTTTTCAGTGGGGGGGACTGGGAGACTAGTCCGGATTGAGGCAAAGATTAATGGAGCAAAGTACAGAGAGATCCTGCTCCAGAGTGCTCAAGACCTCAGACTGGGGCGAAGGTTCACCTTCCAACAGGACAACGAACCTAAGCACACAGCCAAGACAAAGGAGGAGTGGCTTCAGGTATTGGTATTGTGTGTAGATTGATGAGGGAAAAAACTATTTAATCCATTTTAGAATAAGGCTGTAACGTAACAACATGTGGAAAAAGTCAAGGGATCTGAATATTTTCTGAAGGCACTGTATATCATGTGTGTGATATATCATATGTCTATGTATACGAACAGTGATTATTATCAGCTAACAGTGATTGTTATCAGCTAACAGTGATTGTTATCAGCTAACAGTGATTGTTATCAGCTAACAGTGATTATTTTAAGCTAACAGTGATTGTTATCAGCTAACAGTGATTATTTTAAGCTAACAGTGATTGTTATCAGCTAACAGTGATTATTTTAAGCTAACAGTGATTATTTTAAGCTAACAGTGATTGTTATCAGCTAACAGTGATTATTTTAAGATAACAGTGATTGTTATCAGCTAACAGGGATTATTTTAAGCTAACAGTGATTGTTATCAGCTAACAGTGATTATTTTAAGCTAACAGTGATTGTTATCCGCTAACAGTGATTATTTTAAGATAACAGTGATTGTTATCAGCTAACAGTGATTATTTTAAGCTAACAGTGATTATTTTAAGCTAACAGTGATTGTTATCAGCTAACAGTGATTATTTTAAGCTAACAGTGATTGTTATCAGCTAACAGTGATTATTTTAAGCTAACAGTGATTGTTATTAGCTAACAGTGATTGTTATCAGCTAACAGTGATTATTTTAAGCTAACAGTGATTGTTATCAGCTAACAGTGATTATTTTAAGCTAACAGTGATTGTTATTAGCTAACAGTGATTGTTATCAGCTAACAGTGATTGTTATCAGCTAACAGTGATTATTTTAAGCTAACAGTGATTATTTTAAGCTAACAGTGATTGTTATCAGCTAACAGTGATTATTTTAAGCTAACAGTGATTGTTATCAGCTAACAGTGATTATTTTAAGCTAACAGTGATTATTTTCAGCAAACAGTGATTGTCATCTCAGAGTAGGATCCAGGATCAGCTCTCTCATTCATTATGATTTAAACTGATTCTAAATCAGCACTCCTAGATAATGGCAGTTAGGCTAGTGGTTAAGAAATTGGGTCAGTAACCCTAATTGCTCCTGTAAGTCTCTCTGGACAAGAGGGCCTGCTAAATGACTGTAATGCGAATGTGAATATAACAAGGGCCCAGCTAATTAATCACTGTTGATATATGGTTTCCCTAACTAAGCATTTGTGTGGTTTCATGAGATGAGAAATGTATTAACAGGAAATCATACATGATATAGCGTTATGGATGGAAACATATAGTTCACTTTAGTTAGGTGTTAATTGATAGATAAAGAAACAGGCCTCCTGTTTGTAATTTCTGGATCATAAACACCTTTTTTCCTTTGTTATGATCCAGAAACTGGAAAGGAGGCTGCTAACTTCACAACCAAAAGGTATGCTTATGTGTTATCAATTGTTTAATTGGTAACTATTGATCATCTCTATTTGAAGAGTTTATTTCCAAAACCCTATATATACATTTTCTGAAATGTTTGTAATTTAGCTGTTATTGTTTAAAGAACTTATGAAAGAGATTGGAGTGTTTTTGCATCATATGATTGACTATATTTCTTTATTCTGAAAGTTATATATCATGAAAACTTGATTGCTGACATACAAAACATTTTGGGAATATATCAACAATGGACTAACAAAACAAATACCAAAAGATAATAAAATAATAATAATTAATATTGATTTCACATAATCAACTAATCATCAAGCTTTGATCATTTGAATCAGCTGTGAAGTGTTAGGGCAAAAAATAAAAGTCGCACACATTGGGGTCCCCAGGACTGAGATTGGGGAACGCTGCACTAGATGCTTTGTGAGAGAGTCTAGGTCAGGAGTGATATTCTTTGGTTGATCTGTAAAAATACCCTGGGCTTGTTTGAAAAGCAAATGAAAGCCTTGGGGGTCTGTGGATGGGTCCGACTGGCTCTGCTGCCCAAGTGTCTTAGCGTTTTAGAGTACGTACTACTAGTTGGAAAAGGTGTATCTGTGTGTGTTGTGTGTATGCACCTGTATGTGTTATCCTTTTCCACTCACCTTCAGCAACATCGATGGTTGGAAAGGGTGTGTGTGTTAGCCTGCCTCAGTCTTACCTTTAGTGACGTCGTTGACGCAGTACTTGAAGTCGGGCCCACCACAGCTCCAGGACATATCCTCCAGGTTGAAGGACTGGTTTGAGCGCAGCATGATCACCTCGATGGCGCTTGACTTGAGCAGGGCGATCTGGTCCTCAGCCGTCAGCTCCCTGGAAGGATTACAACCAGGGGTGTATTCATTAGTGTACACCGTAGCAAACAAAGCTAAACAAATGTTTCTCATTGGACAAGTTCAGGTAGTCCCCCTCCCTGTTTCAGTCCGTTTCTTCTGTTTGGTACTTAATGAACGTGGCCCAGAAAGATGGCCCCTATGAAAATAAATGAATCCCGTTTGACAGTGGCCATAAACAGTGGGCTTACGGTCCGGTTATGATCAGACAAAGGTTTAAAGGATAAGGTTATAGATTTTTTAATTTAGGAGACTGTTCAGTTACTGTTTGATTGAACGTTAGAATGGGCAAAACTAGTGACCTAAGCAACTTTGAGTGTGGTATGATCGTAGGTGCCAAGCGCCCCTGTTCCAGTATCTTAGAAATGCCGAGCCTGCTGGGATTTTCACGCACAACGGTGTCTAGGATTTACCGATAATGGTGCGACAAACAAAAAAACATCCAGTCAGCGGCAGTCCTAGGGGCGAAAACAGTTAGTTGATGAAAGAGGTCGAAGGAGAATGGCAAGAATCGTGCAAGCTAACAGGTGGGCCACAAAATACAGGAGCAGTACAAAAATGGTGTGCAGAATTGCATCTCGGAACACACAACTCGTCGGTCATTGTCAGGGATGGGCTATTGCAGCAGACGACCACACCCGGTTCAATTCCTATCAGCTAAAAACAAGAAGAAGCGGCTCCAGTGGGCACATTGAGGAGGGGAAACACATTGCCTAGTCCGACAAATCCCGGTACCTGTTGCGTCATGCTGATGGCAGAGTCAGGATTTGGAGCAAGCAGCATGAGTCCATGACGCTATCCTGCCTGGTGTCAACAGTACAAGCTGGTGGTGGTGTAATGGTGTGGGGAGTGTGTTCCTGGCACAAGTTAGGTCCCTTGATCCCAAATGAGCAATGTTTGAATGCCACACCTAGTAGAATCCATGCCCCGAAGAATTCAGGTTCTTCTGAAGGCAAAGGGGGGTCCGACCTGCTACTAGATGGTTGTACCTTATAAACTGGATACTGAGTGCATGTCGATTGGTTTGAGCGCTTGTGTTGTGCAATCGAGATAAATAGTTGTCTGGGCTTTGTAAGGCACTGTATCTCACGCATGTACAGTCGTGGCCAAAAGTTTTGAGAATGACACAAATATACATTTTCACAAAGTCTGCTGCCTCAGTTTGTATGATGCCAATTTGCATATACTCCAGAATGTTATGAAGAGTGATCAGATGAATTGCAATGAATTGCAAAGTCTCTCTTTGCCATGCAAATGAACTGAATCCCCCCAAAACATTTCCACTGCATTTCAGCCTTGCCACAAAAGGACCAGCTGACATCATGTCAGTGATTCTCTCGTTAACACAGACGTGAGTGTTGACGAAGACGAGGCTGGAGATCACTCTGTCATGCTAATTGAGTTCTAATAACAGACTGGTAGCTTGAAAAGGAGGGTGGTGCTTGGAATCATTGTTCTTCCTCTGTCAATCATGGTTACCTGCAAGGTTACCTGAAACATGTGCCGTCATCATTGCTTTGCACAAAAAGAGCTTCACAGGCAAGGATACTGCTGCCAGTAAGATTGCACCTAAATCAACCCTTTATCGGATCATCAAGAACTTCAAGGAGAGCGGTTCAATTGTTGTGAAGAAGGCTTCACAACGTCTCCTAAAGTTGATTCAGCTGCGGGATCGGGGCACCACCAGTACAGAGCTTGCTCAGGAATGGCAGCAGGCAGGTGTGAGTGCATCTGCACGCACTGTGAGGCGAAGACTTTTGGAGGATGGCCTGGTGTCAAGAAGGGCAGCAAAGACGCCACTTCTCTCCAGGAAAAACATCAGGGACAGACTGATATTCTGCAAAAGTTACAGGGATTGGACTGCTGAGGACTGGGGTAAAGTCATTTTCCCTGATGAATCCCCTTTCCGATTGTTTGGGGCATCTGGAAAAAAGCGTGTCCGGAGAAGACAAGGTGAGCGCTACCATCAGTCCTGTGTCATGACAACAGTAAAGCATCCTGAGACCATTCATGTGTGGGGTTGCTTCTCAGCCAAGGGAGTGGGCTCACTCACAATTTTGCCTAAGAACACAGCCATGAATAAAGAATGGTACCAACACATCCTCCGAGAGCAACTTCTCCCAACCATCCAGGAACAGTTTGGTGATGAACAATGCCTTTTCCAGCATGATGGAGCACCTTGCCATAAGGCAAAAGTGATAACTAAGTGGCTCGGGGAACAGAACATCGATATTTTGGGTCCATGGTCAGGAAACTCCCCAAACCTTAATCCCATTGAGAACTTCAAGAGGCGGGTAGACAAACAAAAACCCACAAATTCTGACAAACTCCAAGCATTGATTATGACACTTATGAAATGCTTGTAATTATACTTCAGTATTCCATAGTAACATCTGATGAAAATATCTAAAGACACTGAAGCAGCAGACTTTGTGAAAATGTATATTTGTGTCATTCTCAAAACTTCTGGCCACGACTGTACACCCTCACACACACATACAATATTATGCACACACACACAAGCACACCACACACACACTTTGGGTGGTTTCAAAGCTTAGATATCAGATCATACATGTGTAAACACTCCAGAGTTAATCCGGTAGCATCCATCATCATCATCCCAAGAGAGAGGAGAGAAGGGAATGGTGATGGTCTGGAAAGACAAGCCATAGCTAGTCTGGACGTGCCCTATCCCTGGCCTCTGTGACACTGAGTGATGGCCCCCGTCGACAAACTCCACAAGAGTAAACCCTGTACAACAACAGAGCCCTTACGTCGTGGGGCAAAAGAAAGCAATCAAAGATGTTTCCCAAGAAACCTATGACATATCCAGCATGGCAAAAGTTACGAGTTTCCAAGTTTGTCATATCCCCACGGCAGGATTTACATGTCATACTGGTTATGGCTGATGTGGTGTGTTCAGTGGCCTTCCCTTCAGTGGCCTTCCCTTCAGTGGCCTTCCCTTCAGTGGCCTTCCCTTCAGTGGCCTTCCCTTCAGTAGCCTTCCCTTCTGTAGCCTTCCCTTCTGTGGCCTTCCCTTCAGTGGCCTTCCCTTCAGTAGCCTTCCCTTCTGTAGCCTTCCCTTCAGTGGCCTTCCCTTCAGTGGCCTTCCCTTCAGTGGCCTTCCCTTCAGTGGCCTTCCCTTCTGTGGCCTTCCCTTCAGTGGCCTTCCCTTCTGAAGAGATATTATAGCCCCTCAAGGGATAAAATACAGTTGTTTTGACTACATTGAATTGAAACATTTTGTTGTATTACTTCAGGGTAAACGTAATTCTTTAATGACATACGATGATAACCATTGACCTCGTCAACCAATCACATATTCGGTGTGATGTTAAAGGCACAAGCTTTAATTGCAGACTGCCTCTGCCACTTGGTACTGGAGAAACATAACCACTCTCAAATGCATAAACGTAGCTATGGATGCAAGGACTAGTTTTAAACATATTTTGAAGCACGACAAAGACAGCAAAAACATAAACAATGAAGTAATACAACTGAAGAATCAGTTGTAGTAAGACATTCATTATGTATATTTATTCTGAGAGAAGCAATTACTATATAATGGCTATATAATTGTGCAGCACTGACAAGCCTCAATGCTCTTCTTCGATCAGAAGACCTACATGAACATTACTAACAATGGCTGACCGTATCCTCGACCTTACTTTGCCACTTTACTCTGTCAAACATCAATCTTTATGACATATCATCTGATGATAACAAAAGATAACAGAAATAATTGCATGTGTAGGCACACTTGTCCTTCTGTGAAGGAACACTCAGACTCTTAACACTTAAACTGCTGGGCCTCGCTACCCCCCTGTACTCCATTAATGAGCAGCCATTTTGACTGCAACATAAATATATTTCAAAGAACACAATAGCATTTTCATTAGTGTACGTTACTGTAATCCATCGGCTGCCGTGTGCTCAGGTTATTCTGCCGTGTGCAAAGGTTATTCTTGGAAACGGTGTACTTTGAAAGTTATTTGGTAAAGGAAAGAGTTTTGGAGACCTCAGAATCTGCTCTTTCTGAAACTATATAGAAATCAAAACATCGTACCTGCATGTGACTTTGCAGGATTATTTGAAAAGGTCACTTTTTGGAGCACTGAGAGAAATGACACATCCTCCTAAATCTGCATATACAGTTGAAGTCAGAAGTTTAGTCAAATACATTTAAACTCAGTTTTTCACAATTCCTGACATTTAATCCTCTTAAAAATGTCCTATCTTAGGTCAGTTAGGATCACCACTTTATTTTAAGAATGTGGAATGTCAGAATAGTAGAGAGAATGACTTATTTCAGCTTGTATTTCTTTCATCACACTCCCAGTGGGTCAGAAGTTTACATACACTTACATAAATACACAAATTAGTATTTGGTAGCATTGCCTTTAAATGTTTTAACTTGGGTCAAACGTTTCGGGTAGCCTTCCACAAGCTTCCCACAATAAGTTGGGGGAATTTTGGCCCATTCCTCCTGACAGAGCTGGTGTAACTGAGTCAGGTTTGTAGGCCTCCTTGCTCGCACACGCTTTTTCAGATCTAACCACAGAATTTCTATAGAATTGAGGTCAGGGCTTTGTGATGGCGGCTCCAATACCTTGACTTTGACGTCCTTAAACCAATTTGGGCCCAAACTTTGGAAGTATGCTTTAGGTCAGTGTCCATTTGGAAGACCCATTTGCAACCAAGATTTAACTTCCTGACTGATGTCTTGAGAAGTTGCTTCAATATATCCACATAATTTTCCTGCCTCATGATGCCATCTATTTTGTGAAGTGCACCAGTCCCTTCTACAGCAAAGCACCCCCACAACATGATGCTGCCACCCACGTGGTTCACGGTTGGGATGGTGTTCTTCGGCTTGCAAGCCTCCCCCTTTTTCTTCCAAACATAACAATGGTCATTATGACCAAACAGTTATATTTTTGTTTCATCAGACCAGAGGACATTTCTCCAAAAAGTATGATCTATGTCACCATGTGCAGTTGGAAACCGTAGTCTGGTTTTTTTTATGGTGGTTTTGGAGCAGTGGCTTCTTCCTTGCTGAGCGGCCTTTCAGTTTATGTCAATATAGGGCTCGTTTTACTGTGGATATAGATACTTTTGTACCTCCAGCATCTTCACAAGGTCCTTTGCAGTTGTTCTGGGATTGATTTGCACTTTTCACGCCAAAATATGTTCATCTCTAGGAGACAGAACACGTCTCCTTCCTGAGCAGTATGATGGTTGCGTGGTCCCATGGTGTTTATACTTGCGTACTATTGTTTGTACAGATGAACGTGGTGCCTTCAGACGTTTGGAAATTGCTCCCAAGGATGAACCAGACTTGTGGAGGTCTACAATTTTCTTTCTGAGGTCTTGGCTGATTTCTTTTGATTTTCCCATGATGTCAAGAAAAGAGGCACTGAGTTTGAAGGTAGGCCTTGAAATACATCCACAGGTACACCTCCAATTGACTCATATGATGTCAATTAGCCTATCAGAAGCTTCTAAAGCCATGACATAATTTTCTGGAATTTTCCAAGCTGTTTAAAGGCACAGTCAACTTAGTGTATGTACACTTCTGACCCACTGGAATTGTGATACAGTGAATAATAAGTGAAATAATCTGTCTTTAAACAGTTGTTGGAAAAATTACTTGTGTCATGTACAAAGTAGATGCCCTAACCGACTTGCCAAAACTATAGTTTGTTAACAAGAAATTGGTGGAGTGGTTGAAAAACAAGTTTTAATGACTCCAACCTAAGTGCATGTAAACTTCCGACTTCAACTGTAACACAAATTCTATTTGTGATACCAAATTTCTAACAGCATACCTCTGTTAAATAGACTTATTCAGGAAAAGTCAAGAACGGAGGGGGCATGACTTAAAAAATTGCTGAGATATTTCAATTTGAACCTGCAAATGCAGTCAAAATGTCTGCCTCGGCACTTCTAGTGTTAAACGAGTAAACCCACAAATAAGGCCTTATTTATATTCGTGACAAATAGACTTCATGAATCGATTATTGGAAATCCTGTAATTCAGGGAAACTTCATACATGCACTAACACACACACACACACACACACACACACACACACACACACATACACACACACGCACACACACACACACACACACACGCACACGCACATGCACAAACACACCAGCAGGCACATACAAACACACACACAGGCCCGCACAAACACACCCACACACACACACATATGCAGGCACACACAACCACACACACACACACACGCAGGCACGCACAAACACACACACACACATGCAGGCACGCACACACACATACACACATGCAGGCACGCACAAACACACACATGCAGGCCCGCACAAACACACACACATGCAGGCCCGCATAAACACACACACGCAGGCACGCACAAACACACACACACACACACATGCAGGCCCGCACAAACACACACACATGCAGGCCCGCACAAACACACACACACACGCAGGCCCACACAAACACACACACACACACACACACACACACACACACATACACATGCAGGCCCACACAAACACACAAACATACACACACACACACGCATGCACACATTTTTGGTATTTAAATGTGCTGTAAATTCAGTTCAACACATTTAAAAAATCACATACTTTAACTAAACACACACATACACCCTTTACCCTCCTCAGCCCACCCATCCACACAAACCACCCATTAACCCACACACACTCACCTGAAACCGGGGATCATCTTAGCGAAACCAATGACCTTCTGGATGCTGTAGCTGACCAGGTCGGCCAGGTGGGGCAACATGGAGAGTTTGGAGCCGTCATCGTCGTTAGAGTCCGGGCTGCCACCCTGGTCCTGGTACATCATCAGCAGGTTACTGAAGTTCATCAGCTTAGTGTCCACAGACTCTATATGGAGGGAGGGAGGGAGGGAGCAGGAGAGAGGGAGAGAGTTAGAAACTCATAGGAGAAAAACAACATTCCCGTCAGATTAGTATCCATTGATTCTTCTGAAAAAGGGGAAAAGGAATGGAACACGGACAGAGAAGGCTAGGGAGTGAAAACATGGAGAGACAGAGAAGGCTATGGAGTGAAAACATGGAGAGACAGAGAAGGCTAGGGAGTGAAAACATGGAGAGAGAAAAGGCTAGGGAGTGAAAACATGGAGAGACAGAGAAGGCTAGGGAGTGAAAACATGGAGAGACAGAGAAGGCTAGGGAGTGAAAACATGGAGAGACAGAGAAGGCTAGGGAGTGAAAACATGGAGAGAAAGAGAAGGCTAGGGAGTGAAAACATGGAGAGAAAGAGAAGGCTAGGGAGTGAAAACATGGAGAGACAGAGAAGGCTAGGGAGTGAAAACATGGAGAGACAGAGAAGGCTAGGGAGTGAAAACATGGAGAGACAGATAATACTAGGGAGTGAACACATGGAGAGAAAGAGAAGGCTAGGGAGTGAAAACATGGAGAGAGAGAGAAGGCTAGGGAGTGAAAACATGGAGAGACAGAGAAGGCTAGGGAGTGAAAACATGGAGAGACAGAGAAGGCTAGGGAGTGAAAACATGGAGAGAGAGAGAAGGCTATGGAGTGAACACATGGAGAGAAAGAGAAGGCTAGGGAGTGAAAACATGGAGAGACAGAGAAGGCTAGGGAGTGAAAACATGGAGAGACAGAAAAGGCTAGGGAGTGAAAACATGGAGAGACAGATAAGACTAGGGAGTGAACACATGGAGAGAAAGAGAAGGCTAGGGAGAGAAAACATAGAGAGAGAAAAGGCTAGGGAGTGAAAACATGGAGAGAGAAAAGGCTGGAGAGTGAAAACATGGAGACAGAGAAGGCTAGGGAGTGAAAACATGATGAGACAGAGAAGGCTAGGGAGTGAAAACATGGAGAGACAGAGAAGGCTAGGGAGTGAAAACATGGAGAGACAGAGAAGGCTAGGGAGTGAAAACATGGAGAGACAGAGAAGGCTAGGGAGTGAAAACATGGAGAGACAGAGAAGGCTAGGGAGTGAAAACATGGTGAGACAGAGAAGGCTAGGGAGTGAAAACATGGAGAGACAGAGAAGGCTAGGGAGTGAAAACATGGAGAGACAGAGAAGGCTAGGGAGTGAAAACATGGAGAGACAGAGAAGGCTAGGGAGTGAAAACATGGAGAGACAGAGAAGGCTAGGGAGTGAAAACATGGAGAGATAGAGAAGGCTACGGAGTGAAAACATGGAGAGAGAGAAAGGCTAGGGAGTGAAAACATGGAGAGACAGAGAAGGCTAGGGAGTGAAAACATGGAGAGAGAGAAAAGGCTAGGGAGTGAAAACATGGAGAGACAGAGAAGGCTAGGGAGTGAAAACATGGAGAAACAGAGAAGGCTAGGGAGTGAAAACATGGAGAGACAGAGAAGGCTAGGGAGTGAAAACATGGAGAGACAGAGAAGGCTAGGGAGTGAAAACATGGAGAGAGAGAAAAGGCTAGGGAGTGAAAACATGGAGAGACAGAGAAGGCTAGGGAGTGAAAACATGGAGAGACAGAAGGCTAGGGAGTGAAAACATGGAGAGACAGAGAAGGCTAGGGAGTGAAAACATGGAGAGACAGAGAAGGCTAGGGAGTGAAAACATGGAGAGAGAGAGAGAGAAGGCTAGGGAGTGAAAACATGGAGAGACAGATAAGACTAGGGAGTGAAAACATGGAGAGAGAGAGAAGGCTAGGGAGTGAAAACATGGAGAGACAGAAAAGGCTAGGGAGTGAAAACATGGAGAGACAGAGAAGGCTAGGGAGTGAAAACATGGAGAGACAGAGAAGGCTAGGGAGTGAAAACATGGAGAGACAGAGAAGGCTAGGGAGTGAAAACATGGAGAGACAGAGAAGGCTAGGGAGTGAAAACATGGAGAGAGAGAGAGAGAAGGCTAGGGAGTGAAAACATGGAGAGAGAGAGAGAAGGCTATGGAGTGAAAACATGGAGAGACAGAGAAGGCTAGGGAGTGAAAACATGGAGAGACAGAGAAGGCTAGGGAATGAAAACATGGAGAGACAGAGAAGGCTAGGGAGTGAAAACATGGAGAGACAGAGAAGGCTAGGGAGTGAAAACATGGAGAGACAGAGAAAGCTAGGGAGTGAAAACATGGAGAGACAGAGAAGGATAGGGAGTGAAAACATGGAGAGACAGAGAAGGCTAGGGAGTGAAAACATGGTGAGACAGAGAAGGCTAGGGAGTGAAAACATGGAGAGAGAGAGAGAGAAGGCTAGGGAGTGAAAACATGGAGAGACAGAGAAGGCTAGGGAGTGAAAACATGGAGAGACAGAGAAGGCTAGGGAGTGAAAACATGGAGAGACAGAGAAGGCTAGGGAGTGAAAACATGGAGAGAGAGAGAGAGAAGGCTAGGGAGTGAAAACATGGAGAGAGAGGGAGAAGGCTATGGAGTGAAAACATGGAGAGAAAGAGAAGGCTAGGGAGTGAAAACATGGAGAGACAGAGAAGGCTAGGGAGTGAAAACATGGAGAGACAGAGAAGGCTAGGGAGTGAAAACATGGAGAGACAGAGAAGGCTAGGGAGTGAAAACATGGAGAGACAGAGAAGGCTAGGGAGTGAAAACATGGAGAGACAGAAAAGGTTATGGAGTGAAAACATGGAGAGAGAGAGAAAAGGCTAGGTAGTGAAAACATGGAGAGAAAGAGAAAAGGCTAGTGAGTGAAAACATGGTGAGACAGAGAAGGCTAGGGAGTGAAAACATGGAGAGACAGAGAAGGCTAGGGAGTGAAAACATGGAGAGACAGAGAAGGCTAGGGAGTGAAAACATGGAGAGACAGAAAAGGTTATGGAGTGAAAACATGGAGAGAGAGAAAAGGATTGGGAGTGAAAACATGGAGAGAAAGAGAAAAGGCTAGTGAGTGAAAACATGGTGAGACAGAGAAGGCTAGGGAGTGAAAACATGGTGAGACAGAAAAGGTTATGGAGTGAAAACATGGAGAGAGAGAGAAAAGGATTGGGAGTGAAAACATGGAGAGAAAGAGAAAAGGCTAGTGAGTGAAAACATGGTGAGACAGAGAAGGCTAGGGAGTGAAAACATGGTGAGACAGAGAAGGCTAGGGAGTGAAAACATGGAGAGACAGAGAAGGCTAGGGAGTGAAAACATGGAGAGAGAAAAGGCTAGGGAGTGAAAACATGGTGAGACAGAGAAGGCTAGGGAGTGAAAACATGGAGAGACAGAGAAGGCTAGGGAGTGAAAACATGTAGAGAGAGAGAGAGAAGGCTAGGGAGTGAAAACATGGAGAGAGAGAGAGAAGGCTATGGAGTGAAAACATGGAGAGACAGAGAAGGCTAGGGAGTGAAAACATGGAGAGACAGAGAAGGCTAGGGAGTGAAAACATGGAGAGACAGAGAAGGCTAGGGAGTGAAAACATGGAGAGACAGAGAAGGCTAGGGAGTGAAAACATGGAGAGACAGAGAAGGCTAGGGAGTGAAAACATAGAGAGACAGAGAAGGCTAGGGAGTGAAAACATGGAGAGACAGAGAAGGCTAGGGAGTGAAAACATGGTGAGACAGAGAAGGCTAGGGAGTGAAAACATGGAGAGAGAGGGAGAAGGCTATGGAGTGAAAACATGGAGAGACAGAGAAGGCTAGGGAGTGAAAACATGGAGAGACAGAGAAGGCTAGGGAGTGAAAACATGGAGAGACAGAGAAGGCTAGGGAGTGAAAACATGGAGAGAAAGAGAAGGCTAGGGAGTGAAAACATGGAGAGACAGAGAAGGCTAGGGAGTGAAAACATGGAGAGACAGAAAAGGTTATGGAGTGAAAACATGGAGAGAGAGAGAAAAGGCTAGGGAGTGAAAACATGGAGAGAAAGAGAAAAGGCTAGTGAGTGAAAACATGGTGAGACAAAGAAGGCTAGGGAGTGAAAACATGGAGAGACAGAGAAGGCTAGGGAGTGAAAACATGGAGAGACAGAGAAGGCTAGGGAGTGAAAACATGGAGAGACAGAAAAGGTTATGGAGTGAAAACATGGAGAGAGAGAGAAAAGGATTGGGAGTGAAAACATGGAGAGAAAGAGAAAAGGCTAGTGAGTGAAAACATGGTGAGACAGAGAAGGCTAGGGAGTGAAAACATGGTGAGACAGAGAAGGCTAGGGAGTGAAAACATGGAGAGACAGAGAAGGCTAGGGAGTGAAAACATGGAGAGAGAAAAGGCTAGGGAGTGAAAACATGGTGAGACAGAGAAGGCTAGGGAGTGAAAACATGGAGAGACAGAGAAGGCTAGGGAGTGAAAATATGGAGAGACAGAGAAGGCTAGGGAGTGAAAACATGGAGAGACAGAGAAGGCTAGGGAGTGAAAACATGGAGAGACAGAGAAGGCTAGGGAGTGAAAACATGGAGAGACAGAGAAAGCTAGGGAGTGAAAACATGGAGAGACAGAGAAGGATAGGGAGTGAAAACATGGAGAGACAGAGAAGGCTAGGGAGTGAAAACATGGTGAGACAGAGAAGGCTAGGGAGTGAAAACATGGAGAGAGAGAGAGAGAAGGCTAGGGAGTGAAAACATGGAGAGACAGAGAAGGCTAGGGAGTGAAAACATGGAGAGACAGAGAAGGCTAGGGAGTGAAAACATGGAGAGACAGAGAAGGCTAGGGAGTGAAAACATGGAGAGAGAGAGAGAGAAGGCTAGGGAGTGAAAACATGGAGAGAGAGGGAGAAGGCTATGGAGTGAAAACATGGAGAGAAAGAGAAGGCTAGGGAGTGAAAACATGGAGAGACAGAGAAGGCTAGGGAGTGAAAACATGGAGAGACAGAGAAGGCTAGGGAGTGAAAACATGGAGAGACAGAGAAGGCTAGGGAGTGAAAACATGGAGAGACAGAGAAGGCTAGGGAGTGAAAACATGGAGAGACAGAAAAGGTTATGGAGTGAAAACATGGAGAGAGAGAGAAAAGGCTAGGTAGTGAAAACATGGAGAGAAAGAGAAAAGGCTAGTGAGTGAAAACATGGTGAGACAGAGAAGGCTAGGGAGTGAAAACATGGAGAGACAGAGAAGGCTAGGGAGTGAAAACATGGAGAGACAGAGAAGGCTAGGGAGTGAAAACATGGAGAGACAGAAAAGGTTATGGAGTGAAAACATGGAGAGAGAGAAAAGGATTGGGAGTGAAAACATGGAGAGAAAGAGAAAAGGCTAGTGAGTGAAAACATGGTGAGACAGAGAAGGCTAGGGAGTGAAAACATGGTGAGACAGAAAAGGTTATGGAGTGAAAACATGGAGAGAGAGAGAAAAGGATTGGGAGTGAAAACATGGAGAGAAAGAGAAAAGGCTAGTGAGTGAAAACATGGTGAGACAGAGAAGGCTAGGGAGTGAAAACATGGTGAGACAGAGAAGGCTAGGGAGTGAAAACATGGAGAGACAGAGAAGGCTAGGGAGTGAAAACATGGAGAGAGAAAAGGCTAGGGAGTGAAAACATGGTGAGACAGAGAAGGCTAGGGAGTGAAAACATGGAGAGACAGAGAAGGCTAGGGAGTGAAAACATGTAGAGAGAGAGAGAGAAGGCTAGGGAGTGAAAACATGGAGAGAGAGAGAGAAGGCTATGGAGTGAAAACATGGAGAGACAGAGAAGGCTAGGGAGTGAAAACATGGAGAGACAGAGAAGGCTAGGGAGTGAAAACATGGAGAGACAGAGAAGGCTAGGGAGTGAAAACATGGAGAGACAGAGAAGGCTAGGGAGTGAAAACATGGAGAGACAGAGAAGGCTAGGGAGTGAAAACATAGAGAGACAGAGAAGGCTAGGGAGTGAAAACATGGAGAGACAGAGAAGGCTAGGGAGTGAAAACATGGTGAGACAGAGAAGGCTAGGGAGTGAAAACATGGAGAGAGAGGGAGAAGGCTATGGAGTGAAAACATGGAGAGACAGAGAAGGCTAGGGAGTGAAAACATGGAGAGACAGAGAAGGCTAGGGAGTGAAAACATGGAGAGACAGAGAAGGCTAGGGAGTGAAAACATGGAGAGAAAGAGAAGGCTAGGGAGTGAAAACATGGAGAGACAGAGAAGGCTAGGGAGTGAAAACATGGAGAGACAGAAAAGGTTATGGAGTGAAAACATGGAGAGAGAGAGAAAAGGCTAGGGAGTGAAAACATGGAGAGAAAGAGAAAAGGCTAGTGAGTGAAAACATGGTGAGACAAAGAAGGCTAGGGAGTGAAAACATGGAGAGACAGAGAAGGCTAGGGAGTGAAAACATGGAGAGACAGAGAAGGCTAGGGAGTGAAAACATGGAGAGACAGAAAAGGTTATGGAGTGAAAACATGGAGAGAGAGAGAAAAGGATTGGGAGTGAAAACATGGAGAGAAAGAGAAAAGGCTAGTGAGTGAAAACATGGTGAGACAGAGAAGGCTAGGGAGTGAAAACATGGTGAGACAGAGAAGGCTAGGGAGTGAAAACATGGAGAGACAGAGAAGGCTAGGGAGTGAAAACATGGAGAGAGAAAAGGCTAGGGAGTGAAAACATGGTGAGACAGAGAAGGCTAGGGAGTGAAAACATGGAGAGACAGAGAAGGCTAGGGAGTGAAAATATGGAGAGACAGAGAAGGCTAGGGAGTGAAAACATGGAGAGACAGAGAAGGCTAGGGAGTGAAAACATGGAGAGACAGAGAAGGCTAGGGAGTGAAAACATGGAGAGACAGAGAAGGCTAGGGAGTGAAAACATGGAGAGACAGAGAAGGCTAGGGAGTGAAAACATGGAGAGACAGAGAAGGCTAGGGAGTGAAAACATGGAGAGACAGAGAAGGCTAGGGAGTGAAAACATGGAGAGACAGAGAAGGCTAGGGAGTGAAAACATGGTGAGACAGAGAAGGCTAGGGAGTGAAAACATGGAGAGACAGAGAAGGCTAGGGAGTGAAAACATGGAGAGACAGAGAAGGCTAGGGAGTGAAAACATGGAGAGACAGAGAAGGCTAGGGAGTGAAAACATGGAGTGACAGAGAAGGATAGGGAGTGAAAACATGGAGAGAGAGAGAGAGAAGGCTAGGGAGTGAAAACATGGTGAGACAGAGAAGGCTAGGGAGTGAAAACATGGAGAGACAGAAAAGGCTAGGGAGTGAAAACATGGAGAGACAGAGAAGGCTAGGGAGTGAAAACATGGAGAGAGAGAGAGAGAGAAGGCTAGGGAGTGAAAACATGGAGAGAGAGAGAAGGCTATGGAGTGAAAACATGGAGAGACAGAGAAGGCAAGGGAGTGAAAACATGGAGAGACAGAGAAGGCTAGGGAGTGAAAACATGGAGAGACAGAGAAGGCTAGGGAGTGAAAACATGGAGAGACAGAGAAGGCTAGGGAGTGAAAACATGGAGAGACAGAGAAGGCTAGGGAGTGAATACATGGAGAGACAGAAAAGGCTAGGGAGTGAAAACATGGAGAGACAGAGAAGGCTAGGGAGTGAAAACATGGAGAGACAGAGAAGGCTAGGGAGTGAAAACATGGAGAGACAGAGAAGGCTAGGGAGTGAAAACATGGCGAGACAGAAAAGGCTATGGAGTGAAAACATGGAGAGAGAGAGAAAAGGCTAGGGAGTGAAAACATGGAGAGACAGAGAAGGCTAGGGAGTGAAAACATGGAGAGAGAGAGAGAGAGAGAAGGCTAGGGAGTGAAAACATGGAGAGAGAGAGAGAAGGCTATGGAGTGAAAACATGGAGAGACAGAGAAGGCTAGGGAGTGAAAACATGGAGAGACAGAGAAGGCTAGGGAGTGAAAACATGGAGAGACAGAGAAGGCTAGGGAGTGAAAACATGGAGAGACAGAGAAGGCTAGGGAGTGAAAACATGGAGAGACAGAGAAGGCTAGGGAGTGAAAACATGGAGAGACAGAGAAGGCTAGAGAGTGAAAACATGGAGAGACAGAGAAGGCTAGGGAGTGAAAACATGGTGAGACAGAGAAGGCTAGGGAGTGAAAACATGGAGAGAGAGAGAAAGAAGGCTAGGGAGTGAAAACATGGAGAGACAGAGAAGGCTAGGGAGTGAAAACATGGAGAGACAGAGAAGGCTAGGGAGTGAAAACATGGAGAGACAGAGAAGGCTAGGGAGTGAAAACATGGAGAGAGAGAGAGAGAAGGCTAGGGAGTGAAAACATGGAGAGAGAGGGATAAGGCTATGGAGTGAAAACGTGGAGAGACAGAGAAGGCTAGGGAGTGAAAACATGGAGAGACAGAGAAGGCTAGGGAGTGAAAACATGGAGAGACAGAGAAGGCTAGGGAGTGAAAACATGGAGAGACAGAGAAGGCTAGGGAGTGAAAACATGGAGAGACAGAGAAGGCTAGGGAGTGAAAACATGGAGAGACAGAGAAGGCTAGGGAGTGAAAACATGGAGAGAGAGAGAAAAGGCTAGGGAGTGAAAACATGGAGAGAAAGAGAAGGCTAGTGAGTGAAAACATGGAGAGACCGAGAAGGCTAGGGAGTGAAAACATGGAGAGACAGAGAAGGCTAGGGAGTGAAAACATGGAGAGACAGAAAAGGTTATGGAGTGAAAACATGGAGAGAGAGAGAAAAGGATTGGGAGTGAAAACATGGAGAGAAAGAGAAAAAGCTAGTGAGTGAAAACATGGTGAGACAGAGAAGGCTAGGGAGTGAAAACATGGTGAGACAGAGAAGGCTAGGGAGTGAAAACATGGAGAGACAGAGAAGGCAAGGGAGTGAAAACATGGAGAGACAGAGAAGGCTAGGGAGTGAAAACATGGAGAGACAGAGAAGGCTAGGGAGTGAAAACATGGAGAGACAGAGAAGGCTAGGGAGTGAAAACATGGAGAGACAGAGAAGGCTAGGGAGTGAATACATGGAGAGACAGAAAAGGCTAGGGAGTGAAAACATGGAGAGACAGAGAAGGCTAGGGAGTGAAAACATGGAGAGACAGAGAAGGCTAGGGAGTGAAAACATGGAGAGACAGAGAAGGCTAGGGAGTGAAAACATGGCGAGACAGAAAAGGCTATGGAGTGAAAACATGGAGAGAGAGAGAAAAGGCTAGGGAGTGAAAACATGGAGAGACAGAGAAGGCTAGGGAGTGAAAACATGGAGAGAGAGAGAGAGAAGGCTAGGGAGTGAAAACATGGAGAGAGAGAGAGAAGGCTATGGAGTGAAAACATGGAGAGACAGAGAAGGCTAGGGAGTGAAAACATGGAGAGACAGAGAAGGCTAGGGAGTGAAAACATGGAGAGACAGAGAAGGCTAGGGAGTGAAAACATGGAGAGACAGAGAAGGCTAGGGAGTGAAAACATGGAGAGACAGAGAAGGCTAGGGAGTGAAAACATGGAGAGACAGAGAAGGCTAGGGAGTGAAAACATGGAGAGACAGAGAAGGCTAGGGAGTGAAAACATGGTGAGACAGAGAAGGCTAGGGAGTGAAAACATGGAGAGAGAGAGAGAGAAGGCTAGGGAGTGAAAACATGGAGAGACAGAGAAGGCTAGGGAGTGAAAACATGGAGAGACAGAGAAGGCTAGGGAGTGAAAACATGGAGAGACAGAGAAGGCTAGGGAGTGAAAACATGGAGAGAGAGAGAGAGAAGGCTAGGGAGTGAAAACATGGAGAGAAAGAGAAAAGGCTAGTGAGTGAAAACATGGAGAGACCGAGAAGGCTAGGGAGTGAAAACATGGAGAGACAGAGAAGGCTAGGGAGTGAAAACATGGAGAGACATAAAAGGTTATGGAGTGAAAACATGGAGAGTGAGAGAAAAGGATTGGGAGTGAAAACATGGAGAGAAAGAGAAAAAGCTAGTGAGTGAAAACATGGTGAGACAGAGAAGGCAAGGCTAGGGAGTGAAAACATGGTGAGACAGAGAAGGCTAGGGAGTGAAAACATGGAGAGACAGAGAAGGCTAGGGAGTGAAAACATGGAGAGAGAAAAGGCTAGGGAGTGAAAACATGGTGAGACAGAGAAGGCTAGGGAGTGAAAACATGGAGGGACAGAGAAGGCTAGGGAGTGAAAATATGGAGAGACAGAGAAGGCTAGGGAGTGAAAACATGGAGAGACAGAGAAGGCTAGGGAGTGAAAACATGGAGAGACAGAGAAGGCTAGGGAGTGAAAACATGGAGAGACAGAGAAGGCTAGGGAGTGAAAACATGGAGAGACAGAGAAGGCTAGGGAGTGAAAACATGGAGAGACAGAGAAGGCTAGGGAGTGAAAACATGGAGAGACAGAGAAGGCAAGGGAGTGAAAACATGGAGAGACAGAGAAGGCTAGGGAGTGAAAACATGGTGAGACAGAGAAGGCTAGGGAGTGAAAACATGGAGAGACAGAGAAGGCTAGGGAGTGAAAACATGGAGATACAGAGAAGGCTAGGGAGTGAAAACATGGAGAGACAGAGAAGGCTAGGGAGTGAAAACATGGAGAGACAGAGAAGGCTAGGGAGTGAAAACATGGAGAGAGAGAGAGAGAAGGCTAGGGAGTGAAAACATGGTGAGACAGAGAAGGCTAGGGAGTGAAAACATGGAGAGACAGAGAAGGCTAGGGAGTGAAAACATGGAGAGACAGAGAAGGCTAGGGAGTGAAAACATGGAGAGAGAGAGAGAGAGAAGGCTAGGGAGTGAAAACATGGAGAGAGAGAGAAGGCTATGGAGTGAAAACATGGAGAGACAGAGAAGGCTAGGGAGTGAAAACATGGAGAGACAGAGAAGGCTAGGGAGTGAAAACATGGAGAGACAGAGAAGGCTAGGGAGTGAAAACATGGAGAGACAGAGAAGGCTAGGGAGTGAAAACATGGAGAGACAGAGAAGGCTAGGGAGTGAAAACATGGAGAGACAGAAAAGGCTAGGGAGTGAAAACATGGAGAGACAGAGAAGGCTAGGGAGTGAAAACATGGAGAGACAGAGAAGGCCAGGGAGTGAAAACATGGAGAGACAGAGAAGGCTAGGGAGTGAAAACATGGCGAGACAGAAAAGGCTATGGAGTGAAAACATGGAGAGAGAGAGAAAAGGCTAGGGAGTGAAAACATGGAGAGACAGAGAAGGCTAGGGAGTGAAAACATGGAGAGACAGAGAAGGCTAGGGAGTGAAAACATGGTGAGACAGAGAAGGCTAGGGAGTGAAAACATGGAGAGACAGAGAAGGCTAGGGAGTGAAAACATGGAGAGACAGAGAAGGCTAGGGAGTGAAAACATGGAGAGACAGAGAAGGCTAGGGAGTGAAAACATGGAGAGACAGAGAAGGCTAGGGAGTGAAAACATGGAGAGACAGAGAAGGCTAGGGAGTGAAAACATGGAGAGACAGAGAAGGCTAGGGAGTGAAAACATGGAGAGACAGAGAAGGCTAGGGAGTGAAAACATGGAGAGACAGAGAAGGCTAGGGAGTGAAAACATGGAGAGACAGAGAAGGCTAGGGAGTGAAAACATGGAGAGACAGATAAGGCTAGGGAGTGAAAACATGGTGAGACAGAGAAGGCTAGGGAGTGAAAACATGGAGAGACAGAGAAGGCTAGGGAGTGAAAACATGGAGAGACAGAGAAGGCTAGGGAGTGAAAACATGGAGAGACAGAGAAGGCTAGGGAGTGAAAACATGGAGAGACAGAGAAGGCTAGGGAGTGAAAACATGGAGAGAGAGAGAGAGAAGGCTAGGGAGTGAAAACATGGTGAGACAGAGAAGGCTAGGGAGTGAAAACATGGAGAGACAGAGAAGGCTAGGGAGTGAAAACATGAGGGGCAGAGAAGGCTAGGGAGTGAAAACATGGAGAGAGAGAGAGAGAGAGAAGGCTAGGGAGTGAAAACTTGGAGAGAGAGAGAAGGCTATGGAGTGAAAACATGGAGAGACAGAGAAGGCTAGGGAGTGAAAACATGGAGAGACAGAGAAGGCTAGGGAGTGAAAACATGGAGAGACAGAGAAGGCTAGGGAGTGAAAACATGGAGAGACAGAGAAGGCTAGGGAGTGAAAACATGGAGAGACAGAGAAGGCTAGGGAGTGAAAACATGGAGAGACAGAAAAGGCTAGGGAGTGAAAACATGGAGAGACAGAGAAGGCTAGGGAGTGAAAACATGGAGAGACAGAGAAGGCTAGGGAGTGAAAACATGGAGAGACAGAGAAGGCTAGGGAGTGAAAACATGGCGAGACAGAAAAGGCTATGGAGTGAAAACATGGAGAGAGAGAGAAAAGGCTAGGGAGTGAAAACATGGAGAGACAGAGAAGGCTAGGGAGTGAAAACATGGAGAGAGAGAGAGAGAAGGCTAGGGAGTGAAAACATGGAGAGAGAGAGAGAAGGCTAGGGAGTGAAAACATGGAGAGACAGAGAAGGCTAGGGAGTGAAAACATGGAGAGACAGAAAAGGTTATGGAGTGAAAACATGGAGAGAGAGAGAAAAGGATTGGGAGTGAAAACATGGAGAGAAAGAGAAAAAGCTAGTGAGTGAAAACATGGTGAGACAGAGAAGGCTAGGGAGTGAAAACATGGTGAGACAGAGAAGGCTAGGGAGTGAAAACATGGAGAGACAGAGAAGGCAAGGGAGTGAAAACATGGAGAGACAGAGAAGGCTAGGGAGTGAAAACATGGAGAGACAGAGAAGGCTAGGGAGTGAAAACATGGAGAGACAGAGAAGGCTAGGGAGTGAAAACATGGAGAGACAGAGAAGGCTAGGGAGTGAATACATGGAGAGACAGAAAAGGCTAGGGAGTGAAAACATGGAGAGACAGAGAAGGCTAGGGAGTGAAAACATGGAGAGACAGAGAAGGCTAGGGAGTGAAAACATGGAGAGACAGAGAAGGCTAGGGAGTGAAAACATGGCGAGACAGAAAAGGCTATGGAGTGAAAACATGGAGAGAGAGAGAAAAGGCTAGGGAGTGAAAACATGGAGAGACAGAGAAGGCTAGGGAGTGAAAACATGGAGAGAGAGAGAGAGAAGGCTAGGGAGTGAAAACATGGAGAGAGAGAGAGAAGGCTATGGAGTGAAAACATGGAGAGACAGAGAAGGCTAGGGAGTGAAAACATGGAGAGACAGAGAAGGCTAGGGAGTGAAAACATGGAGAGACAGAGAAGGCTAGGGAGTGAAAACATGGAGAGACAGAGAAGGCTAGGGAGTGAAAACATGGAGAGACAGAGAAGGCTAGGGAGTGAAAACATGGAGAGACAGAGACGGCTAGGGAGTGAAAACATGGAGAGACAGAGAAGGCTAGGGAGTGAAAACATGGTGAGACAGAGAAGGCTAGGGAGTGAAAACATGGAGAGAGAGAGAGAGAAGGCTAGGGAGTGAAAACATGGAGAGACAGAGAAGGCTAGGGAGTGAAAACATGGAGAGACAGAGAAGGCTAGGGAGTGAAAACATGGAGAGACAGAGAAGGCTAGGGAGTGAAAACATGGAGAGAGAGAGAGAGAAGGCTAGGGAGTGAAAACATGGAGAGAGAGGGATAAGGCTATGGAGTGAAAACATGGAGAGACAGAGAAGGCTAGGGAGTGAAAACATGGAGAGACAGAGAAGGCTAGGGAGTGAAAACATGGAGAGACAGAGAAAAGGCTAGTGAGTGAAAACATGGAGAGACCGAGAAGGCTAGGGAGTGAAAACATGGAGAGACAGAGAAGGCTAGGGAGTGAAAACATGGAGAGACAGAAAAGGTTATGGAGTGAAAACATGGAGAGAGAGAGAAAAGGATTGGGAGTGAAAACATGGAGAGAAAGAGAAAAAGCTAGTGAGTGAAAACATGGTGAGACAGAGAAGGCAAGGCTAGGGAGTGAAAACATGGTGAGACAGAGAAGGCTAGGGAGTGAAAACATGGAGAGACAGAGAAGGCTAGGGAGTGAAAACATGGAGAGAGAAAAGGCTAGGGAGTGAAAACATGGTGAGACAGAGAAGGCTAGGGAGTGAAAACATGGAGGGACAGAGAAGGCTAGGGAGTGAAAATATGGAGAGACAGAGAAGGCTAGGGAGTGAAAACATGGAGAGACAGAGAAGGCTAGGGAGTGAAAACATGGAGAGACAGAGAAGGCTAGGGAGTGAAAACATGGAGAGACAGAGAAGGCTAGGGAGTGAAAACATGGAGAGACAGAGAAGGCTAGGGAGTGAAAACATGGAGAGACAGAGAAGGCTAGGGAGTGAAAACATGGAGAGACAGAGAAGGCTAGGGAGTGAAAACATGGAGAGACAGAGAAGGCTAGGGAGTGAAAACATGGTGAGACAGAGAAGGCTAGGGAGTGAAAACATGGAGAGACAGAGAAGGCTAGGGAGTGAAAACATGGAGAGACAGAGAAGGCTAAGGAGTGAAAACATGGAGAGACAGAGAAGGCTAGGGAGTGAAAACATGGAGAGACAGAGAAGGCTAGGGAGTGAAAACATGGAGAGAGAGAGAGAGAAGGCTAGGGAGTGAAAACATGGTGAGACAGAGAAGGCTAGGGAGTGAAAACATGGAGAGACAGAGAAGGCTAGGGAGTGAAAACATGGAGAGACAGAGAAGGCTAGGGAGTGAAAACATGGAGAGAGAGAGAGAGAGAAGGCTAGGGAGTGAAAACATGGAGAGAGAGAGAAGGCTATGGAGTGAAAACATGGAGAGACAGAGAAGGCTAGGGAGTGAAAACATGGAGAGACAGAGAAGGCTAGGGAGTGAAAACATGGAGAGACAGAGAAGGCTAGGGAGTGAAAACATGGAGAGACAGAGAAGGCTAGGGAGTGAAAACATGGAGAGACAGAGAAGGCTAGGGAGTGAAAACATGGAGAGACAGAAAAGGCTAGGGAGTGAAAACATGGAGAGACAGAGAAGGCTAGGGAGTGAAAACATGGAGAGACAGAGAAGGCCAGGGAGTGAAAACATGGAGAGACAGAGAAGGCTAGGGAGTGAAAACATGGCGAGACAGAAAAGGCTATGGAGTGAAAACATGGAGAGAGAGAGAAAAGGCTAGGGAGTGAAAACATGGAGAGACAGAGAAGGCTAGGGAGTGAAAACATGGAGAGACAGAGAAGGCTAGGGAGTGAAAACATGGTGAGACAGAGAAGGCTAGGGAGTGAAAACATGGAGAGACAGAGAAGGCTAGGGAGTGAAAACATGGAGAGAGAGAGAGAGAAGGCTAGGGAGTGAAAACATGGAGAGAGAGAGAAGGCTAGGGAGTGAAAACATGGTGAGACAGAGAAGGCTAGGGAGTGAAAACATGGAGAGAGAGGGAGAAGGCTATGGAGTGAAAACATGGAGAGACAGAGAAGGCTAGGGAGTGAAAACATGGAGAGACAGAAAAGGTTATGGAGTGAAAACATGGAGAGAGAGAGAAAAGGCTAGGGAGTGAAAACATGGAGAGAAAGAGAAAAGGCTAGTGAGTGAAAACATGGTGAGACAAAGAAGGCTAGGGAGTGAAAACATGGAGAGACAGAGAAGGCTAGGGAGTGAAAACATGGAGAGACAGAGAAGGCTAGGGAGTGAAAACATGGAGAGACAGAAAAGGTTATGGAGTGAAAACATGGAGAGAGAGAGAAAAGGATTGGGAGTGAAAACATGGAGAGAAAGAGAAAAGGCTAGTGAGTGAAAACATGGTGAGACAGAGAAGGCTAGGGAGTGAAAACATGGTGAGACAGAGAAGGCTAGGGAGTGAAAACATGGAGAGACAGAGAAGGCTAGGGAGTGAAAACATGGAGAGAGAAAAGGCTAGGGAGTGAAAACATGGTGAGACAGAGAAGGCTAGGGAGTGAAAACATGGAGAGACAGAGAAGGCTAGGGAGTGAAAACATGGTGAGACAGAGAAGGCTAGGGAGTGAAAACATGGAGAGAGAGGGAGAAGGCTATGGAGTGAAAACATGGAGAGACAGAGAAGGCTAGGGAGTGAAAACATGGAGAGACAGAGAAGGCTAGGGAGTGAAAACATGGAGAGACAGAGAAGGCTAGGGAGTGAAAACATGGAGAGAAAGAGAAGGCTAGGGAGTGAAAACATGGAGAGACAGAGAAGGCTAGGGAGTGAAAACATGGAGAGACAGAAAAGGTTATGGAGTGAAAACATGGAGAGAGAGAGAAAAGGCTAGGGAGTGAAAACATGGAGAGAAAGAGAAAAGGCTAGTGAGTGAAAACATGGTGAGACAAAGAAGGCTAGGGAGTGAAAACATGGAGAGACAGAGAAGGCTAGGGAGTGAAAACATGGAGAGACAGAGAAGGCTAGGGAGTGAAAACATGGAGAGACAGAAAAGGTTATGGAGTGAAAACATGGAGAGAGAGAGAAAAGGATTGGGAGTGAAAACATGGAGAGAAAGAGAAAAGGCTAGTGAGTGAAAACATGGTGAGACAGAGAAGGCTAGGGAGTGAAAACATGGTGAGACAGAGAAGGCTAGGGAGTGAAAACATGGAGAGACAGAGAAGGCTAGGGAGTGAAAACATGGAGAGAGAAAAGGCTAGGGAGTGAAAAGATGGTGAGACAGAGAAGGCTAGGGAGTGAAAACATGGAGAGACAGAGAAGGCTAGGGAGTGAAAATATGGAGAGACAGAGAAGGCTAGGGAGTGAAAACATGGAGAGACAGAGAAGGCTAGGGAGTGAAAACATGGAGAGACAGAGAAGGCTAGGGAGTGAAAACATGGAGAGACAGAGAAGGCTAGGGAGTGAAAACATGGAGAGACAGAGACGGCTAGGGAGTGAAAACATGGAGAGACAGAGAAGGCTAGGGAGTGAAAACATGGAGAGACAGAGAAGGCTAGGGAGTGAAAACATGGAGAGACAGAGAAGGCTAGGGAGTGAAAACATGGTGAGACAGAGAAGGCTAGGGAGTGAAAACATGGAGAGACAGAGAAGGCTAGGGAGTGAAAACATGGAGAGACAGAGAAGGCTAGGGAGTGAAAACATGGAGAGACAGAGAAGGCTAGGGAGTGAAAACATGGAGTGACAGAGAAGGATAGGGAGTGAAAACATGGAGAGAGAGAGAGAGAAGGCTAGGGAGTGAAAACATGGTGAGACAGAGAAGGCTAGGGAGTGAAAACATGGAGAGACAGAAAAGGCTAGGGAGTGAAAACATGGAGAGACAGAGAAGGCTAGGGAGTGAAAACATGGAGAGAGAGAGAGAGAGAAGGCTAGGGAGTGAAAACATGGAGAGAGAGAGAAGGCTATGGAGTGAAAACATGGAGAGACAGAGAAGGCAAGGGAGTGAAAACATGGAGAGACAGAGAAGGCTAGGGAGTGAAAACATGGAGAGACAGAGAAGGCTAGGGAGTGAAAACATGGAGAGACAGAGAAGGCTAGGGAGTGAAAACATGGAGAGACAGAGAAGGCTAGGGAGTGAATACATGGAGAGACAGAAAAGGCTAGGGAGTGAAAACATGGAGAGACAGAGAAGGCTAGGGAGTGAAAACATGGAGAGACAGAGAAGGCTAGGGAGTGAAAACATGGAGAGACAGAGAAGGCTAGGGAGTGAAAACATGGCGAGACAGAAAAGGCTATGGAGTGAAAACATGGAGAGAGAGAGAAAAGGCTAGGGAGTGAAAACATGGAGAGACAGAGAAGGCTAGGGAGTGAAAACATGGAGAGAGAGAGAGAGAAGGCTAGGGAGTGAAAACATGGAGAGAGAGAGAGAAGGCTATGGAGTGAAAACATGGAGAGACAGAGAAGGCTAGGGAGTGAAAACATGGAGAGACAGAGAAGGCTAGGGAGTGAAAACATGGAGAGACAGAGAAGGCTAGGGAGTGAAAACATGGAGAGACAGAGAAGGCTAGGGAGTGAAAACATGGAGAGACAGAAAAGGTTATGGAGTGAAAACATGGAGAGAGAGAGAAAAGGATTGGGAGTGAAAACATGGAGAGAAAGAGAAAAGGCTAGTGAGTGAAAACATGGTGAGACAGAGAAGGCTAGGGAGTGAAAACATGGTGAGACAGAGAAGGCTAGGGAGTGAAAACATGGAGAGACAGAGAAGGCTAGGGAGTGAAAACATGGAGAGAGAAAAGGCTAGGGAGTGAAAACATGGTGAGACAGAGAAGGCTAGGGAGTGAAAACATGGAGAGACAGAGAAGGCTAGGGAGTGAAAACATGGTGAGACAGAGAAGGCTAGGGAGTGAAAACATGGAGAGAGAGGGAGAAGGCTATGGAGTGAAAACATGGAGAGACAGAGAAGGCTAGGGAGTGAAAACATGGAGAGACAGAGAAGGCTAGGGAGTGAAAACATGGAGAGACAGAGAAGGCTAGGGAGTGAAAACATGGAGAGAAAGAGAAGGCTAGGGAGTGAAAACATGGAGAGACAGAGAAGGCTAGGGAGTGAAAACATGGAGAGACAGAAAAGGTTATGGAGTGAAAACATGGAGAGAGAGAGAAAAGGCTAGGGAGTGAAAACATGGAGAGAAAGAGAAAAGGCTAGTGAGTGAAAACATGGTGAGACAAAGAAGGCTAGGGAGTGAAAACATGGAGAGACAGAGAAGGCTAGGGAGTGAAAACATGGAGAGACAGAGAAGGCTAGGGAGTGAAAACATGGAGAGACAGAAAAGGTTATGGAGTGAAAACATGGAGAGAGAGAGAAAAGGATTGGGAGTGAAAACATGGAGAGAAAGAGAAAAGGCTAGTGAGTGAAAACATGGTGAGACAGAGAAGGCTAGGGAGTGAAAACATGGTGAGACAGAGAAGGCTAGGGAGTGAAAACATGGAGAGACAGAGAAGGCTAGGGAGTGAAAACATGGAGAGAGAAAAGGCTAGGGAGTGAAAAGATGGTGAGACAGAGAAGGCTAGGGAGTGAAAACATGGAGAGACAGAGAAGGCTAGGGAGTGAAAATATGGAGAGACAGAGAAGGCTAGGGAGTGAAAACATGGAGAGACAGAGAAGGCTAGGGAGTGAAAACATGGAGAGACAGAGAAGGCTAGGGAGTGAAAACATGGAGAGACAGAGAAGGCTAGGGAGTGAAAACATGGAGAGACAGAGACGGCTAGGGAGTGAAAACATGGAGAGACAGAGAAGGCTAGGGAGTGAAAACATGGAGAGACAGAGAAGGCTAGGGAGTGAAAACATGGAGAGACAGAGAAGGCTAGGGAGTGAAAACATGGTGAGACAGAGAAGGCTAGGGAGTGAAAACATGGAGAGACAGAGAAGGCTAGGGAGTGAAAACATGGAGAGACAGAGAAGGCTAGGGAGTGAAAACATGGAGAGACAGAGAAGGCTAGGGAGTGAAAACATGGAGTGACAGAGAAGGATAGGGAGTGAAAACATGGAGAGAGAGAGAGAGAAGGCTAGGGAGTGAAAACATGGTGAGACAGAGAAGGCTAGGGAGTGAAAACATGGAGAGACAGAAAAGGCTAGGGAGTGAAAACATGGAGAGACAGAGAAGGCTAGGGAGTGAAAACATGGAGAGAGAGAGAGAGAGAAGGCTAGGGAGTGAAAACATGGAGAGAGAGAGAAGGCTATGGAGTGAAAACATGGAGAGACAGAGAAGGCAAGGGAGTGAAAACATGGAGAGACAGAGAAGGCTAGGGAGTGAAAACATGGAGAGACAGAGAAGGCTAGGGAGTGAAAACATGGAGAGACAGAGAAGGCTAGGGAGTGAAAACATGGAGAGACAGAGAAGGCTAGGGAGTGAATACATGGAGAGACAGAAAAGGCTAGGGAGTGAAAACATGGAGAGACAGAGAAGGCTAGGGAGTGAAAACATGGAGAGACAGAGAAGGCTAGGGAGTGAAAACATGGAGAGACAGAGAAGGCTAGGGAGTGAAAACATGGCGAGACAGAAAAGGCTATGGAGTGAAAACATGGAGAGAGAGAGAAAAGGCTAGGGAGTGAAAACATGGAGAGACAGAGAAGGCTAGGGAGTGAAAACATGGAGAGAGAGAGAGAGAAGGCTAGGGAGTGAAAACATGGAGAGAGAGAGAGAAGGCTATGGAGTGAAAACATGGAGAGACAGAGAAGGCTAGGGAGTGAAAACATGGAGAGACAGAGAAGGCTAGGGAGTGAAAACATGGAGAGACAGAGAAGGCTAGGGAGTGAAAACATGGAGAGACAGAGAAGGCTAGGGAGTGAAAACATGGAGAGACAGAGAAGGCTAGGGAGTGAAAACATGGAGAGACAGAGAAGGCTAGGGAGTGAAAACATGGAGAGACAGAGAAGGCTAGGGAGTGAAAACATGGTGAGACAGAGAAGGCTAGGGAGTGAAAACATGGAGAGAGAGAGAGAGAAGGCTAGGGAGTGAAAACATGGAGAGACAGAGAAGGCTAGGGAGTGAAAACATGGAGAGACAGAGAAGGCTAGGGAGTGAAAACATGGAGAGACAGAGAAGGCTAGGGAGTGAAAACATGGAGAGAGAGAGAGAGAAGGCTAGGGAGTGAAAACATGGAGAGAGAGGGATAAGGCTATGGAGTGAAAACATGGAGAGACAGAGAAGGCTAGGGAGTGAAAACATGGAGAGACAGAGAAGGCTAGGGAGTGAAAACATGGAGAGACAGAGAAGGCTAGGGAGTGAAAACATGGAGAGACAGAGAAGGCTAGGGAGTGAAAACATGGAGAGACAGAGAAGGCTAGGGAGTGAAAACATGGAGAGACAGAGAAGGCTAGGGAGTGAAAACATGGAGAGAGAGAGAAAAGGCTAGGGAGTGAAAACATGGAGAGAAAGAGAAGGCTAGTGAGTGAAAACATGGAGAGACCGAGAAGGCTAGGGAGTGAAAACATGGAGAGACAGAGAAGGCTATGGAGTGAAAACATGGAGAGACAGAAAAGGTTATGGAGTGAAAACATGGAGAGAGAGAGAAAAGGATTGGGAGTGAAAACATGGAGAGAAAGAGAAAAAGCTAGTGAGTGAAAACATGGTGAGACAGAGAAGGCTAGGGAGTGAAAACATGGTGAGACAGAGAAGGCTAGGGAGTGAAAACATGGAGAGACAGAGAAGGCAAGGGAGTGAAAACATGGAGAGACAGAGAAGGCTAGGGAGTGAAAACATGGAGAGACAGAGAAGGCTAGGGAGTGAAAACATGGAGAGACAGAGAAGGCTAGGGAGTGAAAACATGGAGAGACAGAGAAGGCTAGGGAGTGAATACATGGAGAGACAGAAAAGGCTAGGGAGTGAAAACATGGAGAGACAGAGAAGGCTAGGGAGTGAAAACATGGAGAGACAGAGAAGGCTAGGGAGTGAAAACATGGAGAGACAGAGAAGGCTAGGGAGTGAAAACATGGCGAGACAGAAAAGGCTATGGAGTGAAAACATGGAGAGAGAGAGAAAAGGCTAGGGAGTGAAAACATGGAGAGACAGAGAAGGCTAGGGAGTGAAAACATGGAGAGAGAGAGAGAGAAGGCTAGGGAGTGAAAACACGGAGAGAGAGAGAGAAGGCTATGGAGTGAAAACATGGAGAGACAGAGAAGGCTAGGGAGTGAAAACATGGAGAGACAGAGAAGGCTAGGGAGTGAAAACATGGAGAGACAGAGAAGGCTAGGGAGTGAAAACATGGAGAGACAGAGAAGGCTAGGGAGTGAAAACATGGAGAGACAGAGAAGGCTAGGGAGTGAAAACATGGAGAGACAGAGAAGGCTAGGGAGTGAAAACATGGAGAGACAGAGAAGGCTAGGGAGTGAAAACATGGTGAGACAGAGAAGGCTAGGGAGTGAAAACATGGAGAGAGAGAGAGAGAGAGAAGGCTAGGGAGTGAAAACATGGAGAGACAGAGAAGGCTAGGGAGTGAAAACATGGAGAGACAGAGAAGGCTAGGGAGTGAAAACATGGAGAGACAGAGAAGGCTAGGGAGTGAAAACATGGAGAGAGAGAGAGAGAAGGCTAGGGAGTGAAAACATGGAGAGAAAGAGAAAAGGCTAGTGAGTGAAAACATGGAGAGACCGAGAAGGCTAGGGAGTGAAAACATGGAGAGACAGAGAAGGCTAGGGAGTGAAAACATGGAGAGACATAAAAGGTTATGGAGTGAAAACATGGAGAGAGAGAGAAAAGGATTGGGAGTGAAAACATGGAGAGAAAGAGAAAAAGCTAGTGAGTGAAAACATGGTGAGACAGAGAAGGCAAGGCTAGGGAGTGAAAACATGGTGAGACAGAGAAGGCTAGGGAGTGAAAACATGGAGAGACAGAGAAGGCTAGGGAGTGAAAACATGGAGAGAGAAAAGGCTAGGGAGTGAAAACATGGTGAGACAGAGAAGGCTAGGGAGTGAAAACATGGAGGGACAGAGAAGGCTAGGGAGTGAAAATATGGAGAGACAGAGAAGGCTAGGGAGTGAAAACATGGAGAGACAGAGAAGGCTAGGGAGTGAAAACATGGAGAGACAGAGAAGGCTAGGGAGTGAAAACATGGAGAGACAGAGAAGGCTAGGGAGTGAAAACATGGAGAGACAGAGAAGGCTAGGGAGTGAAAACATGGAGAGACAGAGAAGGCTAGGGAGTGAAAACATGGAGAGACAGAGAAGGCAAGGGAGTGAAAACATGGAGAGACAGAGAAGGCTAGGGAGTGAAAACATGGTGAGACAGAGAAGGCTAGGGAGTGAAAACATGGAGAGACAGAGAAGGCTAGGGAGTGAAAACATGGAGATACAGAGAAGGCTAGGGAGTGAAAACATGGAGAGACAGAGAAGGCTAGGGAGTGAAAACATGGAGAGACAGAGAAGGCTAGGGAGTGAAAACATGGAGAGAGAGAGAGAGAAGGCTAGGGAGTGAAAACATGGTGAGACAGAGAAGGCTAGGGAGTGAAAACATGGAGAGACAGAGAAGGCTAGGGAGTGAAAACATGGAGAGACAGAGAAGGCTAGGGAGTGAAAACATGGAGAGAGAGAGAGAGAGAAGGCTAGGGAGTGAAAACATGGAGAGAGAGAGAGAAGGCTATGGAGTGAAAACATGGAGAGACAGAGAAGGCTAGGGAGTGAAAACATGGAGAGACAGAGAAGGCTAGGGAGTGAAAACATGGAGAGACAGAGAAGGCTAGGGAGTGAAAACATGGAGAGACAGAGAAGGCTAGGGAGTGAAAACATGGAGAGACAGAGAAGGCTAGGGAGTGAAAACATGGAGAGACAGAAAAGGCTAGGGAGTGAAAACATGGAGAGACAGAGAAGGCTAGGGAGTGAAAACATGGAGAGACAGAGAAGGCCAGGGAGTGAAAACATGGAGAGACAGAGAAGGCTAGGGAGTGAAAACATGGCGAGACAGAAAAGGCTATGGAGTGAAAACATGGAGAGAGAGAGAAAAGGCTTGGGAGTGAAAACATGGAGAGACAGAGAAGGCTAGGGAGTGAAAACATGGAGAGACAGAGAAGGCTAGGGAGTGAAAACATGGTGAGACAGAGAAGGCTAGGGAGTGAAAACATGGAGAGACAGAGAAGGCTAGGGAGTGAAAACATGGAGAGACAGAGAAGGCTAGGGAGTGAAAACATGGAGAGACAGAGAAGGCTAGGGAGTGAAAACATGGAGAGACAGAGAAGGCTAGGGAGTGAAAACATGGAGAGACAGAGAAGGCTAGGGAGTGAAAACATGGAGAGACAGAGAAGGCTAGGGAGTGAAAACATGGAGAGACAGAGAAGGCTAGGGAGTGAAAACATGGAGAGACAGAGAAGGCTAGGGAGTGAAAACATGGAGAGACAGAGAAGGCTAGGGAGTGAAAACATGGAGAGACAGATAAGGCTAGGGAGTGAAAACATGGTGAGACAGAGAAGGCTAGGGAGTGAAAACATGGAGAGACAGAGAAGGCTAGGGAGTGAAAACATGGAGAGACAGAGAAGGCTAGGGAGTGAAAACATGGAGAGACAGAGAAGGCTAGGGAGTGAAAACATGGAGAGAGAGAGAGAGAAGGCTAGGGAGTGAAAACATGGAGAGAAAGAGAAAAGGCTAGTGAGTGAAAACATGGAGAGACAGAGAAGGCTAGGGAGTGAAAACATGGAGAGACAGAGAAGGCTAGGGAGTGAAAACATGGAGAGACAGAGAAGGCTAGGGAGTGAAAACATGGAGAGACAGAGAAGGCTAGGGAGTGAAAACATGGAGAGACAGAGAAGGCTAGGGAGTGAAAACATGGAGAGACAGAGAAGGCTAGGGAGTGAAAACATGGAGAGACAGAGAAGGCTAGGGAGTGAAAACATGGTGAGACAGAGAAGGCTAGGGAGTGAAAACATGGAGAGACAGAGAAGGCTAGGGAGTGAAAACATGGAGAGACAGAGAAGGCTAGGGAGTGAAAACATGGAGAGACAGAGAAGGCTAGGGAGTGAAAACATGGAGTGACAGAGAAGGATAGGGAGTGAAAACATGGAGAGAGAGAGAGAGAAGGCTAGGGAGTGAAAACATGGTGAGACAGAGAAGGCTAGGGAGTGAAAACATGGAGAGACAGAAAAGGCTAGGGAGTGAAAACATGGAGAGACAGAGAAGGCTAGGGAGTGAAAACATGGAGAGAGAGAGAGAGAGAAGGCTAGGGAGTGAAAACATGGAGAGAGAGAGAAGGCTATGGAGTGAAAACATGGAGAGACAGAGAAGGCAAGGGAGTGAAAACATGGAGAGACAGAGAAGGCTAGGGAGTGAAAACATGGAGAGACAGAGAAGGCTAGGGAGTGAAAACATGGAGAGACAGAGAAGGCTAGGGAGTGAAAACATGGAGAGACAGAGAAGGCTAGGGAGTGAATACATGGAGAGACAGAAAAGGCTAGGGAGTGAAAACATGGAGAGACAGAGAAGGCTAGGGAGTGAAAACATGGAGAGACAGAGAAGGCTAGGGAGTGAAAACATGGAGAGACAGAGAAGGCTAGGGAGTGAAAACATGGCGAGACAGAAAAGGCTATGGAGTGAAAACATGGAGAGAGAGAGAAAAGGCTAGGGAGTGAAAACATGGAGAGACAGAGAAGGCTAGGGAGTGAAAACATGGAGAGAGAGAGAGAGAAGGCTAGGGAGTGAAAACATGGAGAGAGAGAGAGAAGGCTATGGAGTGAAAACATGGAGAGACAGAGAAGGCTAGGGAGTGAAAACATGGAGAGACAGAGAAGGCTAGGGAGTGAAAACATGGAGAGACAGAGAAGGCTAGGGAGTGAAAACATGGAGAGACAGAGAAGGCTAGGGAGTGAAAACATGGAGAGACAGAGAAGGCTAGGGAGTGAAAACATGGAGAGACAGAGAAGGCTAGGGAGTGAAAACATGGAGAGACAGAGAAGGCTAGGGAGTGAAAACATGGTGAGACAGAGAAGGCTAGGGAGTGAAAACATGGAGAGAGAGAGAGAGAAGGCTAGGGAGTGAAAACATGGAGAGACAGAGAAGGCTAGGGAGTGAAAACATGGAGAGACAGAGAAGGCTAGGGAGTGAAAACATGGAGAGACAGAGAAGGCTAGGGAGTGAAAACATGGAGAGAGAGAGAGAGAAGGCTAGGGAGTGAAAACATGGAGAGAGAGGGATAAGGCTATGGAGTGAAAACATGGAGAGACAGAGAAGGCTAGGGAGTGAAAACATGGAGAGACAGAGAAGGCTAGGGAGTGAAAACATGGAGAGACAGAGAAGGCTAGGGAGTGAAAACATGGAGAGACAGAGAAGGCTAGGGAGTGAAAACATGGAGAGACAGAGAAGGCTAGGGAGTGAAAACATGGAGAGACAGAGAAGGCTAGGGAGTGAAAACATGGAGAGAGAGAGAAAAGGCTAGGGAGTGAAAACATGGAGAGAAAGAGAAGGCTAGTGAGGGAAAACATGGAGAGACCGAGAAGGCTAGGGAGTGAAAACATGGAGAGACAGAGAAGGCTAGGGAGTGAAAACATGGAGAGACAGAAAAGGTTATGGAGTGAAAACATGGAGAGAGAGAGAAAAGGATTGGGAGTGAAAACATGGAGAGAAAGAGAAAAAGCTAGTGAGTGAAAACATGGTGAGACAGAGAAGGCTAGGGAGTGAAAACATGGTGAGACAGAGAAGGCTAGGGAGTGAAAACATGGAGAGACAGAGAAGGCAAGGGAGTGAAAACATGGAGAGACAGAGAAGGCTAGGGAGTGAAAACATGGAGAGACAGAGAAGGCTAGGGAGTGAAAACATGGAGAGACAGAGAAGGCTAGGGAGTGAAAACATGGAGAGACAGAGAAGGCTAGGGAGTGAATACATGGAGAGACAGAAAAGGCTAGGGAGTGAAAACATGGAGAGACAGAGAAGGCTAGGGAGTGAAAACATGGAGAGACAGAGAAGGCTAGGGAGTGAAAACATGGAGAGACAGAGAAGGCTAGGGAGTGAAAACATGGCGAGACAGAAAAGGCTATGGAGTGAAAACATGGAGAGAGAGAGAAAAGGCTAGGGAGTGAAAACATGGAGAGACAGAGAAGGCTAGGGAGTGAAAACATGGAGAGAGAGAGAGAGAAGGCTAGGGAGTGAAAACATGGAGAGAGAGAGAGAAGGCTATGGAGTGAAAACATGGAGAGACAGAGAAGGCTAGGGAGTGAAAACATGGAGAGACAGAGAAGGCTAGGGAGTGAAAACATGGAGAGACAGAGAAGGCTAGGGAGTGAAAACATGGAGAGACAGAGAAGGCTAGGGAGTGAAAACATGGAGAGACAGAGAAGGCTAGGGAGTGAAAACATGGAGAGACAGAGAAGGCTAGGGAGTGAAAACATGGAGAGACAGAGAAGGCTAGGGAGTGAAAACATGGTGAGACAGAGAAGGCTAGGGAGTGAAAACATGGAGAGAGAGAGAGAGAAGGCTAGGGAGTGAAAACATGGAGAGACAGAGAAGGCTAGGGAGTGAAAACATGGAGAGACAGAGAAGGCTAGGGAGTGAAAACATGGAGAGACAGAGAAGGCTAGGGAGTGAAAACATGGAGAGAGAGAGAGAGAAGGCTAGGGAGTGAAAACATGGAGAGAAAGAGAAAAGGCTAGTGAGTGAAAACATGGAGAGACCGAGAAGGCTAGGGAGTGAAAACATGGAGAGACAGAGAAGGCTAGGGAGTGAAAACATGGAGAGACATAAAAGGTTATGGAGTGAAAACATGGAGAGAGAGAGAAAAGGATTGGGAGTGAAAACATGGAGAGAAAGAGAAAAAGCTAGTGAGTGAAAACATGGTGAGACAGAGAAGGCAAGGCTAGGGAGTGAAAACATGGTGAGACAGAGAAGGCTAGGGAGTGAAAACATGGAGAGACAGAGAAGGCTAGGGAGTGAAAACATGGAGAGAGAAAAGGCTAGGGAGTGAAAACATGGTGAGACAGAGAAGGCTAGGGAGTGAAAACATGGAGGGACAGAGAAGGCTAGGGAGTGAAAATATGGAGAGACAGAGAAGGCTAGGGAGTGAAAACATGGAGAGACAGAGAAGGCTAGGGAGTGAAAACATGGAGAGACAGAGAAGGCTAGGGAGTGAAAACATGGAGAGACAGAGAAGGCTAGGGAGTGAAAACATGGAGAGACAGAGAAGGCTAGGGAGTGAAAACATGGAGAGACAGAGAAGGCTAGGGAGTGAAAACATGGAGAGACAGAGAAGGCAAGGGAGTGAAAACATGGAGAGACAGAGAAGGCTAGGGAGTGAAAACATGGTGAGACAGAGAAGGCTAGGGAGTGAAAACATGGAGAGACAGAGAAGGCTAGGGAGTGAAAACATGGAGATACAGAGAAGGCTAGGGAGTGAAAACATGGAGAGACAGAGAAGGCTAGGGAGTGAAAACATGGAGAGACAGAGAAGGCTAGGGAGTGAATACATGGAGAGACAGAAAAGGCTAGGGAGTGAAAACATGGAGAGACAGAGAAGGCTAGGGAGTGAAAACATGGAGAGACAGAGAAGGCTAGGGAGTGAAAACATGGAGAGACAGAGAAGGCTAGGGAGTGAAAACATGGCGAGACAGAAAAGGCTATGGAGTGAAAACATGGAGAGAGAGAGAAAAGGCTAGGGAGTGAAAACATGGAGAGACAGAGAAGGCTAGGGAGTGAAAACATGGAGAGAGAGAGAGAGAAGGCTAGGGAGTGAAAACATGGAGAGAGAGAGAGAAGGCTATGGAGTGAAAACATGGAGAGACAGAGAAGGCTAGGGAGTGAAAACATGGAGAGACAGAGAAGGCTAGGGAGTGAAAACATGGAGAGACAGAGAAGGCTAGGGAGTGAAAACATGGAGAGACAGAGAAGGCTAGGGAGTGAAAACATGGAGAGACAGAGAAGGCTAGGGAGTGAAAACATGGAGAGACATAAAAGGTTATGGAGTGAAAACATGGAGAGAGAGAGAAAAGGATTGGGAGTGAAAACATGGAGAGAAAGAGAAAAAGCTAGTGAGTGAAAACATGGTGAGACAGAGAAGGCAAGGCTAGGGAGTGAAAACATGGTGAGACAGAGAAGGCTAGGGAGTGAAAACATGGAGAGACAGAGAAGGCTAGGGAGTGAAAACATGGAGAGAGAAAAGGCTAGGGAGTGAAAACATGGTGAGACAGAGAAGGCTAGGGAGTGAAAACATGGAGGGACAGAGAAGGCTAGGGAGTGAAAATATGGAGAGACAGAGAAGGCTAGGGAGTGAAAACATGGAGAGACAGAGAAGGCTAGGGAGTGAAAACATGGAGAGACAGAGAAGGCTAGGGAGTGAAAACATGGAGAGACAGAGAAGGCTAGGGAGTGAAAACATGGAGAGACAGAGAAGGCTAGGGAGTGAAAACATGGAGAGACAGAGAAGGCTAGGGAGTGAAAACATGGAGAGACAGAGAAGGCAAGGGAGTGAAAACATGGAGAGACAGAGAAGGCTAGGGAGTGAAAACATGGTGAGACAGAGAAGGCTAGGGAGTGAAAACATGGAGAGACAGAGAAGGCTAGGGAGTGAAAACATGGAGATACAGAGAAGGCTAGGGAGTGAAAACATGGAGAGACAGAGAAGGCTAGGGAGTGAAAACATGGAGAGACAGAGAAGGCTAGGGAGTGAATACATGGAGAGACAGAAAAGGCTAGGGAGTGAAAACATGGAGAGACAGAGAAGGCTAGGGAGTGAAAACATGGAGAGACAGAGAAGGCTAGGGAGTGAAAACATGGAGAGACAGAGAAGGCTAGGGAGTGAAAACATGGCGAGACAGAAAAGGCTATGGAGTGAAAACATGGAGAGAGAGAGAAAAGGCTAGGGAGTGAAAACATGGAGAGACAGAGAAGGCTAGGGAGTGAAAACATGGAGAGAGAGAGAGAGAAGGCTAGGGAGTGAAAACATGGAGAGAGAGAGAGAAGGCTATGGAGTGAAAACATGGAGAGACAGAGAAGGCTAGGGAGTGAAAACATGGAGAGACAGAGAAGGCTAGGGAGTGAAAACATGGAGAGACAGAGAAGGCTAGGGAGTGAAAACATGGAGAGACAGAGAAGGCTAGGGAGTGAAAACATGGAGAGACAGAGAAGGCTAGGGAGTGAAAACATGGAGAGACAGAGAAGGCTAGGGAGTGAAAACATGGAGAGACAGAGAAGGCTAGGGAGTGAAAACATGGTGAGACAGAGAAGGCTAGGGAGTGAAAACATGGAGAGAGAGAGAGAGAAGGCTAGGGAGTGAAAACATGGAGAGACAGAGAAGGCTAGGGAGTGAAAACATGGAGAGACAGAGAAGGCTAGGGAGTGAAAACATGGAGAGACAGAGAAGGCTAGGGAGTGAAAACATGGAGAGAGAGAGAGAGAAGGCTAGGGAGTGAAAACATGGAGAGAAAGAGAAAAGGCTAGTGAGTGAAAACATGGAGAGACCGAGAAGGCTAGGGAGTGAAAACATGGAGAGACAGAGAAGGCTAGGGAGTGAAAACATGGAGAGACATAAAAGGTTATGGAGTGAAAACATGGAGAGAGAGAGAAAAGGATTGGGAGTGAAAACATGGAGAGAAAGAGAAAAAGCTAGTGAGTGAAAACATGGTGAGACAGAGAAGGCTAGGGAGTGAAAACATGGAGAGACAGAGAAGGCTAGGGAGTGAAAACATGGAGAGAGAAAAGGCTAGGGAGTGAAAACATGGTGAGACAGAGAAGGCTAGGGAGTGAAAACATGGAGGGACAGAGAAGGCTAGGGAGTGAAAATATGGAGAGACAGAGAAGGCTAGGGAGTGAAAACATGGAGAGACAGAGAAGGCTAGGGAGTGAAAACATGGAGAGACAGAGAAGGCTAGGGAGTGAAAACATGGAGAGACAGAGAAGGCAAGGGAGTGAAAACATGGAGAGACAGAGAAGGCTAGGGAGTGAAAACATGGTGAGACAGAGAAGGCTAGGGAGTGAAAACATGGAGAGACAGAGAAGGCTAGGGAGTGAAAACATGGAGATACAGAGAAGGCTAGGGAGTGAAAACATGGAGAGACAGAGAAGGCTAGGGAGTGAAAACATGGAGAGACAGAGAAGGCTAGGGAGTGAAAACATGGAGAGAGAGAGAGAGAAGGCTAGGGAGTGAAAACATGGTGAGACAGAGAAGGCTAGGGAGTGAAAACATGGAGAGACAGAGAAGGCTAGGGAGTGAAAACATGGAGAGACAGAGAAGGCTAGGGAGTGAAAACATGGAGAGAGAGAGAGAGAGAAGGCTAGGGAGTGAAAACATGGAGAGAGAGAGAAGGCTATGGAGTGAAAACATGGAGAGACAGAGAAGGCTAGGGAGTGAAAACATGGAGAGACAGAGAAGGCTAGGGAGTGAAAACATGGAGAGACAGAGAAGGCTAGGGAGTGAAAACATGGAGAGACAGAGAAGGCTAGGGAGTGAAAACATGGAGAGACAGAGAAGGCTAGGGAGTGAAAACATGGAGAGACAGAAAAGGCTAGGGAGTGAAAACATGGAGAGACAGAGAAGGCTAGGGAGTGAAAACATGGAGAGACAGAGAAGGCCAGGGAGTGAAAACATGGAGAGACAGAGAAGGCTAGGGAGTGAAAACATGGCGAGACAGAAAAGGCTATGGAGTGAAAACATGGAGAGAGAGAGAAAAGGCTAGGGAGTGAAAACATGGAGAGACAGAGAAGGCTAGGGAGTGAAAACATGGAGAGACAGAGAAGGCTAGGGAGTGAAAACATGGTGAGACAGAGAAGGCTAGGGAGTGAAAACATGGAGAGACAGAGAAGGCTAGGGAGTGAAAACATGGAGAGACAGAGAAGGCTAGGGAGTGAAAACATGGAGAGACAGAGAAGGCTAGGGAGTGAAAACATGGAGAGACAGAGAAGGCTAGGGAGTGAAAACATGGAGAGACAGAGAAGGCTAGGGAGTGAAAACATGGAGAGACAGAGAAGGCTAGGGAGTGAAAACATGGAGAGACAGAGAAGGCTAGGGAGTGAAAACATGGAGAGACAGAGAAGGCTAGGGAGTGAAAACATGGAGAGACAGAGAAGGCTAGGGAGTGAAAACATGGAGAGACAGATAAGGCTAGGGAGTGAAAACATGGTGAGACAGAGAAGGCTAGGGAGTGAAAACATGGAGAGACAGAGAAGGCTAGGGAGTGAAAACATGGAGAGACAGAGAAGGCTAGGGAGTGAAAACATGGAGAGACAGAGAAGGCTAGGGAGTGAAAACATGGAGAGACAGAGAAGGCTAGGGAGTGAAAACATGGAGAGAGAGAGAGAGAAGGCTAGGGAGTGAAAACATGGTGAGACAGAGAAGGCTAGGGAGTGAAAACATGGAGAGACAGAGAAGGCTAGGGAGTGAAAACATGGAGAGACAGAGAAGGCTAGGGAGTGAAAACATGGAGAGAGAGAGAGAGAGAGAAGGCTAGGGAGTGAAAACTTGGAGAGAGAGAGAAGGCTATGGAGTGAAAACATGGAGAGACAGAGAAGGCTAGGGAGTGAAAACATGGAGAGACAGAGAAGGCTAGGGAGTGAAAACATGGAGAGACAGAGAAGGCTAGGGAGTGAAAACATGGAGAGACAGAGAAGGCTAGGGAGTGAAAACATGGAGAGACAGAGAAGGCTAGGGAGTGAAAACATGGAGAGACAGAAAAGGCTAGGGAGTGAAAACATGGAGAGACAGAGAAGGCTAGGGAGTGAAAACATGGAGAGACAGAGAAGGCTAGGGAGTGAAAACATGGAGAGACAGAGAAGGCTAGGGAGTGAAAACATGGCGAGACAGAAAAGGCTATGGAGTGAAAACATGGAGAGAGAGAGAAAAGGCTAGGGAGTGAAAACATGGAGAGACAGAGAAGGCTAGGGAGTGAAAACATGGAGAGAGAGAGAGAGAAGGCTAGGGAGTGAAAACATGGAGAGAGAGAGAGAAGGCTAGGGAGTGAAAACATGGAGAGACAGAGAAGGCTAGGGAGTGAAAACATGGAGAGACAGAAAAGGTTATGGAGTGAAAACATGGAGAGAGAGAGAAAAGGATTGGGAGTGAAAACATGGAGAGAAAGAGAAAAAGCTAGTGAGTGAAAACATGGTGAGACAGAGAAGGCTAGGGAGTGAAAACATGGTGAGACAGAGAAGGCTAGGGAGTGAAAACATGGAGAGACAGAGAAGGCAAGGGAGTGAAAACATGGAGAGACAGAGAAGGCTAGGGAGTGAAAACATGGAGAGACAGAGAAGGCTAGGGAGTGAAAACATGGAGAGACAGAGAAGGCTAGGGAGTGAAAACATGGAGAGACAGAGAAGGCTAGGGAGTGAATACATGGAGAGACAGAAAAGGCTAGGGAGTGAAAACATGGAGAGACAGAGAAGGCTAGGGAGTGAAAACATGGAGAGACAGAGAAGGCTAGGGAGTGAAAACATGGAGAGACAGAGAAGGCTAGGGAGTGAAAACATGGCGAGACAGAAAAGGCTATGGAGTGAAAACATGGAGAGAGAGAGAAAAGGCTAGGGAGTGAAAACATGGAGAGACAGAGAAGGCTAGGGAGTGAAAACATGGAGAGAGAGAGAGAGAAGGCTAGGGAGTGAAAACATGGAGAGAGAGAGAGAAGGCTATGGAGTGAAAACATGGAGAGACAGAGAAGGCTAGGGAGTGAAAACATGGAGAGACAGAGAAGGCTAGGGAGTGAAAACATGGAGAGACAGAGAAGGCTAGGGAGTGAAAACATGGAGAGACAGAGAAGGCTAGGGAGTGAAAACATGGAGAGACAGAGAAGGCTAGGGAGTGAAAACATGGAGAGACAGAGACGGCTAGGGAGTGAAAACATGGAGAGACAGAGAAGGCTAGGGAGTGAAAACATGGAGAGAGAGAGAGAGAAGGCTAGGGAGTGAAAACATGGAGAGACAGAGAAGGCTAGGGAGTGAAAACATGGAGAGACAGAGAAGGCTAGGGAGTGAAAACATGGAGAGACAGAGAAGGCTAGGGAGTGAAAACATGGAGAGAGAGAGAGAGAAGGCTAGGGAGTGAAAACATGGAGAGAGAGGGATAAGGCTATGGAGTGAAAACATGGAGAGACAGAGAAGGCTAGGGAGTGAAAACATGGAGAGACAGAGAAGGCTAGGGAGTGAAAACATGGAGAGACAGAGAAAAGGCTAGTGAGTGAAAACATGGAGAGACCGAGAAGGCTAGGGAGTGAAAACATGGAGAGACAGAGAAGGCTAGGGAGTGAAAACATGGAGAGACAGAAAAGGTTATGGAGTGAAAACATGGAGAGAGAGAGAAAAGGATTGGGAGTGAAAACATGGAGAGAAAGAGAAAAAGCTAGTGAGTGAAAACATGGTGAGACAGAGAAGGCAAGGCTAGGGAGTGAAAACATGGTGAGACAGAGAAGGCTAGGGAGTGAAAACATGGAGAGACAGAGAAGGCTAGGGAGTGAAAACATGGAGAGAGAAAAGGCTAGGGAGTGAAAACATGGTGAGACAGAGAAGGCTAGGGAGTGAAAACATGGAGGGACAGAGAAGGCTAGGGAGTGAAAATATGGAGAGACAGAGAAGGCTAGGGAGTGAAAACATGGAGAGACAGAGAAGGCTAGGGAGTGAAAACATGGAGAGACAGAGAAGGCTAGGGAGTGAAAACATGGAGAGACAGAGAAGGCTAGGGAGTGAAAACATGGAGAGACAGAGAAGGCTAGGGAGTGAAAACATGGAGAGACAGAGAAGGCTAGGGAGTGAAAACATGGAGAGACAGAGAAGGCTAGGGAGTGAAAACATGGAGAGACAGAGAAGGCTAGGGAGTGAAAACATGGTGAGACAGAGAAGGCTAGGGAGTGAAAACATGGAGAGACAGAGAAGGCTAGGGAGTGAAAACATGGAGAGACAGAGAAGGCTAAGGAGTGAAAACATGGAGAGACAGAGAAGGCTAGGGAGTGAAAACATGGAGAGACAGAGAAGGCTAGGGAGTGAAAACATGGAGAGAGAGAGAGAGAAGGCTAGGGAGTGAAAACATGGTGAGACAGAGAAGGCTAGGGAGTGAAAACATGGAGAGACAGAGAAGGCTAGGGAGTGAAAACATGGAGAGACAGAGAAGGCTAGGGAGTGAAAACATGGAGAGAGAGAGAGAGAGAAGGCTAGGGAGTGAAAACATGGAGAGAGAGAGAAGGCTATGGAGTGAAAACATGGAGAGACAGAGAAGGCTATGGAGTGAAAACATGGAGAGACAGAGAAGGCTAGGGAGTGAAAACATGGAGAGACAGAGAAGGCTAGGGAGTGAAAACATGGAGAGACAGAGAAGGCTAGGGAGTGAAAACATGGAGAGACAGAGAAGGCTAGGGAGTGAAAACATGGAGAGACAGAAAAGGCTAGGGAGTGAAAACATGGAGAGACAGAGAAGGCTAGGGAGTGAAAACATGGAGAGACAGAGAAGGCCAGGGAGTGAAAACATGGAGAGACAGAGAAGGCTAGGGAGTGAAAACATGGCGAGACAGAAAAGGCTATGGAGTGAAAACATGGAGAGAGAGAGAAAAGGCTAGGGAGTGAAAACATGGAGAGACAGAGAAGGCTAGGGAGTGAAAACATGGAGAGACAGAGAAGGCTAGGGAGTGAAAACATGGAGAGACAGAGAAGGCTAGGGAGTGAAAACATGGAGAGACAGAGAAGGCTAGGGAGTGAAAACATGGAGAGACAGAGAAGGCTAGGGAGTGAAAACATGGAGAGACAGAGAAGGCTAGGGAGTGAAAACATGGAGAGACAGAGAAGGCTAGGGAGTGAAAACATGGAGAGACAGAGAAGGCTAGGGAGTGAAAACATGGAGAGACAGAGAAGGCTAGGGAGTGAAAACATGGAGAGACAGAGAAGGCTAGGGAGTGAAAACATGGAGAGACAGAGAAGGCTAGGGAGTGAAAACATGGAGAGACAGAGAAGGCTAGGGAGTGAAAACATGGAGAGACAGAGAAGGCTAGGGAGTGAAAACATGGAGAGACAGAGAAGGCTAGGGAGTGAAAACATGGTGAGACAGAGAAGGCTAGGGAGTGAAAACATGGAGAGACAGAGAAGGCTAGGGAGTGAAAACATGGAGAGACAGAGAAGGCCAGGGAGTGAAAACATGGAGAGACAGAGAAGGCTAGGGAGTGAAAACATGGCGAGACAGAAAAGGCTATGGAGTGAAAACATGGAGAGAGAGAGAAAAGGCTAGGGAGTGAAAACATGGAGAGACAGAGAAGGCTAGGGAGTGAAAACATGGAGAGACAGAGAAGGCTAGGGAGTGAAAACATGGTGAGACAGAGAAGGCTAGGGAGTGAAAACATGGAGAGACAGAGAAGGCTAGGGAGTGAAAACATGGAGAGACAGAGAAGGCTAGGGAGTGAAAACATGGAGAGACAGAGAAGGCTAGGGAGTGAAAACATGGAGAGACAGAGAAGGCTAGGGAGTGAAAACATGGAGAGACAGAGAAGGCTAGGGAGTGAAAACATGGAGAGACAGAGAAGGCTAGGGAGTGAAAACATGGAGAGACAGAGAAGGCTAGGGAGTGAAAACATGGAGAGACAGAGAAGGCTAGGGAGTGAAAACATGGAGAGACAGAGAAGGCTAGGGAGTGAAAACATGGAGAGACAGAGAAGGCTAGGGAGTGAAAACATGGTGAGACAGAGAAGGCTAGGGAGTGAAAACATGGAGAGACAGAGAAGGCTAGGGAGTGAAAACATGGAGAGACAGAGAAGGCTAGGGAGTGAAAACATGGAGAGACAGAGAAGGCTAGGGAGTGAAAACATGGAGAGACAGAGAAGGCTAGGGAGTGAAAACATGGAGAGAGAGAGAGAGAAGGCTAGGGAGTGAAAACATGGTGAGACAGAGAAGGCTAGGGAGTGAAAACATGGAGAGACAGAGAAGGCTAGGGAGTGAAAACATGGAGAGACAGAGAAGGCTAGGGAGTGAAAACATGGAGAGAGAGAGAGAGAGAGAAGGCTAGGGAGTGAAAACTTGGAGAGAGAGAGAAGGCTATGGAGTGAAAACATGGAGAGACAGAGAAGGCTAGGGAGTGAAAACATGGAGAGACAGAGAAGGCTAGGGAGTGAAAACATGGAGAGACAGAGAAGGCTAGGGAGTGAAAACATGGAGAGACAGAGAAGGCTAGGGAGTGAAAACATGGAGAGACAGAGAAGGCTAGGGAGTGAAAACATGGAGAGACAGAAAAGGCTAGGGAGTGAAAACATGGAGAGACAGAGAAGGCTAGGGAGTGAAAACATGGAGAGACAGAGAAGGCTAGGGAGTGAAAACATGGAGAGACAGAGAAGGCTAGGGAGTGAAAACATGGCGAGACAGAAAAGGCTATGGAGTGAAAACATGGAGAGAGAGAGAAAAGGCTAGGGAGTGAAAACATGGAGAGACAGAGAAGGCTAGGGAGTGAAAACATGGAGAGACAGAGAAGGCTAGGGAGTGAAAACATGGCGAGACAGAAAAGGCTATGGAGTGAAAACATGGAGAGAGAGAGAAAAGGCTAGGGAGTGAAAACATGGAGAGAAAGAGAAAAGGCTAGTGAGTGAAAACATGGTGAGACAGAGAAGGCTAGGGAGTGAAAACATGGTGAGACAGAGAAGGCTAGGGAGTGAAAACATGGAGAGACAGAGAAGGCTAGGGAGTGAAAACATGGAGAGAGAAAAGGCTAGGGAGTGAAAACATGGTGAGACAGAGAAGGCTAGGGAGTGAAAACATGGAGAGACAGAGAAGGCTAGGGAGTCAAAATATGGAGAGACAGAAAAGGCTATGGAGTGAAAACATGGAGAGAGAGAGAAAAGGCTAGGGAGTGAAAACATGGAGAGACAGAGAAGGCTAGGGAGTGAAAACATGGAGAGACAGAGAAGGCTAGGGAGTGAAAACATGGCGAGACAGAAAAGGCTATGGAGTGAAAACATGGAGAGAGAGAGAAAAGGCTACGGAGTGAAAACATGGAGAGAAAGAGAAAAGGCTAGTGAGTGAAAACATGGTGAGACAGATAAGGCTAGGGAGTGAAAACATGGAGAGACAGAGAAGGCTAGGGAGTGAAAACATGGAGAGACAGAGAAGGCTAGGGAGTGAAAACATGGAGAGAGAAAAGGCTAGGGAGTGAAAACATGGTGAGACAGAGAAGGCTAGGGAGTGAAAACATGGAGAGACAGAGAAGGCTAGGGAGTGAAAATATGGAGAGACAGAAAAGGCTATGGAGTGAAAACATGGAGAGAGAGAGAAAAGGCTAGGGAGTGAAAACATGGAGAGACAGAGAAGGCTAGGGAGTGAAAACATGGAGAGACAGAGAAGGCTAGGGAGTGAAAATATGGAGAGACAGAAAAGGCTATGGAGTGAAAACATGGAGAGAGAGAGAAAAGGCTAGGGAGTGAAAACATGGAGAGACAGAGAAGGCTAGGGAGTGAAAACATGGAGAGACAGAGAAGGCTAGGGAGTGAAAACATGGCGAGACAGAAAAGGCTATGGAGTGAAAACATGGAGAGAGAGAGAAAAGGCTAGGGAGTGAAAACATGGAGAGAAAGAGAAAAGGCTAGTGAGTGAAAACATGGTGAGACAGAGAAGGCTAGGGAGTGAAAACATGGAGAGACAGAGAAGGCTAGGGAGTGAAAACATGGAGAGACAGAGAAGGCTAGGGAGTGAAAACATGGAGAGACAGAGAAGGCTAGGTAGTGAAAACATGAAAACACAAGAAAGACATCCCTTTCGGTCAGAGACAAACTTACATGTGGTAAACCACACACACACACACACACACACACACACACACACACACACACACACACACACACACACACACACACACACACACACACACACACACACACACACACACACACACACACAATTAAATCTAATGAATGAGCAAGGTTTGTTCATGGAGGAAGAGATCACGATGACCGTCGAAAACAACTTAGATGAGAGAGAGAAATAAATAGTGAGAGAGAAAGAGAGGGAGAGAAAGAAAGAATGATAGAGAGACATGACGCAGGCTGGGAGGGCCGTGCCTCTCTGTGTGTTGGCTCCATTATGACTGGTTGTCTTAATGATCTCTTGTTAACTCCTTGCAGACAGTGGTCTGAAAGGTCTGCAGGGGGTCCAGAGAAACCTCTGGGGATTCTGAGTAAAACAGCATGAAGGATTGATACACACAATCACACATACGAGTACACAGGAAGCAGTCACTGATGGCAAATAACACCAATAAGTGTGAGATCTCCTTCATCCCCTCTCCTCTCTATGATATCTCCTTCATCCCCTCTCTGTGAGAACTCCTTCATCCCCCCTCTGTGAGATCTCCTTCATCCCCCCTCTGTGAGATCTCCTTCATTTCCTCTCCTCTATATGAGATCTCCTTCATCCCCTCTCTGTGAGATCTCCTTCAGCCCCTCTCTGTGTGAGCTCCTTCATCCCGTCTCTGTGAGATCTCCTTCATCCTCTCTCTGTGTGAGCTCCTTCATCCCTTCTCTGTGAGATTTCCTTCATCCGCTCTCTGTGAGATCTCCTTCATTCCCTCTCATCTCTGTGAGATTTCCTTCATCCCCTCTCTGTGAGATCTCCTTCATTCCCTCTCTGTGTGAGCTCCTTCATCCTGTCTCTGTGAGATCTCCTTCACCCCCCCTCGTGAGATCTCCTTCATCCCCTCTCTGTGAGATCTCCATCCCCCCTCTGTGAGATCTCAAGCATCCCCCCTCTGTGAGATCTCCTTCAACCCCCCTCTGTGAGATCTCCTTAATCTCCCCTCTGTGAGTTCTCCTTCATCCCCCCTCTGTGAGATCTCCTTCATCCCCCTCTGTGAGATCTCCTTCATCCCCCTCTGTGAGATATCCTTCATCCCCCTCTGTGAGATCTCCTTCATCCCCTGTGAGATCTCCTTCACCCCCCCTCTGTGAGATCTCCTTCATCCCCCCTCTGTGAGATCTCCTTCCCCCCTCTGTGAGATCTCCTTCACCCCCCCTCTGTGAGATCTCCTTCATCCCCCTCTGTGAGTTCTCCGTCATCCCCCCTCTGTGAGATCTCCTTCATCACCCCTCTGTGAGATCTCCTTCATCACCCCTCTGTGAGATCTCCTTCATCCCCTCTCTGTGAGATCTCCTTCATCCCCCTCTATGAGATCTCCTTCATCCCCCTCTGTGAGATCTCCTTCATCCCCTTTCTGTGAGATCTCCTTCATCCCCTCTCTGTGAGATCTCCTTCATCCCCTCTCTGTGTGAGCTCCTTCACCCCCTCTCTGTGAGATCTCCTTCATCCCCTCTCTGTGTGAGCTCCTTCATCCCTTCGCTGTGAGATTTCCTTCATCCCCTCTGTGAGATCTCCTTAATTCCCTTTCATCTCTGTGAGATTTCCTTCATCCCCTCTCTGTGAGATCTCCTTCATCCCCACTCTGTGAGATCTCCTCCATCCCCTCTCTGTGAGATCTCCTTCATCCCCCCTCTGTGAGATCTCCTTCATCCCCCCTCTGTGAGATCTCCTTCATCCCCTCTGTGAGATCTCCTTCATCCTCCCTCTGTGAGATCTCCTTCATACCCTTTCTCTGAGATCTCCTTCATCCCCCTCTGTGATATCTCCTTCATTCCCTCTCATCTTTGTGAGATCTCCTTCATCCCCTCTCTGTGAGATCTCCTTCATTCCCTCTCTGTGTGAGCTCCTTCATCCCCTCTCTGTGAGATCTCCTTCATCCCCTCTCTGAGTGAGCTCCTTCATGACTTCTCTGTGAGATCTCCTTCATCCCCCCTCTGTGAGATCTCCTTCATCCCCTCTCTGTGAGATCTCCTTCATCCCCCTCTGTGAGATCTCCTTCATCCCCTCTCTGTGAGATCTCCTTCATCCCCCCTCTGTGAGATCTCCTTCATCCCCTCTCTGTGAGATCTCCTTCATCCCCCTCTGTGAGATCTCCTTCATCCCCTCTCTGTGTGAGCTCCTTCACCCCCTCTCTGTGAGATCTCCTTCATCCCCTCTCTGTGTGAGCTCCTTCATCCCTTCGCTGTGAGATTTCCTTCATCCCCTCTGTGAGATCTCCTTAATTCCCTTTCATCTCTGTGAGATTTCCTTCATCCCCTCTCTGTGAGATCTCCTTCATCCCCACTCTATGAGATCTCCTCCATCCCCTCTCTGTGAGATCTCCTTCATCCCCTCTCTTTGAGATCTCCTTCATCCCCTCTCTGTGTGAGCTCATTCATCCCTTCTCTGTGAGATTTCCTTCATCCCCTCTCTGTGAGATCTCCTTTATTCCCTCTCAACTCTGTGAGATTTCCTTCATCCCCTCTCTGTGAGATCTCCTTCATCCCCCCTCTGTGAGATTTCCTTCATCCCCTCTCTGTGAGATCTCCTTCATCCCCCCTCTGTGAGATCTCCTCCATCCCCTCTCTGTGAGATCTCTATCATCCCCTCTCTTTGAGATCTCCTTTATACCCTCTCTGTGTGAGCTCATTCATCCCTTCTCTGTGAGATTTCCTTCATCCCCTCTCTGTGAGATCTCCTTTATCCCCTCTCATCTCTGTGAGATTTCCTTCATCTCCTCTCTGTGAGATCTCCTTCATTCCCTCTCATCTCTGTGAGATTTCCTTCATCCCATCTCTGTGAGATATCCTTCATCCCCCCTCTGTGAGATCTCCTTCATCCCCCCTCTGTGAGATCTCCTTCATCCCCCCTCTGTGAGATCTCCTTCATCACCTCTCTGTGAGATCTCCTTCATCCCCCCTCTGTGAGATCTCCTTCATCCCCCCTCTGTGAGATCTCCTTCATCCCCTCTCTGTGAGATCTCCTTCATCCCCCTCTGTGAGATCTCCTTCATCCCCTCTCTGTGAGATCTCCTTCATCACCCCTCTGTGAGATCTCCTTCATCCCCCATCTGTGAGATCTCCTTCATCCCCTCTGTGAGATCTCCTTCATCCTCCCTCTGTGAGATCTCCTTCATACCCTTTCTCTGAGATCTCCTTCATCCCCTCTCTTTGAGATCTCCTTCATCCCCTCTCTGTGTGAGCTCATTCATCCCTTCTCTGTGAGATTTCCTTCATCCCCTCTCTGTGAGATCTCCTTTATTCCCTCTCAACTCTGTGAGATTTCCTTCATCCCCTCTCTGTGAGATCTCCTTCATCCCCCCTCTGTGAGATTTCCTTCATCCCCTCTCTGTGAGATCTCCTTCATCCCCCCTCTGTGAGATCTCCTCCATCCCCTCTCTGTGAGATCTCTATCATCCCCTCTCTTTGAGATCTCCTTTATACCCTCTCTGTGTGAGCTCATTCATCCCTTCTCTGTGAGATTTCCTTCATCCCCTCTCTGTGAGATCTCCTTTATCCCCTCTCATCTCTGTGAGATTTCCTTCATCTCCTCTCTGTGAGATCTCCTTCATTCCCTCTCATCTCTGTGAGATTTCCTTCATCCCATCTCTGTGAGATATCCTTCATCCCCCCTCTGTGAGATCTCCTTCATCCCCCCTCTGTGAGATCTCCTTCATCCCCCCTCTGTGAGATCTCCTTCATCACCTCTCTGTGAGATCTCCTTCATCCCCCCTCTGTGAGATCTCCTTCATCCCCCCTCTGTGAGATCTCCTTCATCCCCTCTCTGTGAGATCTCCTTCATCCCCCTCTGTGAGATCTCCTTCATCCCCTCTCTGTGAGATCTCCTTCATCACCCCTCTGTGAGATCTCCTTCATCCCCCATCTGTGAGATCTCCTTCATCCCCTCTGTGAGATCTCCTTCATCCTCCCTCTGTGAGATCTCCTTCATACCCTTTCTCTGAGATCTCCTTCATCCCCCCTCTGTGAGATCTCCTTCATTCCCTCTCATCTCTGTGAGATTTCCTTCATCCCATCTCTGTGAGATCTCCTTCATCCCCCCTCTGTGAGATCTCCTTCATCCCCCCTCTGTGAGATCTCCTTCATCCCCCCTCTGTGAGATCTCCTTCATCACCTCTCTGTGATATCTCCTTCATCCCCCCTCTGTGAGATCTCCTTCATCCCCCCTCTGTGAGATCTCCTTCATCCCCTCTCTGTGAGATCTCCTTCATCCTCCCTCTGTGAGATCTCCTTCATACCCTTTCTCTGAGATCTCCTTCATCCCCCTCTGTGATATCTCCTTCATTCCCTCTCATCTTTGTGAGATCTCCTTCATCCCCTCTCTGTGAGATCTCCTTCATTCCCTCTCTGTGTGAGCTCCTTCATCCCCTCTCTGTGAGATCTCCTTCATCCCCTCTCTGTGTGAGCTCCTTCATGACTTCTCTGTGAGATCTCCTTCATCCCCCCTCTGTGAGATCTCCTTCATCCCCTCTCTGTGAGATCTCCTTCATCCCCCTCTGTGAGATCTCCTTCATCCCCTCTCTGTGAGATCTCCTTCATCCCCCCTCTGTGAGATCTCCTTCATCCCCATATGTGAGATATCCTTCATCCCCTCTCTGTGAGATCTCCTTCATCCCCTCTCTATGAGATCTCCGTCATCTCCCCTCTGTGAGATCTCCTTCATCCCCCCCTCTGTGAGATCTCCTTCATCCCCTCTCTGTGATATCTCCTTCATCCCCTCTCTGTGAGCTCCTTCATCCCCTCTCTGTGAGATCTCCTTCATCCCCCCATGTGAGATATCATCATCCCCCCTCTGTGAGATCTCCTTCATCCCCTCTGTGAGATCTCCTTCATCCTCCCTCTGTGAGATCTCCTTCATACCCTTTCTGTGAGATCTCCTTCATCCCCCTCTGTGAGATCTACTTCATTCCCTCTCATCTCTGTGAGATCTCCTTCATCCCCTCTCTGTGAGATCTCCTTCATTCCCTCTCTGTTAGATCTCCTTCATCCCCTCTCTGTGTGAGCTCCTTCATGACTTCTCTGTGAGATTTCCTTCATCCCCTCTGTGAGATCTCCTTCATTCCCTCTCATCTCTGTGAGATCTCCTTCATCCCCCCTCTGTGAGATCTCCTTCATCCCCTCTGTGAGAACTCCTTCATTCCCTCTCTGTGAGATCTCCTTCATCCCCCCTCTGTGAGATCTCCTTCATCGCCCCTCTGTGAGATCTCCTTCATTCCCTCTCTGTGTGAGCTCCTTCATCCCCTCTCTGTGAGATCTCCTTCATCCCATCTCTGTGTGAGCTCCTTCATCCCGTCTCTGTGAGATCTCCTTCATCCCCTCTCTGTGTGAGCTCCTTCATCCCCTCTCTGTGAGATCTCCTTTATTCCCTCTCATCTCTGTGAGATTTCCTTCATCCCTTCTCTGTGAGATCTCCTTCATCCCCTCTCTGTGTGAGCTCCTTCATCCCTTCTCTGTGAGATTTCCTTCATCCCCTCTCTGGGAGATCTCCTTCATTCCCTCTCATCTCTGTGAGATTTCCGTCATCCCCTCTCTGTGAGATCTCCTTCATTCCCTCGCTGTGTGAGCTCCTTCATCCCCCCTCGTGAGAGCTCCTTCATCCCCCCTCTGTGAGATGTCCTTCATCCCCCCTCTGTGAGATCTCCTTCATCCCCTCTCTGTGAGATCTCCTTCATCCCCTCTCTGTGAGATGTCCTTCATCCCCCCTCTGTGAGATGTCCTTCAATCCCCCCTCTGTGAGATCTCCTTCATCCCCTCTCTGTGAGATCTCCTTCATCCCCTCTATGTGTGTCAGCTTTACCCGTCGATTCTTCATTTCTCACATTTTGCACATTTTTCTGTCTGTCTGTGTGTGTGTGTGTGTGTGTGTGTGTGTAACAGAGGTAAGAATGTGCCATAAAACTCACTCCACAGCTAGCTTGAAATGGCGCTATCGAATTGGATACTTTCCTATAAAACAACGATCGGTATGTTGTCAAGGAGGGCGGTCATCTGTGTTTACGATCAGAGGACCACCGGTTTCGAGCCTAGTAAGGGGACAGGGACATTGGAGGAAGAGGAGCAGCACACTGACGTCGGTTTCACTTGTGAGTGTGGTTTACCTGGAGAGTGGCTGAAGGAGTCAGATGAGGCATCAGACAGAGAGTGGAGAGAAGCAGCTCTGCTTGCACTGCGTGTCACTGGGCCTTCACGGACCGGAGGCTAAAGGAAAACACACATGTAATATAATATATATGGTAATATATGCCATTTACAGATGTGGGATCTTAATTTGTTTGTTGGTAAGAATTGTCCTGCACAGCGGAAATGCAAACTTATAGTGTATTTGAGTACTAAAAAGGCTTCTAAAGCTTGAAATGTCAGACTTGATTTGCCCTAATGAAAATTGTATCAACCCCTACAAAAAGAATCCTGGTGTTGCAAGCGCCATGCATCTACTGAGCCATACAGGACCACGTGAACTCAATATAGTCTACATCATTACATTCAGACAATTAAATCCAGTGCTTCACACTTTGGGAGGAGTGTCACATCAGGGCCTATCACCACTGGGAACAACTGTCCTCCTTTAGGTGTCGGTGTGGGGAACTATTCATGTCTGACTCTTACTATTGTTTGTTTACTGCTGTGTTTGCCTTGTGGTTTGTGTATGTAATGTATGAGGTGTGCTAAGATGTTCCTGTTCTAGGACAATAAACTTAAATCTAACTTTATGTACAGTACATCCTTTAACTTCAAGTTCAGATATCCCATTGGACAAAGTACACACACGTTAGGTGACAACGTGATCCAGTCTAAATTTAAACTAGAAGTTGAACTGATGCCTGTGCCCAGTTGGATTGAGTGGAGTATGTTACGGGCTTGGCACTGGTGTTACAGGGTGGAGACTGGTGTTACACAGTGAATACTGGTTTAACGGAGTAGAGACTGGTGTTACACAGTGAATACTGGTGTAACGGAGTAGAGACTGGTGTCACACAGTGAATACTGGTGTAACGGAGTAGAGACCGGTGTTACAGAGTGAAAACTGGTGTAACGGAGTGGAGACTGGTGTTACAGGGTGGAGACTGGTGTTACACAGTGAATACTGGTGTAACGGAGTGGAGCCTGGTGTTACACAGTGAATACTGGTGTAAAGGAGTAGAGACTGGTGTTACACAGTGAATACTGGTGTAACGGAGTGGAGACTGGTGTTACACAGTGAATACTGGTGTAATGGAGTAGAGACTGGTGTTACACAGTGAATACTGGTGTAACGGAGTAGAGACCGGTGTTACACAGTGAATACTGGTGTAACGGAGTAGAGACTGGTGTCACACAGTGAATACTGGTGTAACGGAGTAGAGACCGGTGTTACAGAGTGAATACTGGTGTAACGGAGTGGAGACTGGTGTTACAGGGTGGAGACTGGTGTTACACAGTGAATACTGGTGTAACGGAGTGGAGACTGGTGTTACACAGTGAATACTGGTGTAACGGAGTAGAGACTGGTGTTACACAGCGAATACTGGTGTAACGGAGTAGAGACCGGTGTTACACAGTGAATACTGGTGTAACGGAGTAGAGACTGGTGTTACACAGTGAAAATCAAATCAAATCAAATTTATATAGCCCTTCGTACATCAGCTGATATCTCAAAGTGCTGTACAGAAACCCAGCCTAAAACCCCAAACAGCAAGCAATGCAGGTGTAGAAGCACGGTGGCTAGGAAAAACTCCCTAGAAAGGCCAAAACCTAGGAAAAAACCTAGAGAGGAACCAGGCTATGTGGGGTGGCCAGTCCTCTTCTGGCTGTGCCGGGTGGAGATTATAACAGAACATGGCCAAGATGATGAAATGTTCATAAATGACCAGCATGATCGAATAATAATGAGGCAGAACAGTTGAAACTGGAGCAGCAGCTGGTGTAACGGAGTGGAGACTGGTGTTACACAGTGAATACTGGTGCAACGGAGTAGAGACTGGTGTTACACAGTGAATACTGGTGTAACGGAGTGGAGACTGGTGTTACACAGTGAATACTGGTGTAACGGAGTAGAGACTGGTATCACACAGTGAATACTGGTGTAACGGAGTGGAGACTGGTGTTACACAGTGAATACTGGTGTAACGGAGTAGAGACTGGTATCACACAGTGAATACTGGTGTAACGGAGTAGAGACTGGTGTTAGAAATTAGAGGTTGGTGTTACGGAGTGAATACTGGTGTAACGGAGTAGAGACTGGTGTTACAGGGTGGAGACTGGTGTTACACAGTGAATACTGGTGTAACGGAGAAGAGACTGGTTTTAGAAATTAGAGGTTGGTGTTACGGAGTGAATACTGGTGTAACAGAGTAGAGACTGGTATCACACAGTGAATACTGGTGTAACGGAGTAGAGACTGGTGTTAGAAATTAGAGGTTGGTGTTACGGAGTGAATACTGGTGTAACGGAGTAGAGAATGGTATCACACAGTGAATACTGGTGTAACGGAGTAGAGACTGGTGTTAGAAATTAGAGGTTGGTGTTACGGAGTGAATACTGGTGTAACGGAGTAGAGACTGGTGTTACAGGGTGGAGACTGGTGTTACACAGTGAATACTGGTGTAACGGAATAGAGACTGGTGTTACAAATTGGAGGTTGGTGTTACGGAGTGAATACTGGTGTAATGGAGTGGAGACTGGTGTTACAAATTGGAGGTTGGTGTTATGGACTGAACACTGGTATTATAGAGTTGAATCTGGTGTAACGGAGTGGAGACCGGTGTTACTGAGTGGAAACTTGTGTAACGGAGTGGACACGGACCCTGAAGCGGTTGAAGTCGGAGTAGGAGTCGTCGTAGGTCTTGTGGTGTGCCTCCACCAGTGTGGCGATGACCTGGCTCTGGTCCTCGCTCAGACGGGGTCGCTGCGCCTCCCTTTGCGCCTCCCGCTGCGCCTCCTCATCCTTCCTCCGTTGGATCAGATCTTTCTTCCGCTGCACCTCCTCATCTGTCAGAATGACTGGGAGGGAGCGAGAGACAGAGAGACAGAGACAGAGATAGAGACAGAGACAGAGACAGAGAGAGAGAGACAGAGAGAGAGAGAGAGAGAGAGAGAGAGAGAGAGAGAGAGAGAGAGAGAGAGAGAGAGAGAGAGAGAGAGAGAGAGAGAGAGAGACAGAGAGAGAGAGAGAGAGAGAGAGAGAGAGAGAGAGATACAGAGACAGAAAGAAAGAAAGAGTAGGATAGAGAGAGGGGTTTAGAAAGAGAGTGATGAAGAGGGGGATTGAGCGAGAAGAGATCAGAGGTCAGAGAAAGAGATATGGAAAGACATATATCAGGGTTAGAAAAAGGAGTAGAAAGAGAGAGGGTTAAAGAAAGAGAAAATGTTTGATTGAATGAGCAGAAAGAAGGCTTCAGAGGAGGGAGAAACGCTAAAGTAAGAAGTGGTGCGACAGAGAGAAATGCAGATACCACACCCTGACTATTTCAGACTGAAATGATTGGAACATAGGCAAAATAGAGATGTTAATGCTGATGCTGTGTGTGTGTGTTTGAACTAGCATATGTAAGTGTGTGTGGGTGTTTAAGAAAATTAGCATATTTAAGTTGTGTGTGTGTGTGTGTTTGAGAAAGTGAGCGTATTTAATTTGTGTGTGTGTGTGTTTGAGAAAGTGAGCGTATTTAAATGTGTGTGTGTCAGTGTGTGTACACAAGCGCGAGCCAGCGTGTGTTCTACAACGTGACTAGGTTGCGCTGCGCATGCATCGTCCTGTCGTCAACACACAAAGCATTATCTCCACTCCGTTCCCCCTGTTGTTGTTCCAGCCACTGAATTAGCTCACACTCTGTTCCACACTAAAACAGATTGTTGTCATAGCAGCAGCAGCATAAGTGCACTGGCTCCTATTCATGTACGGTGTTGGGAGCACTGTGAATTCACTCTCTGGGAATTCACTGCTTCAAATACAAATTTCATGGGGAAAACAAAAGAACAACCAAACCTTCTATTAACAGACTGAAAACAGAGTCCATTTGAAGTGTGGCGAAAACATCCGCAGGTCTCTAAAGTTCAAAAGGGAGCATAATGTACAGGCCCTCCCAGAATGCTCTAGTACTCCTGGTGGATGTTATAAACATTCTTATGAGGGAAATGACCTAGAAGGTCTTGACCGGGTCCAAATGCTTCTATAGGTAAATATGGTGTGTGCCTTGCTCTCTATGGGTACAAAAGAAGGGGGCAGGGTTAGATCAGGGGTGTCAAACTTATTTTGCCCCAGATGCCCCATTCGGTCTTCAATGAGATCCGTGGGGCCGTACAAATAATTGGTTAGGTTTCCTCTGCGTTTAGTTTTTAACTCAAACTACCCGGGGGGACGGGATTAGACCCCCCCGCAGTCCGGATTGGACCCTCCCGCGGGCCGGATGTTTGACCCCTGGGTTAGACAGTGTTGTGATTCGAGTCCTGTTTGTTCAAAGGTCTGTGGGTTTTTTCTGTGTGTGTGTGTGCGCGTGTGTGTGCGTGCGTGCGTGTGTGTGTGCATGCGTGCGTGTGTGTGCATGCGTGTGTGTGTGTGTGCGTGTGCATGCGTGTGTGCGTGTGTTTGCATGCGCGTGTGTGTGTGTGTGTGTGTGTGCATGCGTGTGTGTGTTTGTCATTGCTATTGCAGGCTAATTTGTGTTTTAAAGCTGACACGTACTGACGTCTAATAACAAAGGAGTTATTTTGACTGAAATTCCATTTTCCTCCATGAGATGAATTATCTCCTGTTCTTATCAGTGTGCCATTACACCCCATTAACAGTTACCTAACAGCAGACTGATAGAAGATCATTTCTCTCTTTAGTGCTCTCTCTGCTCTTTTCAACACACACATCTTCCATGGTTCAAAACATCATTCAAAATTCAAGAGATCATTCAGACACTCATGGGAGAGAAATTAGTGTATTTCTTATTAAGAAGAGTTGCCTAACAATGGGATGAAAATACATTTCTCCCTGTAGTGAGTCAAATGATATTTTCCTTTTTGTGTGCGTGATCATATTATGTGATCTTACACCTCTAATCATGTGTTTCTTAATCCTGGTCCTAGAACCAAGTGGTCTACACACCAGATTAGTACTAAACACCTAATTCTACTGGTCAAAGGTTTAATGATGAGTTGATTGTTTAAATTAGGGGTGTAGTACTATGGCAAAAAATGAAATGTGCACCCCTTCGAGTCCCCTGGACCAGGGTTAAAGTAACACTGATCTAGCCTGCAAGGCTATCCTCTGACAGTCAAAATGAAAAAGTATTTCTGACAGAAGAGTTGAGTGGGACGACGTTGCCTCTAGGTACTGATCTAAGGCCAGTTTTGCATTGTTCCCCCTTAGTTGCTGACATTAGGATTTGGGGAAGGGGAACCTAATCCTACATCTGTGCAGAACGGACACTCACACTCCTTCATCATTCCGATGTCCACGCAGCGTTTGAGCCGGCAGGCCTGGCAGTGGCGGCGGTTGTCCTTGGTGATGGTGCAACTGCCGTTGAAGGGGCATGTGAAGCTAGCCTTACGCTTCATACTGCGTCTGTAGAGGGGAAGAGGAAAGAGAGAGAGTGGCGGTGGGGGGGGAGAAGTAGAAAGAGAGAGAGCGGCGGCAGGGGAGGAGTAGAAAGAGAGAGAGTGGCGGCGGGGGGAGAGAAGTAGAAAGAGAGAGAGTGGCGGCGGGGGGAGAGAAGTAGAAAGAGAGAGAGTGGCGGCGGGGGGAGAGAAGTAGAAAGAGAGAGAGTGGCGGCGGGGGGAGAGAAGTAGAAAGAGAGAGAGTGGAGGCGGGGGGAGAGAAGTAGAAAGAGAGAGAGTGGCGGCGGGGGGGGGGGAGTAGAAAGAGAGAGAATGGCGGCGGGGGGGGGGAGAGAAGTAGAAAGAGAGAGAGTGGCAGCGGGGGGAGAGAAGTAGAAAGAGAGAGAGTGGAGGCGGGGGGGGGGAGTAGAAAGAGAGAGAGTGGCGGCGGGGGGGGGGGGGGGAGAAGTAGAAAGAGAGAGAGTGGCGGCGGGGGGAGAGAAGTAGAAAGAGAGAGAGCGGCGGCAGGGGGGGGGGGAGAAGTAGAAAGAGAGAGAATGGCGGCGGGGGGAGAGAAGTAGAAAGAGAGAGAGTGGCGGCGGGGGGAGAGAAGTAGAAAGAGAGAGAGTGGCGGCGGGGGGGGGAGTAGAAAGAGAGAGAGTGGCGGCGGGGGGGGGGGGGGGGGAGAAGTAGAAAGAGAGAGAGTGGCGGCGGGGGGAGAGAAGTAGAAAGAGAGAGAGCGGCGGCGGGGGGGGGAGAGAAGTAGAAAGAGAGAGAATGGCGGCGGGGGGAGAGAAGTAGAAAGAGAGAGAGTGGCGGCGGGGGGAGAGAAGTAGAAAGAGAGAGAGTGGCGGCGGGGGGGGGAGTAGAAAGCGAGAGAGTGGCGGCGGGGGGAGAGAAGTAGAAAGAGAGAGAGTGGCGGAGGGGGGAGAGAAGTAGAAAGAGAGAGAGCGGCGGGGGGGAGAGAAGTAGAAAGAGAGGGAGTGGCGGCGGGGGGAGAGAAGTAGAAAGAGAGAGAGCGGCGGCGGGGGGAGAGAAGTAGAAAGAGAGAGAGTGGCGGCGGGGGGAGAGAAGTAGAAAGAGAGAGAGTGGCGGCGGGGGGAGAGAAGTAGAAAGAGAGAGAGCGGCGGGGGGAGAGAAGTAGAAAGAGAGAGAGTGGCGGCGGGGGGAGAGAAGTAGAAAGAGAGAGAGTGGCGGCGGGGGGAGAGAAGTAGAAAGAGAGGGGCGGGGGGGGGAGAGAAGTAGAAAGAGAGAGACAGAGGAATGTCCTTAAATATGGTGCTGAAAGCAGCGTGACCATTTTGCCACACGTTATACTGGATGACCTATGACCTTCCTTGTGACTATCTGAGCTGAATTATTACAATAATGACAAATAGAACAATATGTTTATAACATTCATGTGCATCACAGTTACTTAAAACTCCAACTACTACTTCAAATGTTATACCTATCAATTGACAGTAAGCACATACAGTGCCTTGTAAAAGTATGCACCGTGCAGACCAAGGAGCTCTCCAAACAGGTCAGAGACAAAGCTGTGGAGAAGTACAGATCAGGGTTGGGTTATAAAAAAAGATCAGAAACTTTGAACATCCCACAGAGCACCATTAAATACATTATAAAAAAAATGGAAAGAATATGGTACTGCAACAAACCTGCCAAGAGAGGGCTGCCCACCTAAAATCACGGACCAGGCAAGGAGGGCATTAATCAGAGAGGAAACAAAGAGACCAAAGATAACCCTGAAGGAGATGCAAAGCTCCATAGCAGAGATTGGAGTATCTGTCCATAGGACCACTTTAAGCTGGACACTCCAAAGAGCTGGGCTTTATGGAAGAGTGGCCAGAAAAAAAGCCATTGCTTAAAGAAAAAAATAAGCAAACATGTTTGACGTTCACCAAAAGGCATGTGGGAGACTCCCCAAACATATGGAAGAAGGTACTCTGGTCAGATGAGACTAAAATGTAGCTTTTTGGCCATCAATGAATATAGCTATGTCTGGAGCAAACCCAACACCAACAACATCCCTAGAGTGTAGCATAATGGTGGCAGCATCATGCTGTGGGGATGTTTTTCCATCGGCAGGGACTGGGAAACTGGTCAGAATTGAAGGAATGATGGATAGAGCTAAATACAGGGAAATTCTTGAGGGAAACCTGTTTCAGTCTTCCAGAGATTTGAGACTGGGATGGAGGTTCACCTTCCAGCAGGACAAATGACCCTAAGCGTACTGCTAAAGCAACACTTGTGTGGTTTAAGGGGATTTGGCCTAGTCAAAGCCCAGACCTCAATCCAACTGAGAATCTGTGGTATCACTTAAAGATGTCTGTACACCAGTGGAACCCATACGACTTAAAGGAGCCGGATCAGTTTTGCCTTGAAGAATGGGCAAAAATCCCAGTGGCTAGATGTGCCAAGCTTACAGAGACATACCCCAAGAGACTTGCAGCTGTAATTGCTGCAAAAGGCGGCTCTACAAAGTCTTGACTTTGGGGGTGAATAGTTATGCAGACTTAAGTTGTCTGTTTTTTTGTCTTATTTCTTGTTTCATGTTCATGTTGTGTGTAAATCAAATGATACAAACCCCCCCAAAATGTTATTTTAATTCCAGGTTGTAAGGCAACAAAATAGGAGCCAAAGGGGGTGAAAACTTTCCCAAGTCACTGTACTAGCAGACGCATTTCATTTCAAACTTCACATTTCTCTAGTATAGGCTACTTATATTTAACTATATCAGCATAAGGTGCTTGATAAGTGGTCTGTTCGGTTGGTGTCGGTCTTTTCCGGTTTATCGTCCCGGCACTACTATCAATCAGTTAGTAGTGACCGAAATGTGTAATCACGGTGTCATTCCATAAATATTGATGTCCTTCACCTCTTCTCTGGTTCCTACTCAAAGAAGCACAAACATGCACACATGCCAGTAGAGGGAAAGAGAGAGAGAGAGGGTCATGCTACAAAGATATTCAGTGCAACACACACATATTACCGTAAATATGTTAGGACATACAGTGCCTTCAGACAGTATTCATACCCCTTGACTTATTCTACATTTTGTGGTGTTACAGCCTGAAAACAATTAAATACACTTTTTTCCCTCCCATCTACACACAATAATCTACATCTACACGAATTGATTTATTTTTACATTTTTGCACATTTATTGAATGTTCAATGTTTTAATTATTTCCTTCATTGGCAACAAACTGACACAACACATCCAAGTATATCTGACCAAATTATGAAAGACAAGCATTGTACTTTTGAATTCTGTAAAGTGAGTGGAAAAGACAACCATTTTTCACCTATCAACAATGACAAGCCACCGGGGTCTGACAACTTGAATGGAAAGTTACTGAGGATAATAGCAGACGATATTGCCACTCCTATTTGCCATATCTTCAATTTAAGCCTACTAGAAAGTGTGTCCCCTCAGGCCTGGAGGGAAGCAAAAGTCATTCCGCTACCTAAGAATAGTAAAGCCCCCATTTACTGGCTCAAATAGCCGAACAATCAGCCCGTTACCAACCCTTAGTAAACTTTTGGAAAAAATTGTGTTTGACCAGATACAATGTTATTTTACAGTAAACAAAGAGACAGACTTTCAGCATGCTTATAGTGAAGGATTTTCAATAAGCACAGCACTTACACAATTGTCTAATGATAGGCCGAGAGATTGATAAAACGATTTTGTGGGCTGATTTGTTAGACTTCAGTGCGGTTTTTGACATTATTGATCATAGTCTAGTGCTGGAAAAAGCAGGTTATGGCTTTACACCCGCTGCTATATTGTGGATAAAGAGTTACCTGTCTAACAGAACACAGAGGGTGTTCTTCGATGGAAGCCTCTCCAACATAATCCAGGTAGAATCAGGAATTCCCCAGGGCAGCTGTCTAGTCTATTGTAATATGGTGGTATTTTACATTTTGTATTGTAGATACAGTTGAACTTCGGAAGTTTACATACACCTTAGCCAAATACATTTAAACTCAATTTTTCACAATTCCTGACATGTAATCCTAGTAAAAATTCCCTGTCTTAGGTCAGTTAGGATCACCACTTTATTTTAAGAATGTGAAATGTCAGAATAATAGTAGAGATAATTATTTATTTCAGCTTTTATTTCTTTCATCACATTCCCACTGGGTCAGAAGTTAACATACACTCAATTAGTGTTTGGTAGCATTGCCTTTAAATACTTTAACTTGGGTCAAACGCTTCGGGTAGCCTTCCACAAGCTTCCCACAATAAGTTGGGTGAAATTTGGCTCATTCCTCCTGACAGAGCTGGTGTAACTGAGTCAGGTTTGTAGGCCTCCTTGATCGCACACACTTTTTCAGTTCTGCCTACAAATGTTCTATATGATTGAGGTCAGGGCTTTGTGATGGCCGCTCCAATACCTTGACTTTGTTGTCCTTAAGCCATTTTGCCACAACTTTGAAAGTATGCTTGGGGTCATTGTCCATTTGGAAGAACCATTTGCAACCAAGCTTTAACTTCCTGACTGATGTCTTGAGATGTTGCTTCAAGATATCCACATAATTTTCCATCCTCATGATGCCATCTATTTTGTGAAGTGCACCAGTCCCTCCTGCAGCAAAGCACCCCCACAACATGATGCTGCCACATCATGCTTCACGGTTGGGATGGTGTTCTTCGGCTTGCTAGCCTCCCCCTTTTTCCTCCAAACATAACGATGGTCATTATGGCAAAACAGTTCTAATTTTGTTTCATCAGACCAGAGGACATTTCTCCAAAAAGTACGACCTTTTTCCCCATGTGCAGATGCAAACCGTGGTCTGTCTTTTTTATGTCGGTTTTGGAGCAGTGGCTTCTTCCTTGCTGAGTGGCCTTTCAGGTTATGTTGATATAGGACTCGTTTAACTGTGGATATACAGTGCCTTGCGAAAGTATTCGGCCCCCTTGAACTTTGCGACCTTTTGCCACATTTCAGGCTTCAAACATAAAGATATAAAACTGTATTTTTTTGTGAAGAATCAACAACAAGTGGGACACAATCATGAAGTGGAACGACATTTATTGGATATTTCAAACTTTTCTAACAAATCAAAAACTGAAAAATTGGGCGTGCAAAATTATTCAGCCCCCTTATGTTAATACTTTGTAGCGCCACCTTTTGCTGCGATTACAGCTGTAAGTCGCTTGGGGTATGTCTCTATCAGTTTTGCACATCGAGAGACTGAAATGTTTTCCCATTCCTCCTTGCAAAACAGCTCGAGCTCAGTGAGGTTGGATGGAGAGCATTTGTGAACAGCAGTTTTCAGTTCTTTCCACAGATTCTCGATTGGATTCAGGTCTGGACTTTGACTTGGCCATTCTAACACCTGGATATGTTTATTTTTGAACCATTCCATTGTAGATTTTGCTTTATGTTTAGGATCATTGTCTTGTTGGAAGACAAATCTCCGTCCCAGTCTCAGGTCTTTTGCAGACTCCATCAGGTTTTCTTCCAGAATGGTCCTGTATTTGGCTCCATCCATCTTCCCATCAATCTTAACCATCTTCCCTGTCCCTGCTGAAGAAAAGCAGGCCCAAACCATGATGCTGCCACCACCATGTTTGACAGTGGGGATGGTGTGTTCAGCTGTGTTGCTTTTACGCCAAACATAACGTTTTGCATTGTTGCCAAAAAGTTAAATTTTGGTTTCATCTGACCAGAGCACCTTCTTCCACATGTTTGGTGTGTCTCCCAGGTGGCTTGTGGCAAACTTTAAACAACACTTTTTATGGATATCTTTAAGAAATGGCTTTCTTCTTGCCACTCTTCCATAAAGGCCAGATTTGTGCAATATACGACTGATTGTTGTCCTATGGACAGAGTCTCCCACCTCAGCTGTAGATCTCTGCAGTTCATCCAGAGTGATCATGGGCCTCTTGGCTGCATCTCTGATCAGTCTTCTCCTTGTATGAGCTGAAAGTTTAGAGGGACGGCCAGGTCTTGGTAGATTTGCAGTGGTCTGATATTCCTTCCACTTCAATATTATCGCTTGCACAGTGCTCCTTGGGATGTTTAAAGCTTGGGAAATCTTTTTGTATCCAAATCCGGCTTTAAACTTCTTCACAACAGTATCTCGGACCTGCCTGGTGTGTTCCTTGTTCTTCATGATGCTCTCTGCGCTTTTAACGGACCTCTGAAACTATCTCAGTGCAGGTGCATTTATACGGAGACTTGATTACACACAGGTGGATTGTATTTATCATCATTAGTCATTTAGGATCATCATTGGATCATTCAGAGATCCTCACTGAACTTCTGGAGAGAGTTTGCTGCACTGAAAGTAAAGGGGCTTAATAATTTTGCACGCTCAATTTTTCAGTTTTTGATTTGTTAAAAACGTTTGAAATATCCAATAAATGTTGTTCCACTTCATGATTGTGTCCCACTTGTTGTTGATTTTATGTTTGAAGCCTGAAATGTGGCAAAAGGTCGCAAAGTTCAAGGGGGACGAATACTTTCGCAAGGCACTGTAGATACTTTTGTACCTGTTTCCTCCAGCATCTTCACAAGGTCCTTTGCTGTTGTTCTGGGATTGATTTGCACCAAAGTACGTTCATCTCTAGGAGACAGAACGCGTCTCCTTCCTGAGCGGTATGATGGCTGCGTGGTCCCATGGTGTTTATACTTGCATACTGTTGTTTGTACAGATGAATGTGGTACCTTCAGGCGTTTGGAAATTGCTCCCAAGGATGAACCAGAATTGTGGAGGTCAACAATTTTTTTTCTGAGGTCTTGGCTGATTTCTTCTGATTTTCCCATGATATCAAGCAAAAAAGCACTGAGTTTGAAGTTAGGCCTTGAAATACATCCACAGGTACACCTCCAATTGACTCAAATTATGTCAATTAGCCTATCAGAAGCTTCTAAAGACTGTTTAAAGGCACAGTCAACTTAGTGTATGTAAACTTCTGACCTACTGGAATGGTGATACAGTGAATTATAAGTGAAATAATCTGTTTGTAAACAATTGTTCGGAAAAATTACTTGTGTCATGTACAAAGTAGATGTCCTAACCGACTTGCCAAAACTATAGTTTGTTAACAAGACATTTGTGGAGTGGTTGAAAAACAAGTTTTAATGACTCCAACCTAAGTGTATGTAAACTTCTGACTTCAACTGTATGTAGATGTGTAATACTGTTATATGATACTGTTTAATCTTTTTAAATGTACATGTAGTGTAAGTGACTTAATGTGCTTGGATGCCAGGAAGAGTAGCTGCTGCCTTGGCAACAGCTAATGGGAATCCCTAATACATACAAATACCCAAAACATGATGCAGCCACCAATATGTTTACAAATATGGAGAGTGGTACTCAGTAATGTGTTTTATTGGATTTGTCCCAAACATAACACTTTGTTTTCAGGACAAAGTGTTAATTGCTTTGCCCCATTTTTTGCAGTATTACTTTAGTGCCTTGTTGCAAACAGGATGCATGTTTTGGAAATGTTTTATTCTTTACAAGATTCCTTCCTTTCACTCTGTCATTTAGTTTAGTATTGTGGAGTAACTACAATGTTGTTGATCCATTCTCAGTTTCCTCCTATCACAGCCATTACATTCTGTAACTGTTTTACAGTCACCATTGGCCTCATAGTTTATTCCCTGAGCGGTTTCTTCCTCTCCGGCAACTGAGTTAGGAAGGAAACCTGTATCTTTGTAGTGACTGGGTGTTTGTACACCATCCAAAGTGTAATGAATAACGTCACCATGCTCAAAGGGATATTCAATGTTTTACCCATGTACCAATAAGTGCCCTGTTTTGCGAGGCATTGGAAAATCTCCCTGGTCTTTGTGGTTGAATCGGTGTTTGAAATTCACTGCTTGACTGAGGGACCTTACATATAATTGTATTTGTGGGGTAGAGAGATGAGGTAGTCATTCAAAAATCATGTTAAACACTATTATTGCACACAGTGATGCCATGAAACTCATTATGTAACTTAAGCACATTTTTACTCCTGAACTTATCTATGCTTGCCATAATAAAGGGGTGGAATAATTATTGACTTTTCAGCTTTACATTTTTTTTAATTTGTAAAAATGTTTAAAAAAAACATAATTCCACTTTGGCATTATAGGGTATGGTGTTGAGGCCAGCGACCAAAAAATCGAAATGTTATACATTTTCTATTCAGGCTGTAACACCACGTGGAAAAATTCAAACGCGTGCAAACGCGTGCACTCACAAACACACGGACGTGCACACGCACTCCCCCGCATATATCCCCCTCCCACACACACACAAACACCCACACGTGTAATTACTGTAAATATGTTAAGAAATATCTTCTTCCTCCTTCTCTGACACACATACAGATGTAGAATCTTAATTTGAGCCAGTTCGCTACAGCAGGAAAATAATCCTGCAGCATGAGGAAATGTGAATTATTATGTGGATTATAATGAATGGACATTTTTCTAGAGGTTGATACATTTTTCATAAGGGAAAATCAAGTCTGAAATGTCAAAGTGGAAATAGAAAAGTTCAGAAGCCTTTTCATATCTCAAATACACGTTTTACCTTTCCTGCATTGTAGGAACATTATCCTGCAATAGAATGATCAAATTAATATCCTACATCTGTAAACATGCACACACACACACCTGCCTGAAAACAAAGTGTAAGCCAAGGGCTACTGGGACATAAGTATGGAAAGAATACTAATTTTTCAGTCTTTGTCTTTATACATGAACTGGGTTGACACAGGCTTGTCTGAAGGAAGAACAGTACTGGCTCTCCAGCAGCATGTTTACAAGCTGTGTCTGTGTGGAGTCTGAAGTCGCTAGGGCAATGGGCCTGCCTGCTCTACTCTGAGAAGAGGTGTTACACATGAGCTGTGGAAAAATGGACACATGCAGGAAAACAGACATGCACACATTCACACACATAGAGGAGAGGTCATTTGGTGCATCTTACTTTAAATAGTTGAGTGTATAGTACGTGTGTGTGCTTCAGCGTGTGATGAACTGTAAATGTATTAATGTCTGGGTGCTTGAACAAGCATGCATAGTATGACACAGTATGTTTGTGCGTGCTCTTATGTAAGCGTGGACGACTGGGCGTAAAGTAGCTTTCTGTGTGTGTGTGTGTGTGTGTGTGTGTGTGTGTGTGTGTGTGTGTATATACCCACAACAAAAGGGCTTGTTGTTGCCAGGAGTGTGTGTGTCCGTACCTGAAGAAACCCTTGCAGCCCTCGCAGGTCATGGCATTGAAGTGGAAACCGGTGGCCTTGTCCCCACACACACCGCAGATCCGCGGTACGTTTCTGTCAAACTCCTCATTGGCCAGAGTGGAGGTACTCACAGCCGTATTTTCCATCACTACAGAGAAAGAGAGAGAGAGAGAGAGAGGGAAAGAGAGAAAAATGAACTTTTGTGACCATTGACCTGAAAAGCACACAGCGGGATTAGTCAGTATGTGATCTGTCCTATGACCTCTGGTGGATTAGTCAGTATGTGATCTGTCCTATGACCTCTGGTGAATTAGTCAGTATGTGATCTGTCCTATGAACTCAGATGGATTAGTCAGTATGTGATCTGTCCTATGACCTCTGGTGGATTAGTCAGTATGTGATCTGTCCTATGACCTCTGGTGGATTAGTCAGTATGTGATCTGTCCTTTGACCTCTGGTGAATTAGTCAGTATGTGATCTGTCCTATGAATTTAGATGGATTAGTCAGTATGTGATCTGTCCTATGACCTCTGGTGGATTAGTCAGTATGTGATCTGTCCTATGACCTCTGGTGGATTAGTCAATATGTGATCTGTCCTATGACCTCTGGTGGATTAGTCAGTATGTGATCTGTCCTATGAACTCAGATGGATTAGTCAGTATGTGATCTGTCCTGTGAACTCAGATGGATTAGTCAGTATGTGATCTGTCCTATGACCTCCGATGGCTGCATTGTGGCTCCTGTATATACAGTGCCTTCGGAAAGTATTCAGACCCCTTGACTTTTTCCACATTTTGTTACGTTACAGCCTTATTCTAAAATATATTAAATAAATAAAAAAGAATGGGAGAAACGCCCCAAATCAGGTGTGCAAAGCTTGTAGCACAAACAGACAAGAGTATCAAAGGTTGTGTGTGTGTGTCAGGGGTGTAGGCATGGGAGCTATATTTTTGTATGCTCTTCATTTGTCTGTGTTCCAAAGAGGACATTATTTGTATTTTTAACTAAACATGCAAACACCATAGGATGGAATGCATACCAAGCAGTGCACTGGGTTTTTCATATTTTATGAAATATATCAGAACAGGTGAACTGGAATAACATTCACTCTCACGAGATGGGTTGCCAAAAATAACTAACTGAAAGCCACACCACCAATAAGTCACGAATATGACTACATTGAGGCATATGTCACTGTGCTTCTATGGCTATATGCACCATGCCATTGCATATTTCATTTGTTAATTTAGCAAACAAGATAGCTCATAATCCAGAGCTTTTATCAGTCAACAGACGTATATTTATGGCTTCAATTAGCTTTAAAACAGCTAAATGTTCTATCAGCCTAATAGCAGAATGTGTAGAATAGCATGAGATTAGCAATAAAACTACAACTTTTTTTGTCATTGCCCCATGGTAAAATGTGTAAAATTGCAGCAATTCGCTGCTTTACCTATAGTTCTGGCTATGCCACTGGTGTTTGTGTGTGTGTGTGTGTGTGTGTGTGTGTGTGTGTGTGTGTGTGTGTGTGTGTGTGTGTGTGTGTGTGTGTCAGAGAAGAAGGTAGTACATTTCCAGGTGCAAATTGTTTGACGTAACAAGTCTTATTTCTTGCCCAAAATGTTATAGTCAACGCAGAACAGTGTCACAGGCCACCAGTTGCCAAAACCCCACAGGCAAGTCACGTTTGCTAGAAACCTTTTCATCAACAGTGTGAGAGTTGTCTTTCTCCTGATTAAATTAAAAAGACTACAGGTGATTCAATACCTTCAGAATGCAGTAATTGACTTGTTAGGCCGAGGTGACTCAAAACTCAGATCCACATTTTGTAAACATGTTTCTGAAGGCCTAACCCTCAATACCATGGACCTCCACTCACATGAAGCAAACATTCAAAGGCCAAATCTTCGTCCTAAAAAATAAAGACAAAAAACAAGGTAAGAAGGTAAGAGGCCACTTTATGTAGGCTTTGTTGACATTTTGTCAGTAAAACGGCCTGTATCTATACTGCCATTATCATGGAGTCTTCGGTTGACACAGTGGAGAGGTGAACTCCAGTGTCTTCGTCTGCCTGGGGGCTTAGAAAATTACCCAACGGATTACACGACAAAGAGTTACATTTGATTACATAGTGCACAGAGTATCTACTTCACTTAGGCATGTCACTGAAAGAGTAGCATCACAACCACGAGAGTAGCATCTCCACCTCAAGAGCAGCATCTCCACCTCAAGAGCAGCATCTCCACCTCAAGAGCAGCATCTCCACCTCAAGAGTAGCATCTCCACCTCAAGAGCAGCATCTCCACCTCAAGAGCAGCATCTCCACCTCAAGAGCAGCATCTCCACCGCAGCAAGAGTAGCATCTCCACCGCAGCAAGAGTAGCATCTCCACCGCAGCAAGAGTAGCATCTCCACCGCAGCAAGAGTAGCATCTCCACCGCAGCAAGAGTAGCATCTCCACCGCAGCAAGAGTAGCATCTCCACCGCAGCAAGAGTAGCATCTCCAACGCAGCAAGAGTAGCATCTCCACCTCAAGAGCAGCATCTCCACCTCAAGAGCAGCATCTCCACCTCAAGAGTAGCATCTCCACCTCAAGAGCAGCATCTCCACCTCAAGAGCAGCATCTCCACCTCAAGAGCAGCATCTCCACCTCAAGAGCAGCATCTCCACCTCAAGAGCAGCATCTCCACCTCAAGAGCAGCATCTCCACCTCAAGAGCAGCATCTCCACCGCAGCAAGAGTAGCATCTCCACCGCAGCAAGAGTAGCATCTCCGCCGCAGCAAGAGTAGCATCTCCGCCGCAGCAAGACTAGCATCTCCGCCGCAGCAAGAGTAGCATCTCCGCCGCAGCAAGAGTAGCATCTCCACCGCAGCAAGACTAGCATCTCCACCGCAGCAAGAGTAGCATCTCCACCGCAGCAAGAGTAGCATCTCCACCGCAGCAAGAGTAGCATCTCCACCGCAGCAAGAGTAGCATCTCCACCGCAGCAAGAGTAGAATCTCCACCGCAGCAAGAGTAGCATCTCCACCGCAGGAAGAGTAGCATCTCCACCGCAGCAAGAGTAGCATCTCTACCGCAGCAAGAGTAGCATCTCCACCGCAGCAAGAGTAGCATCTCCACCGCAGCAAGAGTAGCATCTCCACCGCAGCAAGAGTAGCATCTCCACCGCAGCAAGAGTAGCATCTCCACCGCAGCAAGAGTAGCATCTCCACCGCAGCAAGAGTAGCATCTCCACCGCAGCAAGAGTAGCATCTCCACCTCAAGTGCAGCATCTCCACCTCAAGAGCAGCATCTCCACCTCAAGAGCAGCATCTCCACCTCAAGAGCAGCATCTCCACCTCAAGAGCAGCATCTCCACCTCAAGAGCAGCATCTCCACCGCAGCAAGAGTAGCATCTCCACCGCAGCAAGAGTAGCATCTCCACCGCAGCAAGAGTAGCATCTCCATCGCAGCAAGAGTAGCATCTCCACCGCAGCAAGAGTAGCATCTCCACCGCAGCAAGAGTAGCATCTCCACCGCAGCAAGAGTAGCATCTCCACCGCAGCAAGAGTAGCATCTCCACCGCAGCAAGAGTAGCATCTCCACCGCAGCAAGAGTAGCATCTCCACCGCAGCAAGAGTAGCATCTCCACCGCAGCAAGAGTAGAATCTCCACCGCAGCAAGAGTAGCATCTCCACCGCAGGAAGAGTAGCATCTCCACCGCAGCAAGAGTAGCATCTCCACCGCAGCAAGAGTAGCATCTCCACCGCAGCAAGAGTAGCATCTCCACCGCAGCAAGAGTAGCATCTCCACCGCAGCAAGAGTAGCATCTCCACCGCAGCAAGAGTAGCATCTCCACCGCAGCAAGAGTAGCATCTCCACCGCAGCAAGAGTAGCATCTCCACCGCAGCAAGAGTAGCATCTCCACCTCAAGTGCAGCATCTCCACCTCAAGAGCAGCATCTCCACCTCAAGAGCAGCATCTCCACCTCAAGAGCAGCATCTCCACCTCAAGAGCAGCATCTCCACCTCAAGAGCAGCATCTCCACCTCAAGAGCAGCATCTCCACCGCAGCAAGAGTAGCATCTCCACCGCAGCAAGAGTAGCATCTCCACCGCAGCAAGAGTAGCATCTCCATCGCAGCAAGAGTAGCATCTCCACCGCAGCAAGAGTAGCATCTCCACCGCAGCAAGAGTAGCATCTCCACCGCAGCAAGAGTAGCATCTCCACCGCAGCAAGAGTAGCATCTCCACCGCAGCAAGAGTAGCATCTCCACCGCAGCAAGAGTAGCATCTCCACCGCAGCAAGAGTAGCATCTCCACCGCAGCAAGAGTAGAATCTCCACCGCAGCAAGAGTAGCATCTCCACCGCAGGAAGAGTAGCATCTCCACCGCAGCAAGAGTAGCATCTCCGCCGCAGCAAGAGTAGCATCTCCGCCGCAGCAAGACTAGCATCTCCGCCGCAGCAAGAGTAGCATCTCCACCGCAGCAAGAGTAGCATCTCCACCGCAGCAAGACTAGCATCTCCACCGCAGCAAGAGTAGCATCTCCACCGCAGCAAGAGTAGCATCTCCACCGCAGCAAGAGTAGCATCTCCACCGCAGCAAGAGTAGCATCTCCACCGCAGCAAGAGTAGCATCTCCACCGCAGCAAGAGTAGAATCTCCACCGCAGCAAGAGTAGCATCTCCACCGCAGGAAGAGTAGCATCTCCACCGCAGCAAGAGTAGCATCTCTACCGCAGCAAGAGTAGCATCTCCACCGCAGCAAGAGTAGCATCTCCACCGCAGCAAGAGTAGCATCTCCACCGCAGCAAGAGTAGCATCTCCACCGCAGCAAGAGTAGCATCTCCACCGCAGCAAGAGTAGCATCTCCACCGCAGCAAGAGTAGCATCTCCACCGCAGCAAGAGTAGCATCTCCACCTCAAGTGCAGCATCTCCACCTCAAGAGCAGCATCTCCACCTCAAGAGCAGCATCTCCACCTCAAGAGCAGCATCTCCACCTCAAGAGCAGCATCTCCACCTCAAGAGCAGCATCTCCACCTCAAGAGCAGCATCTCCACCTCAAGAGCAGCATCTCCACCTCAAGAGCAGCATCTCCACCGCAGCAAGAGTAGCATCTCCACCGCAGCAAGAGTAGCATCTCCACCGCAGCAAGAGTAGCATCTCCATCGCAGCAAGAGTAGCATCTCCACCGCAGCAAGAGTAGCATCTCCACCGCAGCAAGAGTAGCATCTCCACCGCAGCAAGAGTAGCATCTCCACCGCAGCAAGAGTAGCATCTCCACCGCAGCAAGAGTAGCATCTCCACCGCAGCAAGAGTAGCATCTCCACCGCAGCAAGAGTAGAATCTCCACCGCAGCAAGAGTAGCATCTCCACCGCAGGAAGAGTAGCATCTCCACCGCAGCAAGAGTAGCATCTCCACCGCAGCAAGAGTAGCATCTCTACCGCAGCAAGAGTAGCATCTCCACCGCAGCAAGAGTAGCATCTCTACCGCAGCAAGAGTAGCATCTCTACCGCAGCAAGAGTAGCATCTCCACCAAAGCAAGAGTAGCATCTCCACCAAAGCAAGAGTAGGATCTCCACCGCAAGAGTAGCATCCCCCACCGCAAGAGTAGCATCACCCACCTCAAGAGTAGCATCTCCACCGCAAGAGTAGAATCCTCCACCGCAAGAGTAGCATCTCCACCGCAAGAGTAGAATCCCTACCGCAAGAGTAGCATCTCCACCTCAAGAGTAGCATCTCCACCGCAGCAAGAGTAGCATCTCTACCGCAGCAAGAGTAGCATCTCCACCGCAGCAAGAGCAGCATCTCCACCGCAGCAAGAGTAGCATCTCCACCGCAGCAAGAGTAGCATCTCCACCGCAGCAAGAGTAGCATCTCCACCGCAGCAAGAGTAGCATCTCCACCGCAGCAAGAGTAGCATCTCCACCGCAGCAAGAGTAGCATCTCCACCGCAGCAAGAGTAGCATCTCCACCGCAGCAAGAGTAGCATCTCCACCGCAGCAAGAGTAGCATCTCCACCGCAGCAAGAGTAGAATCTCCACCGCAGGAAGAGTAGCATCTCCACCGCAGCAAGAGTAGCATCTCCACCGCAGCAAGAGTAGCATCTCCACCACAGCAAGAGTAGCATCTCTACCGCAGCAAGAGTAGCATCTCCACCGCAGCAAGAGTAGCATCTCCACCGCAGCAAGAGTAGCATCTCTACCGCAGCAAGAGTAGCATCTCCACCGCAGGAAGAGTAGCATCTCCACCGCAGCAAGAGTAGCATCTCCACCGCAGCAAGAGTAGCATCTCTACCGCAGCAAGAGTAGCATCTCCACCGTAGCAAGAGTAGCATCTCCACCAAAGCAAGAGTAGGATGTCCACCGCAAGAGTAGCATCCCCCACCGCAAGAGTAGCATCCCCCACCTCAAGAGTAGCATCCCCCACCTCAAGAGTAGAATCCTCCACCGCATGAGTAGCATCTCCACCGCAAGAGTAGAATCCCTACTGCAAGAGTAGCATCTCCACCTCAAGAGTAGAATCTCCACCGCAAGAGTAGAATCCCTACCGCAAGAGTAGCATCTCCACCTCAAGAGTAGCATCTCCACCTCAAGAGTAGCATCTCCACCTCAAGAGTAGCATCTCCACCTCAAGAGTAGCATCTCCACCTCAAGAGTAGCATCTCCACCTCAAGAGTAGCATCTCCACCTCAAGAATAGCATCTCCACCTCAAGAGTAGCATCTCCACTGCAAGAGTAGCATCTCCACTGCAAGAGTAGCATCTCCACTGCAAGAGTAGCATCTTCACCGCAGGGGTAGAATCCCCAATGCAGGGGTAGAATCCCCAATGCAGGGGTAGCATCCTCAACGCAAGGGTAGCATCCCCACCGCAAGGGTAGCGTTTCCTCCACCACCTCCTCAGAGTGAAAATAAAGCCGAGGCAGAGATGGAGGGACGGAGGAAGGAGGGATAGAGGGGACACAAAGAAGGGTGACAATCTCAATACTGTACTGATGTGAATATAAACACACTTACAAATCATGAGCAATGAGGTAAGGAGGCAAGCTGAATAATGTAAGCTGTTTTGACAGAGCTCTCCATCACCACTTGCAGCAAAGTGAATACGCCAGAGGTGTCTGAAAGACTGGGTGATAAACTCCTCCAGAACACATATGGGGCTATATGTATCAAACATGACAGAGTAGGATCACTTTTGCCTTTTAGATCACAATCAATAAGATTACATGGATGCTCTATAGATTCAAATGTAAAACGTGACAATATGTGTTTGCTAAAAATATTTGAGAAACATCCATTGAAGCTTAGATTTATTAGGATCCCCATTAGCCAACGACAATGGCAACAGCTAGTCTCACTGGGGACTTAGATTTATTAGGATCCCCATTAGCCAACGACAATGGCAACAGCTAGTCTCACTGGGGACTTAGATTTATTAGGATCCCCATTAGCCAACGACAATGGCAACAGCTAGTCTCACTGGGGACTTAGATTTATTAGGATCCCCATTAGCCAACGACAATGGCAACAGCTAGTCTCACTGGGGACTTAGATTTATTAGGATCCCCATTAGCCAACGACAATGGCGACAGCTAGTCTCACTGGGGACTTAGATTTATTAGGATCCCCATTAGCCAACGACAATGGCAACAGCTAGTCTCACTGGGGACTTAGATTTATTAGGATCCCCATTAGCCAACGACAATGGCAACAGCTAGTCTCACTGGGGACTGTGAATAGACCTCTGGTGGTATGTTTGGTGGCGTAAGTGTTAGACTTGGGCGCTATCCCATATATACTGTATACCGGGGAATTTGGAAAAAGCCACAGGATAGAGTTTTTCAATACCATCAATACCGGTGAAAGTATTTATTTAAAGTTTTTAAATACATTTTAATATTTGTAGCAACTCTTTAAGTAAATACCTGGAGTCAACTTGTGCAATGTGTTAGAAGATGAAGCAGATTGCGATCTTCATTTGACCTGTCTCATTATTTTACATTATGAAGCTTACCGTAGTTCCCCAGAACCGTTTAGTCCAAAATCACATTCGGTAGCTCCTACCTATATACAGTTGAAGTCGGAAGTTTACATACACACATAGATATTATATAGAGTATGGGGAACATAATCACTATAATGAAATATGTGGACCAATAGGCAATAAGACACTCAAACCACAGCCTCAGCATGTCATAGCAAACGTAACATACACATAGGCTATGCTAATACATTGTACTCCTCAGGTATATACAGTGGGGCAAAAAAGTATTTAGTCAGCCACCAATTGTGCATGTTCTGCCACTTAAAAATATGAGAATGAGAATATGAGAATTTTCATCATAGCTACACTTCAACTATGACAGACAAAATTAGAAAAAAAAATAAAGAAAATCACATTGTAGGATTTTTAATGAATTTATTTGCAAATTATGGTGGAAAATAAGTATTTGGTCAATAACAAAAGTTTATCTCAATACTTTGTTATATACCCTTTGTTGGCAATGACAGAGGTCAAACGTTTTCTGTAAGTCTTCACAAGGTTTTCACATGCTGTTGCTGGTATTTTGGCCCATTCCTCCATGCAGATCTCCTCTAGAGCAGTGATGTTTTGGGGCTGTTGCTGGGCAACAGGGACTTTCAACTCCCTCCAAAGATTTTCTATGGGGTTGAGATCTGTAGACTGGCTAGGCCACTCTAGGACCTTGAAATGCTTCTTACGAAGCCACTCCTTCGTTGCCCTGGCGGTGTGTTTGGGATCATTGTCATGCTGAAAGACCCAGCCACGTTTCATCTTCAATGCCCTTGCTGATGGAAGGAGGTTTTCACTCAAAATCTCACGATACATGGCCCCATTCATTCTTTCCTTTACACGGATCAGTCGTCCTGGTCCCTTTGCAGAAAAACAGCCCCAAAGCATGATGTTTCCACCACCATGCTTCACAGTAGGTATGGTGTTCTTTAGATGCAACTCAGCATTCTTTGTCCTCCAAACACGACGAGTTGAGTTTTTACCAAAAAGTTATATTTTGGTTTCATCTGACCATATGACATTCTCCCAATCTTCTTCTGGATCATCCAAATGCTCTCTAGCAAACTTCAGTCGGGCCTGGACATGTACTGGCTTAAGCAGGGGGACACGTCTGGCACTGCAGGATTTGAGTCCCTGGCGGCATAGTGTGTTACTGATGGTAGGCTTTGTTACTTTGGTCCCAGCTCTCTGCAGGTCATTCACTAGGTCCCCCCGTGTGGTTCTGGGATTTTTGCTCACCGTTCTTGTGATAATTTTGACCCCACGGGATGAGATCTTGCGTGGAGCCCCAGATCGAGGGAGATTATCAGTGGTCTTGTATGTCTTCCATTTCCTAATAATTCCTCCGAACAGTTGATTTCTTCAAACCAAGCTGCTTACCTATTTCAGATTAAGTCTTCCCAGCCTGGTGCAGGTCTACACTTTTGTTTCTGGTGTCCTTTGACAGCTCTTTGGTCTTGGCCATAGTGGAGTTTGGAGTGCGACTGTTTGAGGTTGTGGACAGGTGTCTTTTATACTGATAACAAGTTCAAACAGGTGCCATTAATACAGGTAACGAGTGGAGGACAGAGGAGCCTCTTAAAGAAGAAGTTGCAGGTCTGTGAGAGCCAGAAATCTTGCTTGTTTGTAGGTGACCAAAAACTTATTTTCCACCATAATTTGCAAATAAATTCAGTAAAAATCCTACAATGTGATTTTCTAGATTTTTCTCTCTCATTTTGTCTGTCATAGTTGAAGTGTACCTATGATGAAAATTACAGGCCTCTCTCATCTTTTTAAGTGGGAGATATTGCACAATTGGTGGCTGACTAAATACTTTTTTGCCCCACTGTATATAGAGTTGAAGTCAGAAGTTTACATACACTTAGGTTGGAGTCATTAAAACTCCACAAATTTCTTGTTAACTAACTATAGTTTTGGCAAGTCGGTTAGGACATCGACTTTGACACAAGTAACTTTTCCAACAACAAAGACAGATTATTTTACTTATCATTCACTGTATCACAATTTCAGTGGGTCAGAAGTTTACATACACTAAGTTGACTGTGCCTTTAAACAGCTTGGAAAATGCCAGAAAATGATGTCATGGCTTTAGAAGCTTCTGATAGGCTAATTGACATCATTTCAGTGAATTGGAGGTGTACCCGTGGATGTATTTCCAGGCCTACCTTCAAATTCAGTGCCTCTTTGCTTGACATCATGGGAAAATAAAAATAAATTAGCCAGTTGACCTCCACAAGTCTGGTTCATCCTTGGGAGCAAATTCCAAGCGCCTGAAGGTACCACGTTCATCTGTACAAACAATAGTACGCAAGTATAAACACCATGGGACCACGCAGCCATCACACCGCTCAGGAAGGAGACGCGTTCTGAATCCTAGAGATTAACGTACTATGGTGCGAAAAGTGTAAATCAATCCCAGAACAACAGCAAAGGACCTTGTGAAGATGCTGGAGGATACAGGTACAAAAGTATCTATATCCACAGTAAAACGAGTCCTATATCGACATAACCTGAAAGGCTGCTCAGCAAGGAAGAAGCCACTGCTCCAAAACCGCCATAAAAAAGCCAGACCATCAACTTGTTCAACAGCCAAACCATGTATTACTAGATTCAGCTGAAGTGTAGAACTTCTGGAAGGATTTGTACCAAATACAATGACCTTAGATTTAAAAAGATGATCCAGCCTACGTTTACAGAATTTGACCACTAAGCCAGTGGAACTGCATAATTAGTGTTACTGCATAAAAACATCCTCAGATGAAAAGGGAATCACGCTGATAAATACAGACTGGGTGTGGGCTGTATGAGGGAAAGATGCATCCTCAGATGAAAAGGGAATCACACTGATAAATACAGACTGGGTGTGGGCTGTATGAGGGAAAGATGCATCCTCAGAAAAATGAACACATATTTGTGGGAATATGGCTAAAAGATGGCCTGAGCTAGCCTTTGCTATGCAAACCTTGGCAAAGAAAGACCCAATGTCGATGAGTAACCACTTTACAGAACCACAACTATGAGGCAGATTGTTTTTACAACGATGAACGGCAGAAGAGCTAGAAGCTTGACTCAACACCGTAATGCAGAATGCAGCTCTACTCAACGCTATAACACCGATTGGAAGAGCCAGTCAATATCACGGCCCAGATAGTGAGCAATACTCAATACCATGACACAGCATGAAACTTCTAATACCGTGAGACTTCTACTCCCATGACACAGCACGAGACTTCTACTACCATGACACAGCATGAGACTTCTAATACCATGAGACTTCTACTACCATGACACAGCATGAGACTTCTACTACCAGGAGACTTCTACTACCATGACACAGCATGAGACTTCTAATACCATGAGACTTCTACTACCATGACACAGCATGAGACTTCTAATACCATGAGACTTCTACTACCATGACACAGCATGAGACTTCTAATACCATGAGACTTCTACCACCATGACACAGCATGAGACTTCTACTACCATGACACAGCACGAGACTTCTACTACCATGACACAGCACGAGACTTCTACTACCATGACACAGCACGAGACTTCTACTACCATGACACAGCACGAGACTTCTACTACCATGACACAGCACGAGACTTCTACTACCATGACACAGCACGAGACTTCTACTACCATGACACAGCATGAGATTTCTACTACCATGACACAGCACGAGACTTCTACTCATCAACACCACCAGGGCCAGAAACTATCTTTGGCCAGAAACTACCAGCCACTCAGATTATTTACTAAACAAAATAGTTTTTTTTCCATAATTACAACAAAAACAGATGAGCACGCTTAGAAATGCTTCTAAAAACAAGAAATGTATTACTAGTAAGAAGTAATGTGATATATTACTCAATTTAATGTAATATTCTGTGACCTTTGTCTTTTAACCAAAATATCACAGATGAGAAAAACAAATTCAGCTGCACCTTTAAGGGGTAATGAGGCCGCTCTAATCCTCATTTGTGCCTGTGACAATCTCACTAGTAGAGGCCAATGATGTATCTTTGCTAGCAGTGGAAGCAAAGTCAAACTTTGAAAATCAACAAACGTGTCAACAAAGCCAAGAAACACGAAGACAAAGTTTTACTTTAGAAGACTTTGGAGTAAATTTGACCAACTTTCATATCTGTGCGCATTTCTTCTAAAAACAAATCTTTCAGCACTCCACTCACAGTGCACAGCTCCCCAGACAGGTGGTGTTGCTGCGCAAGGTTGTGTTACGGTGGTGACAGGACTGGGCCTTATGGTGGAAAAGTCATAGTTATATCTTCTATTTTCCCCAGATTATTTTACCGTACAGATATTGTGTTGCTCGCCCCCCACCCCAGCTCAACTCCCACGTAACCCTCACCTTCCACAAGTGCAGAGGTAAAAGTACACACAAAGGGTTAATGGTCACAGAGAACGACACCAAGCCACCGGGGGGCCATTTTAGGGCAGGTGACTAATTGGCATATAGTGGGACCAAAGCCTATCAATCATACATTAAACATGAATATGTTTAAAGAGCACTAGGTCTTTATGGTAACTTTATAATATGGCTTTTCTGTGGCCAAATATAGATAAGGACAGTATTTAGCCTACAATATGATAATTTCCATGGATGTTACGAAATAACAAAAATCAAACCATATCATGGAAAAGTACACAGTAATATAGTCAAGTGTAGCCCAGTGTTTAGACCTATAACAAAATAGTTTAAAGACTTTCTAGTTCCGAAAATGATTTTACCGATGCATTATGTGTAGTCCACATGAAGGCTCTGTTTAACATACATTTAACCTCCAAAACAGGACATTCCCAATGCAAACAGGATTACAGAATGAAAATACAGTGTCACCTTTCCAGGTCAGAAGTTCCTTAATAATACTGATTTCATGGGGAAATGGCTTCTTTTAGTGACAATAAACAGTTGACATCAGAGACTGTCTCACGTACAGCGCAAAGCGGGAGGTCATCCGGAGTCCTGCTGAGTTTTTGAATGGTTCGCCATTTGAACATATCCTATATACTTAGAATACCACAACCCAACTAACATTAGGTTAGCAACACGTAGGCAACAACCACACATACACACAGCACAAACGTAGGTCTAACTTTCTGACTGACCCCCAAATCAGTGAACACCTATTATGAAAATATTATTAATTACTTCCTAAATATCATTCTACTCAGAGAAAGTCGATCAATTGCGATTCCATTTGTCTTTGACAATCTATTACACTAAACTCACAATAGCAAACAGAGGAGCTCTAAATAATGAATGAGTGCACAATTAGAGCGAATCCACTGCCATTCGAGTGGACACACAGAACACAGTGAATAATAGTAAGAAAATCCGGTGCCCCCATCGTAACTTTCCCAGTATAGATGAATTAATATGCATATGATGTATGGTCTGGCCAGAGCAGTATCAATCAAAGTTCCTAATATAAACGGACTATACCAAACATTAGGAACACCTTCCTACTAGGTAAACCCCCTTTTGCCCTCAGGACCGGCTCAATTTGTTGAGGAATGGACTCTACAAGGAGTCGAAAACTTTCCACAGGGATGCTGGCCCACGTTGACTCCAATGCAGTGTTGTGTCAAGTTGGCTGGATTTCCTTTTGGTGGTGGACCATTCTTGATCGACACGGGAGACTGTTGAGTGTGGAAAAACCCAGCAGCGTTACAGTGCTTGACACAAACCAGTGAGCCTGGCACCTACACTGAACAAAAATATAAATGGAACATGCAACAACCTCAAAGATTTTACTGAGTTACAGTAATCAGTCAACTGAAATAAATTCATTAGGCCCTAATCTATGGATTTCCCATGAATGGGAATACAGATATGCATCTGTTGTTCACAGATATCTTAAAAGGTAGGGGTGTGGATCAGAAGATCAGTCTGTATCTGGTGTGACCACCGTTTGCCTCATGCAGCACGACATATCTCCTTGCTGTCCACAGTCCACCTGGCCGTGCTGCTGCTCCAGTTTCAAATGTTCTGCCTGCGGCTATGGAATCCTGACCTGTTCACCGGACGTGCTACCTGTCCCAGACCTATTATTTGACCATGCTGGTCATTTATGAACATTTGAACATCTTGGCCATGTTCTGTTATAATCTCCACCCGGCACAACCAGAAGAGGACTGGCCACCCCTCATAGCCTGGTTCCTCTCTAGGTTTCTTCCTAGATTCTGGCCTTTCTAGGGAGTTTTTCCTAGCCACCGTGCTTCTACACCTGCATTCTTGCTGTTTGGGGTTTTAGGCTGGGTTTCTATACAGCACTTTGAGATATCAGCTGATGTACGACAGGCTATATAAATACATGTGATTTGATTTTGATCCTTCAGTGTTGTGTGACAAAATTGCACATTTTAAAGTAGGATATTTTAGAATATACCGGTATTGATGCACGGACCGGTTTGGGTTTTTACTTTACCTTCTATACCGGTATTTGAATGTTTGGTTTGTTAAATGTGATATGTTGTGTGTAACGTACATTTTTATAGTTTACTACTTGAGTCATCTCTCTCCGCTCTCTCTCCATGCCGCTTTCCACACAGACCTAGCTCTGCCTCCTCTGACTCAAAGAGCGCATTTATTGCTGCTCAACCACGAGACACTTCTGTTCAGTCTGCATGGTCAATGCAGCACATGCAACAATGTTGATTACAACAATGCTGTTTTCACTTTGCTTCTTAACCTCTCTAGGCTAGGAGGCGGTATTTCACGTCCGGATGAAAAGCGCGCCCAATGTAAACTGCCTGCTACTCAGGCCCAGAAGCTAGGATATGCATAATATTAGTAGATTTGGATAAACACTCTAAAGTTTCTAAAACTGTTTGAATGATGTCTGTGAGTATAACAGAACTTATTTGGCAGGCGAAACCCCGAGGACAAACCATCCAGGAAAATGCTTTTTTTTGAGGTCACTCTCTTTTCAATTACTTTTCTATGGGGATCTAGATTTCTAAGGCACTTGCTTGCAGTTCCTATCGCTTCCACTGGATGTCAACAGTCTTTAGAAATTGGTTGATGTTTTTCCTATGTGTAATGAAGATGTAGGGCTGTTCAGAATGAGGGTCGAGTCTAGTGTACTGTTTGTTAGGGGGACACGACCTGAAAGCTCGCTCCACTTTGTTTTTATCTGTTATTGAACGCAGTTTATCCCGTCTTAAATTTGATCAATTATTTACGTAAAAAAATACCTAAAGTTGTATTAGGAAAGTTGTTTGAAATGTTTGGACAAAGATTACAGGTAACTTATTCGATATTTTGTAGTCATGTTGCGCGAGTTGGAACCGGTTGGAACCGGTGTTTTTCTGGATCAAACGCGCCAAATAAATGGACATTTTGGATATATAACGACGGAATTAATCGAACAAAAGGACCATTTGTGATGTTTAGGAGACAAATTGGAGTGCCAACAGAAGAAGCTCGTCAAAGGTAAGGCATGAATTTTATTGTTATTTCTGAATTTTGTGTCACGCCTGGCGGATGAAATATGATTGTCTGTGTTTGTTTGATGGGGTGCTGACCTCAGATAATAGCATGGTTTGCCGTAAAGTCTTTTTGAAATCTGACACGGTGGCTGGATTAAGAAGAAGTAAAGCTTTAATTTGGTGTACTGCACTTGTGATTGTATGAAAGTGAAATATTTCTAATAATTTAATATGAATTTTGCGCACTGCCATTTCACTGGATGTTGTCAAATCGATCCCTAAGAAGTTTTAATATAAATGTTCTATAATTACACTATTAGTTTGTCTTTCTTACATCGGCAAACAGCTAGTTTGTCTTTTCTTAGCAAGTTGGGCCTAAATTTGGTTAGCCGCTAATGCTAATCGCTAACTAGCTAATAAATATATTGAGTCAGAGCAAGCTGTACAGCCTGATAATGTGTAGACCTGAATCAGCATGTTGTTTGTGTAACAGTATCTTCTAAATCAAAGAGGTGAAGCAAGAATATGTTGCTACATGATGTAGCTAAGAGAAACATTCAATGTAGTAGTGATGGGTCGTTTGCGAACAAGTCGGCTCTAAGTAGGTGAACGTTGGGAGCCGGCTCGCATATCATTTATAAAAATATAAAATAATTCAGATTTGAATAATCAAAAGATTTAAATGAATACAGTTAACTAATTCAAAGAACGAAAGATAAATAAATAATATAGGCCTATATGATCAAGCGCACACATTTGTTCTGACTGTCTGCTCAGACTAACAGCCTCACCTGTTGTTCCTGTCAATCAGACACACAGTGTCAACCAATGAACCAAAGATGCGTGAGGGAGGACCGAGCCAACTCACTCACAGTCACACACTTAGCAGCCGAGGAGAGAGAGGAAGGACAGCTGTGGAAACAACAGCTGGAAAATGAGTCGGAAGCACAGCAGCATTTGGATGCATTTTAATAATGTAGACAATGTTAGAGCACAGTGTAGAATTTGCCAAAACAAAATCTCATATAAAGCCGGTTCTACGCACAACCTACACCGGCATATGCGAACTGTGCACCCAACTGTGAAGCTAGCTGTAGCAGAGCTTCGAGAAACTAGCGGGACTGCTAGTGATAGTGGTGGAGCCAGAACCTCCACACGTGGAGATGTATCCACTCAGTAAAGTAGGCCTACTCCGCGACCCACAGCAACGCAGTCTTCTATGGACCAGTTTATGCCAAAGTCTATGTCTGTAGAAAAACAAGGCCAAATTGATATTGCATTGGCTAAAATGATTGCCACCGATTTCCAGCCATTTTCGATCGTGGAGGACAGAGGTTTTAGAAATTAGAACAATGGTCTAAATCCAATGTACACCAAGCAGGAAAACCCTTTCCAATCACATATTCCACAACTGTACGAGAGCACACAGGCTTCAGTGCGGGAAAAAGTCCAAAAAGCTACTGCAGTTTGCCTTACCACTGACTGCTGGACATCAAGGGTAACCACTTCTTACATGTCGGTTACATGTCACTTCATTGAAGATTTTACGATGTCTAGCTGTCTTCTGGACTGCTTTGAGTTCAGCAACAGACACACCTCAGAGAACTTGGCAGAGGAACTGTTGAGAGCGGCCAGAGAATGGCAAGTAGATGGAAAAGTGGTATGTTGTGTCAGCAACAATGCAGCTAACATAACCAAAGCCATGAACATTTTAAAATGAACCCATCATCCATGTCTTTCCTACACAATCAACCTGATTGTCAGAGATGCTCTGAAGGTGATGAAGCCCACTGTGGACAAAGTGAAAGCAGCTGTGGAATAATTCCACAGGAGCACAGAAGGTGCCGAAAAACTAAAGTCTACACAACGCCAGGGATGCCTGAGCTGAGGCCTAAACAAGACTGCACTACAAGGTGGAATTCAACATGTTATATGTTGAAGCGGTTTCTTGAGTCAAAGGATGCCATCATCTCTACCCTGGCCATTGTCAATGCACCTGATAATGCTCTGACCCAAGAGGAATGGGAGGTGGTGGAGGAGGTGTGCAGAGTCCTGGAGCCCTTTGAGCAGGTCACTGTGGAGATCAGTAGAGAGAGGTACAGTAAGCAGTTATTACTACATCATTGTTTAATCCAGTATTATATATGTATATGAGCAGTAGATGAGAATGTAGTATCAGTAGACAAAACATGAACCTGAACTAATAAGTTACTGTTCTCTCTTTCTAGCTATGAGACAGCCTCAAAAATGACACTCCTGTGTGAGGGTCTGCAGCGAATCACAGACAGCCGCCAGAAAGAAGCAAATGTAACCACAGGACATGTGACAGAGTTGATGGACACCCTATGTTCATCAATGGACAGAATCCACAGAATGGAATATAATCACGTGCTATCAGAAACTGCTGCACTTGACCCCAGGTTTAAGAAGTTAGCCTTCAGTGATGCCAGGCCGATTTATCAGGCTCTTCAAAGAATAACCTCAGCAGCAGGGAGGGACAGCCCCAGCAGTCAGCTGGCTCAGGCACCAGGGCAAAAGGAAGAAGAGGGATCAGATGGAGCAGAAGCACCAGCAGTAGTCCCACAAATGTCTGCTGTTTGACGAGAGAGCAACTGGGGATGCAGCACGAAGGAATCCCTCAGCAGATGCCATAATGGAGGTCCGATCCTATTTGGAGGAGCTGCAGATCCTCTGAGCTGATGGAAGAACAAGGCCTCTGTCTACCCACGGCTTACCAAAGTCATGACAGGGAGACTCTGCATAGTGGCCACATCCGTTCCCTCAGAGGGTCTTCTCAAGAACGGGACAAATAATTACTGAGAGAAGAAACCGCATCAGCCCCTTGAAAGTTCTGAATGCAAATCTCTCATAAAAGCTAAATATGGTCAGCATTTCTGTGTGCTGCTGTTTATAACATGGCAGTAAAGGAGAGAGAGAAAAGAGGGACCAGTTTCATGTTTTAAGTGGGATGCTGCAGTTTTGCACATTGTTATTTATTTTTCTTTGATATGGTGCAATATTATATTATTATGTTGTTCAGATTGTATTAGTTTTGAATTATTACATTTATATGCACTTTGTTTATATACATTAAAGTTACACTTTAATAAATGCAAATGTTTAATAGCATTATTTTTCATAAAACCAATGCATTTTTAAATACATTGTGGTTAAGGTAGAGTATGATTTAATTTAATCATTTAATTAGAATTGTTTTAACACCAATCATAGTCAAACGATCACAAACTGTTTGAAAAAATACAACAACAAAAAAAATATTTAAAGAGCCGTTTGGGAGCCAAACGAGACGGCTCACAGAAAAGAGCCGGAATGCCCATCACTACGATGTAGCCAAAGATTATAGTGTCCCCTAGGGAACACTTCACAACACTTTGGTTCCTACCCTGTCACAATAACTCCTCCCTTGCATTTCCATTAGTTGTCATGTCAAACAACACTGTATTCAAAGTGCCCACTATTATATTCTAACTATTAGAATAAACAATCTATTTCCATGATTCTGAAAGTTCTCCCAAGTGTTTTGCTCTAAAGAGCAAGTCAAATCGCAACTGCAACATTTGATAAAAGGTCAAGATGTCTAACAATCATTTTGGGTTGAGGTTGAATTAAACAGTATATATCACTTAGAATGTGTGTGTTGCCACCCTGGGATCACTCACTACTCATGAAGCACCCTGGGATCACTCACTACTCATAAAGCACCCTGGGATCACTCACTACTCATAAAGCACCCTGGGATCACTCACTACTGATAAAGCACCCTGGGATCACTCACTACTGATAAAGCACCCTGGGATCACTCACTACTCATAAAGCACCCTGGGATCACTCACTACTCATAAAGCACCCTGGGATCACTCACTACTCATAAAGCACCCTGGGATCACTCACTACTGATAAAGCACCCTGGGATCACTCACTACTCATAAAGCACCCTGGGATCACTCACTACTGATAAAGCACCCTGGGATCACTCACTACTGATAAAGCACCCTGGGATCACTCACTACTCATAAAGCACCCTGGGATCACTAACTACTCATAAAGCACCCTGGGATCACTCACTACTCATAAAGCACCCTGGGATCACTCACTACTGATAAAGCACCCTGGGATCACTAACTACTCATAAAGCACCCTGGGATCACTCACTACTGATAAAGCACCCTGGGATCACTCACTACTGATAAAGCACCCTGGGATCACTAACTACTCATAAAGCACCCTGGGATCACTAACTACTCATAAAGCAAACGTACAACTTTTATTATTCAAAAAATATATATATATATATATATATATATATATATATATATATATATATATATATATATATATATATATATATATATATATATATATATATATATATATATATATATATATATATATATATATATATATATATATATATTTATTAAATGCCGTGATATATTTTGGCCATTTCGCCCAGCACTATTTAAGAGTGGCCTTTTATTGTCCCCAGCACAATGTGCACCTGTGTAATGATCATGCTGTTTAATCAGCTTCTTGATATGCCACACCTGTCAGGTGGATGGATTATGTTAGCAAAGGAAAAATGCTCACTAACATAAATGTAAACAAATCTGTGCATAACATTTCAGAGAAATATGTTTTTGTGCATATGGACATTTTCTGAATGGCACACATACACAATCCATGTCTCTATTGTCTCAAGGCTTCTTTAACCTATCTTCTCCTCTACATCTACACTGATTGAAGTGGATTTAACAAGTGACATCAATAAGTGATAATAGCTTTCACCTGGTCTATGTCATGGAAAGTGCAGGTGTCTTTAATGGTTTGTGACCTCAGTGTCCTTAATGTTTTGTGAACTCAGTGTCCTTAATGTTTTGTGAACTCAGTGTCCTTAATGTTTCGTGTACTCAGTGTCCTTAATGTTTTGTGAACTCAGTGTCCTTAATGTTTCATGAACTCAGTGTCCTTAAAGTTTTGTGAACTCAGTGTCCTTAATGTTTCGTGTACTCGGTGTCCTTAAAGTTTTGTGAACTCAATGTCCTTAATGTTTCGTGTACTCAGTGTATGTTTATGCAGGGGCTTTGCTTAATCAACTACTGCCAACTCACAAACAGGTTGTAGTACTACTGTATACCATGTAGTCTAACTGTAATAGGAGTCTACCTGCTCTGTTTACAATACAAAGCCTTCTGGGATTTCCCTTGGAAGAAGAACGGGTATGTTTATGCCAATGAAACAGCAAATCTCACTGGATCTGATTCTGGACAGATAAGGGAATGGAGCCTATGGCTTTAACTCTGTTATGCTCCCAGTCCCAACTGATTTATAAATGAGGCGCATAAGATGTGGACGATTGAGAACTGAAATACTGCGTGTTGTTCCTGCATATCCGCGGACATCCTGCAATATTTGACTGTTGAGACTGTTCTGTTTTTATTTATTCATGGGAATTCACTACAAATCTGTTGGAATCTTGGTCAGGATGTTGATGTGCTACTGTCTGCATAAATATTGATATGTAGTGATGTATCATGGAATAGAGTCCTGAGGCTACTTAGTGCTGCCTGGTGGAAAGTCCCTACTGGTTTCTACTGCGTTATCACATGTAATTGTGTGATACCTACAGCTAATTGACCATCAATGGCCTTCATAAGCAGAGCTAATCCAGCTCAGTTATAGGTCAGGGATAGCAATGTAAATATACAACTACAAGTCATGGGGGTCCACCGTCCAAGGATGGAGACGAGAGTGTGTCTTTGGTTTGAGTTAGCGAAGCATTGCGTAATTGTGCTCTTGAACATTACACTGCCTGGAATCTTGGCTTGAAACTAGGCCAAAGAGCTACGAAAGATAATGCAGCCTTACGGTCACCTATATAAAGTGTGTCACGGTCACTTAGTGTTACACATTTTCTGTTTGATTGGCGAGCTACTCTGGGTTAGCTCAGGTATCTCTACAACTTTACAATAGGTGGATACTTGGTCTGTTGGTGACTGGACTGACACTAACACAGTGTGACAACAGTAGGATTTGGGCCAGAGTCCACCAACATAAACAATGGAACAATATTCCAAGATGCATTCGTAACAACAAAAACATGTGTATAATTTCTGCCTGAGACTTGCAGTAGGTGGTTGGTTGGATCTCTGAATGTACTAGAAGAACCCAATTTGAAAAACAGCTGTGATAGTTTTATGTTAAGAAACAAACGTAGACCACATTGTGGAATCAATCACTTCCGTTGCTGTGAATATTCACTCTCGTGAGTACCTCTGCATCTCACTGGTGTGGTCAAAGTGGAGCAGTGAATGTGGCCTCCATCATTTCACAGCCTAGTGGAGAATCCAAGATAGCATAGGTGTGTCCCAAATGACATCACATTCCCTTTATAGTGCACTACTTTTGACCACGGACCATAGGGTTCTGTTCAAAGGTAGTGCACTATATGGGGAACAAAGTGCCATTTAGGACGTATTCCATCTCTTGCACCCCCTTGAGTTTGACACTAGGAATTCCTCCCACACATAAACTGCATTGATTCAAATGTTAATTCATACCGCATTTCTCTAGAATCCCTTCATCACATTATAAATGAACTGCGAATGAGACACAGGGACACAGTGCTCCTCCTAACAACTCTACTATTGCTTCAATGAGATACGAGTCAGGACTTCAGGGTCTCCGTACCAAATGGCACCCTTTTTCCTGTATAGTGTACTACTTTTGACCAGCCAGGGACCGTTGCCTCTCTACAGAGATACGAGTCAGGACTTCAGGGTCTCCGTACCAAATGGCACCCTTTTTCCTGTATAGTGTACTACTTTTGACCAGCCAGGGACCGTTGCCTCTCTACAGAGATACGAGTCAGGACTTCAGGGTCTCCGTCCCAAATGGCACCCTTTTTCCTGTATAGTGTACTACTTTTGACCAGCCAGGGACCGTTGCCTCTCTACAGGGACTATTGGCCTTAGCCCTCCACCTAAGCTGCTGCCCTCTAAATGACCTCTCACTGTTGACAGCCAGGGAGAGGAAGTGGTGGCCCACGGACTGCAGCAAGGGCAGAGCTGGCATAGGAAGGAGAGAGTGAGAGTAGAAGAAAGAGAGAGTGGGGAAAGAGACAGAGAAAGAGAGAGACCGAGAGAGCTGAAGATGGAGAGACAGAGAAAGAGAGAGACCGAGAGAGCTGAAGAGGGAGAGACAGAGAAAGAGAGAGACCGAGAGAGCTGAAGAGGGAGAGACAGAGAAAGAGAGAGACCGAGAGAGCTGAAGAGGGAGAGACAGAGAAAGAGAGAGACCGAGAGAGCTGAAGAGGGAGAGACAGAGAAAGAGAGAGACCGAGAGAGCTGAAGAGGGAGAGACAGAGAAAGAGAGAGACCGAGAGAGCTGAAGAGGGAGAGACAGAGAAAGAGAGAGACCGAGAGAGCTGAAGAGGGAGAGACAGAGAAAGAGAGAGACCGAGAGAACTGAAGAGGGAGAGACAGAGAAAGAGAGACACACAAATGAAAACAAATCTCATTTTATATCTATTAGGTGAAATACCACAGTGTCATCACAGCATCAAGATGTGTGACCTGTTGCCACAAGCAAAGGGCAACCAGTGAAGCACAAACAAAACTAATCTTTATCTATGTATTTATTTTCTGTTTTGTACTTCAACTATTTAGATTAGATTAGAGATTATTAGTCACATGCACAGGGTCTGAGATGTAATAGCATGGTACAATGACATTCTGAAGCAGTGCAGGTCAAAAGGAAAGGGAAGTGAATGAAACAATAATACAAAATGAGGGTAAATAAATGTCCATCAAGATCAAGGGGGGGGGGGGGTGGGGGGGGGGGGGGGGGGCAGGGTAACTACATTTCCATGGGGGCAGGGGGAATGGTGTCAGGGTAAATATATGTCCATGGGGGGGTAAATAAATGTCCATTTGGGGGGGGGGGGGGGGAGGTGGCAGGGTAAATAAATGTCCATGGGGGGGGGTGGCAGGGTAAATAAATGTCAATTTGGGGGTGGCGGTAGGGTAAATAAATGTCCATGGGAGGGGGGTGGAGGGGTAAATAAATGTCCATTTGGGGGTGGCGGTAGGGTAAATAAATGTCCATGGGAGGGGGGGTGGAGGGGTAAATAAATGTCCATTTGGGGGTGGCGGTAGGGTAAATAAATGTCCATGGGGGGGGGGGGGGGGTGGAGGGGTAAATAAATGTCAATTTGGGGGTGGCGGTAGGGTAAATAAATGTCCATTGGAGGGGGGTGGAGGGGTAAATAAATGTCCATTTGGGGGTGGCGGTAGGGTAAATAAATGTCCATGGGGGGGGGGGGGGGGGGGGTAAATAAATGTCAATTTGGGGGTGGCGGTAGGGTAAATAAATGTCCATGGGAGGGGGGTGGAGGCAGGGTAAATAAATTTCAATTTGGGGGTGGCGGTAGGGTAAATAAATGTCCATGGGAGGGGGGTGGAGGCAGGGTAAATAAATGTCCATTGAAGGGGGGGACTTTTTGACCGGTTCCTCCTGAAGTCCACATTCAGTTCCTTTGGTTTCCTGACGTTGAGGGAGAGATTGTTTACTTGGCACCACGCCGTCAGAGTGCTAAACCCCTCTCTGTAAGCCGTCTCGTCGTTGTTGGTAATCAGGCCTATGTGTAAGGCCTGTGTAAGGCCACGCAGTTGTGGGTATACAGGGAGCACAGGAGGGGGCTGAGGATGCACCCTTGTGGGACCCAGTTGCATAGGGAGGAGTTCAGTCCCAGGGCTGTGAGCTTTGTGGTGAGCTTAGAGGGCACTATTGTATTGAAGGACGAGCTGTAGGCGATGAACAGCATCCTCTCATATGCATTCCTCTTGTCCAGGTGGGTGAGGACAGTGTGTAGGTCAGTGTCGATTGTGCCATCCCTGGATCTGTCGGGGCGGTGAGCAAATTGGAGAGGGTTGAGTGTGTTTATGATGACGGAAGTGAGTGCTACAGGTCAATCATTTTATTTTACCTTTATTGAACTAGGCAAGTCAGTTAAGAACAAATTCTTATGATGGCCAAGGAACAGTGGGTTCAGGGGAAGAACCTTGCCAGCTCGGGGATTCGATCTTGCAACCTTTCAGTTACTAGTCCAACCTGCCGCCCAGGTAGCCTAGTCATTCAGTTCAGTTACATTCCCTATCTTTGGCACCGGAACGTTCCTCTTGATTCTTTATTTGCAGGAGAAACAAAATAGTCGTGGTCTGATTTTCCAACAGAATGATGGGAGAGGGCCTTATACCAATGTCGAAAAAAAGGCCTGTAGAATTGCTCATGAGTAGAATTTCCAAAAGTTGAACAGTCAATGTGTTGATAGATCCAATGAAGATCCATGCGAGCATTTTTGGTGTCAGCTTGGGGCAGGATATTTATTGATTTATTTGTATTTATTTATTTCACCTTTATTTAACCAGGTAGGCAAGTTGTGAACAAGTTCTCATTTACATACACAACCGTGGCGAAAATCTCGCCGATTTCGGAGAACTCTGTCGGAAGGGAAAAAAGGGTGACGTCTGATGACCAAGTATTCCAAGTCAGAAGAGCACAAGCAAGTTCCTGTTAGTTTCCCCCATCACACCACCTATTGGTCATAAAGCAGAGCCCTACGCCGTTGTTCTCTCCAGAGTGCCTGCTTCCTATCCACTCTATGAACTATAAAACCCATTGGTTCAATATCATCTGCTTGGATGTCGGAGGAAAGCCAAGTCTCAGAAAAACAGAGTACGTTGCGGAATCTGATGTCCCTCTGGAAGGAGATCCTTGCTCTGAGTTTGTCAAGTTTATTCACTAATGATTGAATATTGGCAAAAAGCATGCTCAGTGTCGGCAACTTCGTTTCCGTCTCTCAGGTAAGACTCCCAGGCCACACGGTGTCACGTTCTGACCTCTATTTCCTTTGTTTTGTATGTAGTTTGTATGGTCAGGGCGTGAGTTGGGTGGGCAGTCTATGTTTGTTTTTCTATGATTTGGGTATTTCTATGTTTCGGCCTAGTATGGTTCTCAATCAGAGGCAGGTGTCATTAGTTGTCTCTGATTGAGAATCATACTTAGGTATCCTGGGTGTCACTGTGTGTTTGTGGGTGATTGTTCCTGTCTTTTTGTAGTGTTCACCAGATAGGCTGTATTAGGTTTCACGTTCCGTTTGTTGTTTTCGTATTCATTTAGTTATTTCATGTATCGTCATTCATTCATTAAAGAACATGAGTAACCACCACGCTGCATTTCGGTCCTCTCTTTCAACAAACGAAGAACGCCGTTACAGAATCACCCACCACAACAGGACCAAGCGGTGTGGTAATGGGCAACGGAGAAAGCAGCAGCAGGAGCAGCGCGAGGAGGTATGGACATGGGAGGAAGAATTAGACGGAAGAGGACCCTGGGCTCAGCCAGGAGAATATCGCCGTCCCAAAGAAGAACTGGAGGCGGCGAAAGCGGAGAGGCGCTGGTATGAGGAGGCAGCGCGGCGTCGTGGATGGAAGCCCGGGAGTCAGCCCCAAAAATTTCTTGGGGGGGGGCTAACAGGGAGTATGGCTACGCCAGGTAGGAGACCTGAGCCAACTTCCTGTGGTTACCGGGGGGCTGGAGAGACCGGGCAGGCACCGTGTTATGCTGTGGAGCGCACGGTGTCCCCAGTGCGGGTGCACAGCCCGGTGCGGTACATTCCAGCTCCGCGTATCGGCCGGGCTAGAGTGGGCATCGAGCCAAGTGCCATGAAGCCGGCTCTACGCAGCTGGTCTCCAGTGCGTCTCCTTGGGCCGGCTTACATGGCACCAGCCTTGCGCACGGTGTCCCCGGTTCGCCTGCATAGCCCAGTGCGGGCTATTCCACCTCGCCGCACTGGCAGGGCGACCGGGACCATTCAACCGGGTAAGGTTGGGCAGGCGCGGTGCTCAAGAGCTCCAGTGCGCCTGCACGGCCCGGTCTATCCGTCACCACCTCCACGCACCAGCCCTCCGGTGGCAGCTCCCCGTACCAGGCTGTCTCTCCGGCCCATCCTTGCAGGGGCTCTCTCCTCTCCAGCGCTGCCGGAGTCTCCCGCCTCTCCGGCGCTACCAGAGCCTTCCTCCTCTCCAGCGCTGCCGGAGTCTCCCGCCTGTTCGGTGCTAGGAGAGCTACTCTGCCCAACGCCGCCAGCGCCGCCCGTCTGCCCAGCGCCGCCAGTGCCGCCCGTCTGCCCAGCGCCGCCAGTGCCGCCCGTCTGCCCGGAGCCGCCAGTCTGCCCGGAGCCGCCAATGCCGCCCGTCAGCCAGGGGCCGCCAGTGCCGCCCGTCAGCCAGGGGCCGCCAGTGCCGCCCGTCAGCCAGGGGCCGCCAGGGGCCGCCCGTCAGCCAGGGGCCGCCAGTGCCGCCAGTCAGCCAGGGGCCGCCAGTCAGCCAGGGGCCGCCAGTGCCGCCAGTCAACCAGGGGCCGCCAGTGCCGCCAGTCAGCCCAGCGCCAGCGCCGCCAGTCAACCAGGGGCCGCCAGTGCCGCCAGTCAGCCAGGGGCCGCCAGTGCCGCCAGTCAGCCAGGGGTCGCTAGAGCCCCTCCGCCCGGAGCAGCTGCCCCTCTGTCCCGAGCGGCTGTCCCTCTGTCCCGAGCGGCTGTCCCTCTGTCCCGAGCGGCTGTCCCTCTGTCCCGAGCGGCTGTCCCTCTGTCCCGAGCGGCTGTCCCTCTGTCCCGAGCGGCTGTCCCACTGTCCCGAGCGGCTGTCCCTCTGTCCCGAGCGGCTGTCCCTCTGTCCCGAGCAGCTGTCCCTCTGTCCCGAGCAGCTGTCCCTCTGTCCCGAGAAGCTGCCCCTCTGTCCCAAGCAGCCCCTCTGTCCAGTGGGGTCATTGAGAGGGGTGGGCATGGTGAGTAAGCCACGGAGGCGGACAATAAGGCGGACTAAGACAATGGCGAAGTGGGGTCCGCGTCCCGCGCCAGAGCCGCCACCGCGGACAGACGCCCACCCAGACCCTCCCCTATAGGTCAAGGTTTTGCGGCCGGAGTCCGCACCTTTGGGGGGGGGGGTACTGTCACGTTCTGACCTCTATTTCCTTTGTTTTGTATGTAGTTTGTATGGTCAGGGCGTGAGTTGGGTGGGCAGTCTGTTTGTTTTTCTATGATTTGGGTATTTCTATGTTTCGGCCTAGTATGGTTCTCAATCAGAGGCAGGTGTCATTAGTTGTCTCTGATTGAGAATCATACTTAGGTAGCCTGGGTGTCACTGTGTGTTTGTGGGTGATTGTTCCTGTCTTTGTGTAGTGTTCACCAGATAGGCTGTATTAGGTTTCACGTTCCGTTTGTTGTTTTCGTATTCATTTAGTTATTTCATGTATCGTCATTCATTCATTAAAGAACATGAGTAACCACCACGCTGCATTTCGGTCCTCTCTTTCAACAAACGAAGAACGCCGTTACACACGGTGCCTCACCGAAGAGGCTAGACCATTGTTCCGCCGTCTCCGGGAATTCGGGAAGGTCGGGTGGAAGGTGAGTACACAGAGATTCATATACCAATAGTTCTACCCGGATGTATGAAGTCATGCACAAAAACAAACTGAGTAAGACAATTAGAGAAAAACACTGGGAAAAAACTATAAAAAGAAGCCTATAACGTTTTGTATGAGTTTGAGGCGAGGCTATCATATTCGCCATCTTGCCATTGGTAAAATACTGTACATAGCCATAATATAACATTTCTCTATTATTTTGAAACTTTTGTGAGTGTAATGTTTACTGTTAATTATTAATTGTTTATTTCACTTTTGTTTATAATCTATTTATCTTGCTTTGGCAATGTTAACATGCCAATAAAGACCATTGAAATGATGAGAGAGAGAGAGAGAAAGAAGAGAGAGAAAGAAAGAGAGAGAAAGAAAGAGAGAGAGAGAGACAGGGGGAGAGAGAGAGAGAGGAGAGAGGAGAGAGGATAGAAGAGAGAAGAGAGAGAGAGAGAGAGAGAGAGAAGGAGAGGGAGAGAGAGAGAGGAGAGAGAGAGAAGGAGAGGGAGAGAGAGAGAGGAGAGAGAGAGAGGAGAGCATGCCAGCAACAGATTAAGACAGAGGGAACTAGAGAGAGTTCAGATACAGAGGGAACTAGAGAGAGATCAGATACAGAGGGAACTAGAGAGAGTTTAGATATAGAGGGAACTAGAGAGAGGTGAGATACAGATGGAACTAGAGAGGTCAGATACAGAGGGAACTAGAGAGAGATCAGATACAGAGGGAACTAGAGAGAGATCAGATACAGGGGGAACTAAAGATAGGCCAGATACAGCGGGAACTAGAGAGACGTCAGACACAGAGGGAACAAGAGAGAGGTCAGATACAGAGGGAACTAGAGAGAGGTCAGATACAGAGGGAACTAGAGAGAGGTCAGATACAAAGGGAACTAGAGAGAGGTCAGATACAAAGGGAACTAGAGAGAGGTCAGACACAGAGTGAACTAGAGAGAGGTCAGATACAGAGGGAACTAGAGACAGTTCAGATACAGAGGGAACTAGAATACAGAGGGAACTAGAGAGAGGTCTTTTTACAAAGGGAACTAGAGAGAGGTGAGATACAGAGGGAACTAAAGAGAGGTCAGATACAGAGGGAACTAAAGAGAGGTCAGATACAGAGGGAACTAGAGAGAGTTCAGATACAGAGGGAACTAGAGAGAGTTCAGATACAGAGGGAACTAGAGAGAGGTCAGATACAGAGGGAACTAGAGAGAGGTCAGATACAGAGGGAACTAGAGAGAGATGAGATACAGAGGGAACTAGAGAGAGGTCAGATACAGAGGGAACTAGAATACAGAGGGAACTAGAGAGAGGTCAGATACACAGGGAACTAGAGAGAGGTCAGATACAGAGGGAACTAAAGAGAGGTCAGATACAGAGGGAACTAAAGAGACGTCAGATACAGAGGGAACTAGAGAGAGGTCAGATACAGAGGGAACTAGAGAGAGGTCAGATACAGAGTAAGACAGAGGGAACAAGAGAGAGGTCAGATACACAGGGAACTAGAGAGAGGTCAGATACAGAGGGAACTAAAGAGAGGTCAGATACAGAGGGAACTAAAGAGAGGTCAGATACAGAGGGAACTAGAGAGAGGTCAGATACAGAGGAAACTAGAGAGAGGTCAGATACAGAGTAAGACAGAGGGAACTAGAAAGAGGTCAGATACAGAGGAAAATGGGGAGAGGTCAGATACAGAGAGAGCTAGAGAGGTCAGATACAGAGTAAGACAGAGGGAACTAGAGAGAGGTCAGACACAGAGGGAACTAGAGAGAGGTCAGATACAGAGGGAACTAGAGAGAGTTCAGATACAGAGGTAACTAGTGAGAGGTCAGATACAGAGGGAACTAGAATACAGAGGGAACTAGAGAGAGATCAGATACAGAGGGAACTAGAGAGAGGTCAGATACAGAGGGAACTAGAGAGAGGTCAGATACAGAGGGAACTAGAGAGAGGTCAGATACAGAGGGAACTAGAGAGAGATCAGATACAGAGGGAACTAGAATACAGAGGGAACTAGAGAGAGGTCAGATACAGAGGGAACTAGAATACAGAGGGAACTAGAGAGAGATCAGATACAGAGGGAACTAGACAGAGATCACATACAGGGGGAACTAGAGAGAGGTGAGATACAGAGGGAACTAAAGATAGGCCAGATACAGCGGGAACTAGAGAGGTCAGACACAGAGGGAACTAGAGAGAGGTCAGACACAGAGGGAACTAGAGAGAGGTCAGACACAGAGCGAACTAGAGAGAGGTCAGATACAAAGGGAACTAGAGAGAGGTCAGATACAAAGGGAACTAGAGAGAGGTCAGATACAGAGGGAACTAGAGACAGTTCAGATACAGAGGGAACTAGAGAGAGGTCAGATACAGAGGGAACTAGAGACAGTTCAGATACAGAGGGAACTAGAATACAGAGGGAACTAGAGAGAGGTCAGATACAAAGGGAACTAGAGAGAGATCAGATACAGGGGGAACTAGAGAGAGGTCAGATACAGAGGGAACTAGAGACAGTTCAGATACAGAGGGAACTAGAGAGGTCAGATACAGAGGGAACTAGAGACAGTTCAGATACAGAGGGAACTAGAGAGAGGTCAGATACAGAGGGAACTAGAGGACGGGCAGATACAGAGGGAACTAGAGAGAGGTCAGACACAGAGGGATATAGAGAGAGGTCAGATACAGAGGGAACTAAAGAGAGGTCAGATACAGAGGGAACTAGAGAGAGGTGAGATACAGAGGGAATGAGAGAGGTCAGATACAGAGGGAACTAGAGAGAGTTCATATACAGAGATAACTAGAGAGAGGTCAGCTACAGAGGGAACTAGAGAAAGTTCAGATACAGAGGGAACTAGAGACAGTTCAGATACAGAGGGAACTAGAATACAGAGGGAACTAGAGAGAGGTCAGATACAGAGGGAACTAGAGAGAGGTCAGATACAGAGGGAACTAGAGAGAGGTCAGATACAGAGGGAACTAGAGAGAGATCAGATACAGAGGGTACTAAAGAGAGGTCAGATACACAGGTAACTAGAGAGAGGTCAGATACAGAGGGAACTACAGAGAGGTCAGATACAGAGGGAACTAAAGAGAGTTCAGATACAGAGGGACCTAGAGAGAGGTCAGATACACAGGTAACTAGAGAGAGGTCAGATACAGAGGGAACTAGAGAGAGGTCAGATACAGAGGGAACTAAAGAGAGTTCAGATACAGAGGGACCTAGAGAGAGGTCAGATACAGAGGGAACTAGAGACAGAGGGAACTAGAGAGTTCAGATACAGAGGGAACTAGAGAGAGGTCAGATACAGAGGGAACTAGAGAGAGATCAGATACAGAGGGAACTAAAGAGAGGTCAGATACAGAGGGAACTAAAGAGAGTTCAGATACAGAGGGACCTAGAGAGAGGTCAGATACACAGGTAACTAGAGAGAGGTCAGATACAGAGTGAACTAAAGAGAGGTCAGATACAGAGGGAACTAAAGAGAGTTCAGATACAGAGGGACCTAGAGAGAGGTCAGATACAGAGGGAACTAGAGAGGTCAGATACAGAGGGAACTAGAGAGAGGTCAGATACAGAGGGAACTAGAGAGAGATCAGATACAGAGGGAACTAAAGAGAGGTCAGATACAGAGGGAACTAAAGAGAGGTCAGATACAGAGGGAACTAGAGACAGTTCAGATACAGAGGAAACTAGAATACAGAGGGAACTAGAGAGAGGTCAGATATAAAGTGAACTAGAGAGAGGTCAGATACAGAGGGAACTAGAGAGAGGTCAGATACAGAGGGAACTAAAGAGAGGTCAGATACAGAGGGAACTAGAGACAGTTCAGATACAGAGGGACCTAGAGAGAGGTCAGATACACAGGTAACTAGAGAGAGGTCAGATACAGAGTGAACTAAAGAGAGGTCAGATACAGAGGGAACTAAAGAGAGTTCAGATACAGAGGGACCTAGAGAGAGGTCAGATACAGAGGGAACTAGAGAGGTCAGATACAGAGGGAACTAGAGAGAGGTCAGATACAGAGGGAACTAGAGAGAGATCAGATACAGAGGGAACTAAAGAGAGGTCAGATACAGAGGGAACTAAAGAGAGGTCAGATACAGAGGGAACTAGAGACAGTTCAGATACAGAGGAAACTAGAAGACAGAGGGAACTAGAGAGAGGTCAGATATAAAGTGAACTAGAGAGAGGTCAGATACAGAGGGAACTAGAGAGAGGTCAGATACAGAGGGAACTAAAGAGAGGTCAGATACAGAGGGAACTAGAGACAGTTCAGATACAGAGGGAACTAGAGAGAGGTCCAATACAGAGGGAACTAAAGAGAGGTCAGATACAGAGGGAACTAGAGACAGTTCAGATACAGAGGGAACTAAAGAGAGGTCAGATACAGAGAGAACTAGAGACAGTTCATAAACAGAGGGAACTAGAGAGAGGTCAGATACAGAGGGAACTAGAGACAGTTCAGATACAGAGGGAACTAGAATACAGAGGGAACTAGAGAGAGGTCAGATATAAAGTGAACTAGAGAGAGGTCAGATACAGAGGGAACTATAGAGAGGTCAGATACAGAGGGAACTAAAGAGAGGTCAGATACAGAGGGAACTAGAGAGAGGTCATATACAGAGGGAACTAGAGAGAGGTCAGATACAGAGGGAACTAGAGAGAGTTCAGATACAGAGGGAACTAGAATACAGAGGGAACTAAAGAGAGGTCAGATACAGAGGGAACTAAAGAGAGGTCAGATACAGAGGGAACTAGAGACAGTTCAGATACAGAGGGAACTAGAGAGAGGTCAGATACAGAGGGAACTAAAGAGAGTTCAGATACAGAGGGACCTAGAGAGAGGTCAGATACAGAGGGAACTAGAGACAGAGGGAACTAGAGAGGTCAGATACAGAGGGAACTAGAGAGAGGTCAGATACAGAGGGAACTAGAGAGAGATCAGATACAGAGGGAACTAAAGAGAGGTCAGATACAGAGGGAACTAAAGAGAGTTCAGATACAGAGGGACCTAGAGAGAGGTCAGATACAGAGGGAACTAGAGACAGTTCAGATACAGAGGAAACTAGAATACAGAGGGAACTAGAGAGAGGTCAGATATAAAGTGAACTAGAGAGAGGTCAGATACAGAGGGAACTAGAGAGAGGTCAGATACAGAGGGAACTAAAGACAGGTCAGATACAGAGGGAACTAGAGACAGTTCAGATACAGAGGGAACTAGAGAGAGGTCCAATACAGAGGGAACTAAAGAGAGGTCAGATACAGAGGGAACTAAAGAGAGTTCAGATACAGAGGGACCTAGAGAGAGGTCAGATACACAGGTAACTAGAGAGAGGTCAGATACAGAGGGAACTAAAGAGAGGTCAGATACAGAGGGAACTAAAGAGAGGTCAGATACAGAGGGAACTAGAGAGAGGTCAGATACAGAGGAAACTAGAGAGAGGTCAGATACAGAGTAAGACAGAGGGAACTAGAAAGAGGTCAGATACAGAGGAAAATGGGGAGAGGTCAGATACAGAGAGAGCTAGAGAGGACAGATACAGAGTAAGACAGAGGGAACTAGAGAGAGGTCAGACACAGAGGGAACTAAAGAGAGGTCAGATACAGAGGGAACTAAAGAGAGGTCAGATACAGAGGGAACTAGAGAGAGGTGAGATACAGAGGGAACTAGAATACAGAGGGAACTAGAGAGAGGTCAGATACAGAGGGAACTAGAGAGAGTTCAGATACAGAGGTAACTAGTGAGAGGTCAGATACAGAGGGAACTAGAATACAGAGGGAACTAGAGAGAGATCAGATACAGAGGGAACTAGAGAGAGGTCAGATACAGAGGGAACTAGAGAGAGGTCAGATACAGAGGGAACTAGAGAGAGGTCAGATACAGAGGGAACTAGAGAGAGATCAGATACAGAGGGAACTAGAATACAGAGGGAACTAGAGAGAGGTCAGATACAGAGGGAACTAGAATACAGAGGGAACTATAGAGAGATCAGATACAGAGGGAACTAGACAGAGATCACATACAGGGGGAACTAGAGAGAGGTGAGATACAGAGGGAACTAAAGATAGGCCAGATACAGCGGGAACTAGAGAGGTCAGACACAGAGGGAACTAGAGAGAGGTCAGACACAGAGGGAACTAGAGAGAGGTCAGACACAGAGCGAACTAGAGAGAGGTCAGATACAAAGGGAACTAGAGAGAGGTCAGATACAAAGGGAACTAGAGAGAGGTCAGATACAGAGGGAACTAGAGACAGTTCAGATACAGAGGGAACTAGAGAGAGGTCAGATACAGAGGGAACTAGAGACAGTTCAGATACAGAGGGAACTAGAATACAGAGGGAACTAGAGAGAGGTCAGATACAAAGGGAACTAGAGAGAGATCAGAAACAGGGGGAACTAGAGAGAGGTCAGATACAGAGGGAACTAGAGACAGTTCAGATACAGAGGGAACTAGAGAGGTCAGATACAGAGGGAACTAGAGACAGTTCAGATACAGAGGGAACTAGAGAGAGGTCAGATACAGAGGGAACTAGAGGACGGGCAGATACAGAGGGAACTAGAGAGAGGTCAGACACAGAGGGATATAGAGAGAGGTCAGATACAGAGGGAACTAAAGAGAGGTCAGATACAGAGGGAACTAGAGAGAGGTGAGATACAGAGGGAATGAGAGAGGTCAGATACAGAGGGAACTAGAGAGAGTTCATATACAGAGATAACTAGAGAGAGGTCAGCTACAGAGGGAACTAGAGACAGTTCAGATACAGAGGGAACTAGAGACAGTTCAGATACAGAGGGAACTAGAATACAGAGGGAACTAGAGAGAGGTCAGATACAGAGGGAACTAGAGAGAGGTCAGATACAGAGGGAACTAGAGAGAGGTCAGATACAGAGGGAACTAGAGAGGGATCAGATACAGAGGGTACTAAAGAGAGGTCAGATACACAGGTAACTAGAGAGAGGTCAGATACAGAGGGAACTACAGAGAGGTCAGATACAGAGGGAACTAAAGAGAGTTCAGATACAGAGGGACCTAGAGAGAGGTCAGATACACAGGTAACTAGAGAGAGGTCAGATACAGAGGGAACTAAAGAGAGGTCAGATACAGAGGGAACTAAAGAGAGTTCAGATACAGAGGGACCTAGAGAGAGGTCAGATACAGAGGGAACTAGAGACAGAGGGAACTAGAGAGTTCAGATACAGAGGGAACTAGAGAGAGGTCAGATACAGAGGGAACTAGAGAGAGATCAGATACAGAGGGAACTAAAGAGAGGTCAGATACAGAGGGAACTAAAGAGAGTTCAGATACAGAGGGACCTAGAGAGAGGTCAGATACACAGGTAACTAGAGAGAGGTCAGATACAGAGTGAACTAAAGAGAGGTCAGATACAGAGGGAACTAAAGAGAGTTCAGATACAGAGGGACCTAGAGAGAGGTCAGATACAGAGGGAACTAGAGAGGTCAGATACAGAGGGAACTAGAGAGAGATCAGATACAGAGGGAACTAAAGAGAGGTCAGATACAGAGGGAACTAAAGAGAGTTCAGATACAGAGGGACCTAGAGAGAGGTCAGATACAGAGGGAACTAGAGACAGTTCAGATACAGAGGAAACTAGAATACAGAGGGAACTAGAGAGAGGTCAGATATAAAGTGAACTAGAGAGAGGTCAGATACAGAGGGAACTAGAGAGAGGTCAGATACAGAGGGAACTAAAGACAGGTCAGATACAGAGGGAACTAGAGACAGTTCAGATACAGAGGGAACTAGAGAGAGGTCCAATACAGAGGGAACTAAAGAGAGGTCAGATACAGAGGGAACTAAAGAGAGTTCAGATACAGAGGGACCTAGAGAGAGGTCAGATACACAGGTAACTAGAGAGAGGTCAGATACAGAGGGAACTAAAGAGAGGTCAGATACAGAGGGAACTAAAGAGAGGTCAGATACAGAGGGAACTAGAGAGAGGTCAGATACAGAGGAAACTAGAGAGAGGTCAGATACAGAGTAAGACAGAGGGAACTAGAAAGAGGTCAGATACAGAGGAAAATGGGGAGAGGTCAGATACAGAGAGAGCTAGAGAGGTCAGATACAGAGTAAGACAGAGGGAACTAGAGAGAGGTCAGACACAGAGGGAACTAAAGAGAGGTCAGATACAGAGGGAACTAAAGAGAGGTCAGATACAGAGGGAACTAGAGAGAGGTGAGATACAGAGGGAACTAGAATACAGAGGGAACTAGAGAGAGGTCAGATACAGAGGGAACTAGAGAGAGTTCAGATACAGAGGTAACTAGTGAGAGGTCAGATACAGAGGGAACTAGAATACAGAGGGAACTAGAGAGAGATCAGATACAGAGGGAACTAGAGAGAGGTCAGATACAGAGGGAACTAGAGAGAGGTCAGATACAGAGGGAACTAGAGAGAGGTCAGATACAGAGGGAACTAGAGAGAGATCAGATACAGAGGGAACTAGAATACAGAGGGAACTAGAGAGAGGTCAGATACAGAGGGAACTAGAATACAGAGGGAACTAGAGAGAGATCAGATACAGAGGGAACTAGACAGAGATCACATACAGGGGGAACTAGAGAGAGGTGAGATACAGAGGGAACTAAAGATAGGCCAGATACAGCGGGAACTAGAGAGGTCAGACACAGAGGGAACTAGAGAGAGGTCAGACACAGAGGGAACTAGAGAGAGGTCAGACACAGAGCGAACTAGAGAGAGGTCAGATACAAAGGGAACTAGAGAGAGGTCAGATACAAAGGGAACTAGAGAGAGGTCAGATACAGAGGGAACTAGAGACAGTTCAGATACAGAGGGAACTAGAGAGAGGTCAGATACAGAGGGAACTAGAGACAGTTCAGATACAGAGGGAACTAGAATACAGAGGGAACTAGAGAGAGGTCAGATACAAAGGGAACTAGAGAGAGATCAGAAACAGGGGGAACTAGAGAGAGGTCAGATACAGAGGGAACTAGAGACAGTTCAGATACAGAGGGAACTAGAGAGGTCAGATACAGAGGGAACTAGAGACAGTTCAGATACAGAGGGAACTAGAGAGAGGTCAGATACAGAGGGAACTAGAGGACGGGCAGATACAGAGGGAACTAGAGAGAGGTCAGACACAGAGGGATATAGAGAGAGGTCAGATACAGAGGGAACTAAAGAGAGGTCAGATACAGAGGGAACTAGAGAGAGGTGAGATACAGAGGGAATGAGAGAGGTCAGATACAGAGGGAACTAGAGAGAGTTCATATACAGAGATAACTAGAGAGAGGTCAGCTACAGAGGGAACTAGAGACAGTTCAGATACAGAGGGAACTAGAGACAGTTCAGATACAGAGGGAACTAGAATACAGAGGGAACTAGAGAGAGGTCAGATACAGAGGGAACTAGAGAGAGGTCAGATACAGAGGGAACTAGAGAGAGGTCAGATACAGAGGGAACTAGAGAGGGATCAGATACAGAGGGTACTAAAGAGAGGTCAGATACACAGGTAACTAGAGAGAGGTCAGATACAGAGGGAACTACAGAGAGGTCAGATACAGAGGGAACTAAAGAGAGTTCAGATACAGAGGGACCTAGAGAGAGGTCAGATACACAGGTAACTAGAGAGAGGTCAGATACAGAGGGAACTAAAGAGAGGTCAGATACAGAGGGAACTAAAGAGAGTTCAGATACAGAGGGACCTAGAGAGAGGTCAGATACAGAGGGAACTAGAGACAGAGGGAACTAGAGAGTTCAGATACAGAGGGAACTAGAGAGAGGTCAGATACAGAGGGAACTAGAGAGAGATCAGATACAGAGGGAACTAAAGAGAGGTCAGATACAGAGGGAACTAAAGAGAGTTCAGATACAGAGGGACCTAGAGAGAGGTCAGATACACAGGTAACTAGAGAGAGGTCAGATACAGAGTGAACTAAAGAGAGGTCAGATACAGAGGGAACTAAAGAGAGTTCAGATACAGAGGGACCTAGAGAGAGGTCAGATACAGAGGGAACTAGAGAGGTCAGATACAGAGGGAACTAGAGAGAGGTCAGATACAGAGGGAACTAGAGAGAGATCAGATACAGAGGGAACTAAAGAGAGGTCAGATACAGAGGGAACTAAAGAGAGGTCAGATACAGAGGGAACTAGAGACAGTTCAGATACAGAGGGAACTAAAGAGAGGTCAGATACAGAGGGAACAAGAGACAGTTCAGATACAGAGGAAACTAGAATACAGAGGGAACTAGAGAGAGGTCAGATATAAAGTGAACTAGAGAGAGGTCAGATACAGAGGGAACTAGAGAGAGGTCAGATACAGAGGGAACTAAAGAGAGGTCAGATACAGAGGGAACTAGAGACAGTTCAGATACAGAGGGAACTAGAGAGAGGTCCAATACAGAGGGAACTAAAGAGAGGTCAGATACAGAGGGAACTAGAGACAGTTCAGATACAGAGGGAACTAAAGAGAGGTCAGATACAGAGAGAACTAGAGACAGTTCATAAACAGAGGGAACTAGAGAGAGGTCAGATACAGAGGGAACTAGAGACAGTTCAGATACAGAGGGAACTAGAATACAGAGGGAACTAGAGAGAGGTCAGATATAAAGTGAACTAGAGAGAGGTCAGATACAGAGGGAACTATAGAGAGGTCAGATACAGAGGGAACTAAAGAGAGGTCAGATACAGAGGGAACTAGAGAGAGGTCATATACAGAGGGAACTAGAGAGAGGTCAGATACAGAGGGAACTAGAGAGAGTTCAGATACAGAGGGAACTAGAATACAGAGGGAACTAAAGAGAGGTCAGATACAGAGGGAACTAGAGACAGTTCAGATACAGAGGGAACTAGAGAGAGGTCAGATACAGAGGGAACTAAAGAGAGTTCAGATACAGAGGGACCTAGAGAGAGGTCAGATACAGAGGGAACTAGAGACAGAGGGAACTAGAGAGGTCAGATACAGAGGGAACTAGAGAGAGGTCAGATACAGAGGGAACTAGAGAGAGATCAGATACAGAGGGAACTAAAGAGAGGTCAGATACAGAGGGAACTAAAGAGAGTTCAGATACAGAGGGACCTAGAGAGAGGTCAGATACAGAGGGAACTAGAGACAGTTCAGATACAGAGGAAACTAGAATACAGAGGGAACTAGAGAGAGGTCAGATATAAAGTGAACTAGAGAGAGGTCAGATACAGAGGGAACTAGAGAGAGGTCAGATACAGAGGGAACTAAAGACAGGTCAGATACAGAGGGAACTAGAGACAGTTCAGATACAGAGGGAACTAGAGAGAGGTCCAATACAGAGGGAACTAAAGAGAGGTCAGATACAGAGGGAACTAAAGAGAGTTCAGATACAGAGGGACCTAGAGAGAGGTCAGATACACAGGTAACTAGAGAGAGGTCAGATACAGAGGGAACTAAAGAGAGGTCAGATACAGAGGGAACTAAAGAGAGTTCAGATACAGAGGGACCTAGAGAGAGGTCAGATACAGAGGGAACTAGAGACAGAGGGAACTAGAGAGGTCAGATACAGAGGGAACTAGAGAGAGGTCAGATACAGAGGGAACTAGAGAGAGATCAGATACAGAGGGAACTAAAGAGAGGTCAGATACAGAGGGAACTAAAGAGAGTTCAGATACAGAGGGACCTAGAGAGAAGTCAGATACAGAGGGAACTAGAGACAGTTCAGATACAGAGGAAACTAGAATACAGAGGGAACTAGAGAGAGGTCAGATATAAAGTGAACTAGAGAGAGGTCAGATACAGAGGGAACTAGAGAGAGGTCAGATACAGAGGGAACTAAAGAGAGGTCAGATACAGAGGGAACTAGAGACAGTTCAGATACAGAGGGAACTAGAGAGAGGTCCAATACAGAGGGAACTAAAGAGAGGTCAGATACAGAGGGAACTAAAGAGAGTTCAGATACAGAGGGACCTAGAGAGAGGTCAGATACACAGGTAACTAGAGAGAGGTCAGATACAGAGGGAACTAAAGAGAGGTCAGATACAGAGGGAACTAGAGACAGTTCAGATACAGAGGGAACTAAAGAGATGTCAGATACAGAGGGAACAAGAGACAGTTCAGATACAGAGGAAACTAGAATACAGAGGGAAGTAGAGAGAGGTCAGATATAAAGTGAACTAGAGAGAGGTCAGATACAGAGGGAACTAGAGAGAGGTCAGATACAGAGGGAACTAAAGAGAGGTCAGATACAGAGGGAACTAGAGACAGTTCAGATACAGAGGGAACTAGAGAGAGGTCCAATACAGAGGGAACTAAAGAGAGGTCAGATACAGAGGGAACTAGAGACAGTTCAGATACAGAGGGAACTAAAGAGAGGTCAGATACAGAGAGAACTAGAGACAGTTCATAAACAGAGGGAACTAGAGAGAGGTCAGATACAGAGGGAACTAGAGACAGTTCAGATACAGAGGGAACTAGAATACAGAGGGAACTAGAGAGAGGTCAGATATAAAGTGAACTAGAGAGAGGTCAGATACAGAGGGAACTATAGAGAGGTCAGATACAGAGGGAACTAAAGAGAGGTCAGATACAGAGGGAACTAGAGAGAGGTCATATACAGAGGGAACTAGAGAGAGGTCAGATACAGAGGGAACTAGAGAGAGTTCAGATACAGAGGGAACTAGAATACAGAGGGAACTAAAGAGAGGTCAGATACAGAGGGAACTAAAGAGAGGTCAGATACAGAGGGAACTAGAGACAGTTCAGATACAGAGGGAACTAGAGAGAGGTCAGATACAGAGGGAACTAAAGAGAGTTCAGATACAGAGGGACCTAGAGAGAGGTCAGATACAGAGGGAACTAGAGACAGAGGGAACTAGAGAGGTCAGATACAGAGGGAACTAGAGAGAGGTCAGATACAGAGGGAACTAGAGAGAGATCAGATACAGAGGGAACTAAAGAGAGTTCAGATACAGAGGGACCTAGAGAGAAGTCAGATACAGAGGGAACTAGAGACAGTTCAGATACAGAGGAAACTAGAATACAGAGGCAACTAGAGAGAGGTCAGATATAAAGTGAACTAGAGAGAGGTCAGATACAGAGGGAACTAGAGAGAGGTCAGATACAGAGGGAACTAAAGAGAGGTCAGATACAGAGGGAACTAGAGACAGTTCAGATACAGAGGGAACTAGAGAGAGGTCCAATACAGAGGGAACTAAAGAGAGGTCAGATACAGAGGGAACTAAAGAGAGTTCAGATACAGAGGGACCTAGAGAGAGGTCAGATACACAGGTAACTAGAGAGAGGTCAGATACAGAGGGAACTAAAGAGAGGTCAGATACAGAGGGAACTAAAGAGAGTTCAGATACAGAGGGACCTAGAGAGAGGTCAGATACAGAGGGAACTAGAGACAGTTCAGATACAGAGGAAACTAGAATACAGAGGGCACTAGAGAGAGGTCAGATATAAAGTGAACTAGAGAGAGGTCAGATACAGAGGGAACTAGAGAGAGGTCAGATACAGAGGGAACTAAAGAGAGGTCAGATAAAGAGGGAACTAGAGACAGTTCAGATACAGAGGGAACTAGAGAGAGGTACAATACAGAGGGAACTAAAGAGAGGTCAGATACAGAGGGAACTAGAGACAGTTCAGATACAGAGGGAACTAAAGAGAGGTCAGATACAGAGAGAACTAGAGACAGTTCATAAACAGAGGGAACTAGAGAGAGGTCAGATACAGAGGGAACTAGAGACAGTTCAGATACAGAGGGAACTAGAATACAGAGGGAACTAGAGAGAGGTCAGATATAAAGTGAACTAGAGAGAGGTCAGATACAGAGGGAACTATAGAGAGGTCAGATACAGAGGGAACTAAAGAGAGGTCAGATACAGAGGGAACTAGAGAGAGGTCATATACAGAGGGAACTAGAGAGAGGTCAGATAGAGAGGGAACTAGAATACAGAGGGAACTAGAGAGAGGTCAGATACAAAGGGAACTAGAGAGAGATCAGATACAGAGGGAACTAAAGAGAGGTCAGATACAGAGGGAACTAGAGAGGTCAGATACAGAGGGAACTAGAGAGAGGTCAGATACAGAGGGAACTAGAGACAGTTCAGATACAGAGGGAACTAGAGAGAGGTCCAATACAGAGGGAACTAAAGAGAGGTCAGATACAGAGGGAACTAAAGAGAGTTCAGATACAGAGGGACCTAGAGAGAGGTCAGATACACAGGTAACTAGAGAGAGGTCAGATACAGAGGGAACTAAAGAGAGGTCAGATACAGAGGGAACTAGAGACAGTTCAGATACAGAGGGAACTAAAGAGATGTCAGATACAGAGGGAACAAGAGACAGTTCAGATACAGAGGAAACTAGAATACAGAGGGAAGTAGAGAGAGGTCAGATATAAAGTGAACTAGAGAGAGGTCAGATACAGAGGGAACTAGAGAGAGGTCAGATACAGAGGGAACTAAAGAGAGGTCAGATACAGAGGGAACTAGAGACAGTTCAGATACAGAGGGAACTAGAGAGAGGTCCAATACAGAGGGAACTAAAGAGAGGTCAGATACAGAGGGAACTAGAGACAGTTCAGATACAGAGGGAACTAAAGAGAGGTCAGATACAGAGAGAACTAGAGACAGTTCATAAACAGAGGGAACTAGAGAGAGGTCAGATACAGAGGGAACTAGAGACAGTTCAGATACAGAGGGAACTAGAATACAGAGGGAACTAGAGAGAGGTCAGATATAAAGTGAACTAGAGAGAGGTCAGATACAGAGGGAACTATAGAGAGGTCAGATACAGAGGGAACTAAAGAGAGGTCAGATACAGAGGGAACTAGAGAGAGGTCATATACAGAGGGAACTAGAGAGAGGTCAGATACAGAGGGAACTAGAGAGAGTTCAGATACAGAGGGAACTAGAATACAGAGGGAACTAAAGAGAGGTCAGATACAGAGGGAACTAAAGAGAGGTCAGATACAGAGGGAACTAGAGACAGTTCAGATACAGAGGGAACTAGAGAGAGGTCAGATACAGAGGGAACTAAAGAGAGTTCAGATACAGAGGGACCTAGAGAGAGGTCAGATACAGAGGGAACTAGAGACAGAGGGAACTAGAGAGGTCAGATACAGAGGGAACTAGAGAGAGGTCAGATACAGAGGGAACTAGAGAGAGATCAGATACAGAGGGAACTAAAGAGAGTTCAGATACAGAGGGACCTAGAGAGAAGTCAGATACAGAGGGAACTAGAGACAGTTCAGATACAGAGGAAACTAGAATACAGAGGGAACTAGAGAGAGGTCAGATATAAAGTGAACTAGAGAGAGGTCAGATACAGAGGGAACTAGAGAGAGGTCAGATACAGAGGGAACTAAAGAGAGGTCAGATACAGAGGGAACTAGAGACAGTTCAGATACAGAGGGAACTAGAGAGAGGTCCAATACAGAGGGAACTAAAGAGAGGTCAGATACAGAGGGAACTAAAGAGAGTTCAGATACAGAGGGACCTAGAGAGAGGTCAGATACACAGGTAACTAGAGAGAGGTCAGATACAGAGGGAACTAAAGAGAGGTCAGATACAGAGGGAACTAAAGAGAGTTCAGATACAGAGGGAACTAGAGAGAGGTCAGATACAGAGGGAACTAAAGAGAGTTCAGATACAGAGGGACCTAGAGAGAGGTCAGATACAGAGGGAACTAGAGACAGAGGGAACTAGAGAGGTCAGATACAGAGGGAACTAGAGAGAGGTCAGATACAGAGGGAACTAGAGAGAGATCAGATACAGAGGGAACTAAAGAGAGTTCAGATACAGAGGGACCTAGAGAGAAGTCAGATACAGAGGGAACTAGAGACAGTTCAGATACAGAGGAAACTAGAATACAGAGGGAACTAGAGAGAGGTCAGATATAAAGTGAACTAGAGAGAGGTCAGATACAGAGGGAACTAGAGAGAGGTCAGATACAGAGGGAACTAAAGAGAGGTCAGATACAGAGGGAACTAGAGACAGTTCAGATACAGAGGGAACTAGAGAGAGGTCCAATACAGAGGGAACTAAAGAGAGGTCAGATACAGAGGGAACTAAAGAGAGTTCAGATACAGAGGGACCTAGAGAGAGGTCAGATACACAGGTAACTAGAGAGAGGTCAGATACAGAGGGAACTAAAGAGAGGTCAGATACAGAGGGAACTAAAGAGAGTTCAGATACAGAGGGACCTAGAGAGAGGTCAGATACAGAGGGAACTAGAGACAGTTCAGATACAGAGGAAACTAGAATACAGAGGGCACTAGAGAGAGGTCAGATATAAAGTGAACTAGAGAGAGGTCAGATACAGAGGGAACTAGAGAGAGGTCAGATACAGAGGGAACTAAAGAGAGGTCAGATAAAGAGGGAACTAGAGACAGTTCAGATACAGAGGGAACTAGAGAGAGGTACAATACAGAGGGAACTAAAGAGAGGTCAGATACAGAGGGAACTAGAGACAGTTCAGATACAGAGGGAACTAAAGAGAGGTCAGATACAGAGAGAACTAGAGACAGTTCATAAACAGAGGGAACTAGAGAGAGGTCAGATACAGAGGGAACTAGAGACAGTTCAGATACAGAGGGAACTAGAATACAGAGGGAACTAGAGAGAGGTCAGATATAAAGTGAACTAGAGAGAGGTCAGATACAGAGGGAACTATAGAGAGGTCAGATACAGAGGGAACTAAAGAGAGGTCAGATACAGAGGGAACTAGAGAGAGGTCATATACAGAGGGAACTAGAGAGAGGTCAGATACAGAGGGAACTAGAATACAGAGGGAACTAGAGAGAGGTCAGATACAAAGGGAACTAGAGAGAGATCAGATACAGAGGGAACTAAAGAGAGGTCAGATACAGAGGGAACTAGAGAGGTCAGATACAGAGGGAACTAGAGAGAGGTCAGATACAGAGGGAACTAGAGAGAGATAAGATACAGAGGGAACTAAAGAGAGGTCAGATACACAGGTAACTAGAGAGAGGTCAGATACAGAGGGAACTAAAGAGAGGTCAGATACAGAGGGAACTAAAGAGAGTTCAGATACAGAGGGACCTAGAGAGAGGTCAGATACACAGGTAACTAGAGAGAGGTCAGATACAGAGGGAACTAGAGACAGTTCAGATACAGAGGTTACTAGAATACAGAGGGAACTAGAGAGAGGTCAGATACAAAGGGAACTAGAGAGAGGTCAGATACAGAGGGAACTAGAGAGAGATCAGATACAGAGGGAACTAAAGAGAGGTCAGATACAGAGGGAACTAGAGAGAGGTCAGATACAGAGGGAACTAGAGACAGTTCAGATACAGAGGGAACTAGAGAGAGGTCAGATACAGAGGGAACTAGAGACAGTTCAGATACAGAGGGAACTAGAGAGAGGTCAGATACAGAGGGAACTAGAGAAAGAGGGAACTAGAGAGGTCAGATACAGAGGGAACTAGAGAGAGGTCAGATACAGAGGGAACTAGAGAGAGATCAGATACAGAGGGAACTAAAGAGAGGTCAGATACACAGGTAACTAGAGAGAGGTAAGATACAGAGGGAACTAAAGAGAGGTCAGATACAGAGGGAACTAAAGAGAGTTCAGATACAGAGGGACCTAGAGAGAGGTCAGATACACAGGTAACTAGAGAGAGGTCAGATACAGAGGGAACTAAAGAGAGGTCAGATACAGAGGGAACTAGAGAGAGGTCAGATACAGAGGGAACTAAAGAGAGTTCAGATACAGAGGGACCTAGAGAGAGGTCAGATACAGAGGGAACTAGAGACAGAGGGAACTAGAGAGGTCAGATACAGAGGGAACTAGAGAGAGGTCAGATACAGAGGGAACTAGAGAGAGATCAGATACAGAGGGAACTAAAGAGAGTTCAGATACAGAGGGACCTAGAGAGAAGTCAGATACAGAGGGAACTAGAGACAGTTCAGATACAGAGGAAACTAGAATACAGAGGGAACTAGAGAGAGGTCAGATATAAAGTGAACTAGAGAGAGGTCAGATACAGAGGGAACTAGAGAGAGGTCAGATACAGAGGGAACTAAAGAGAGGTCAGATACAGAGGGAACTAGAGACAGTTCAGATACAGAGGGAACTAGAGAGAGGTCCAATACAGAGGGAACTAAAGAGAGGTCAGATACAGAGGGAACTAAAGAGAGTTCAGATACAGAGGGACCTAGAGAGAGGTCAGATACACAGGTAACTAGAGAGAGGTCAGATACAGAGGGAACTAAAGAGAGGTCAGATACAGAGGGAACTAAAGAGAGTTCAGATACAGAGGGACCTAGAGAGAGGTCAGATACAGAGGGAACTAGAGACAGTTCAGATACAGAGGAAACTAGAATACAGAGGGCACTAGAGAGAGGTCAGATATAAAGTGAACTAGAGAGAGGTCAGATACAGAGGGAACTAGAGAGAGGTCAGATACAGAGGGAACTAAAGAGAGGTCAGATAAAGAGGGAACTAGAGACAGTTCAGATACAGAGGGAACTAGAGAGAGGTACAATACAGAGGGAACTAAAGAGAGGTCAGATACAGAGGGAACTAGAGACAGTTCAGATACAGAGGGAACTAAAGAGAGGTCAGATACAGAGAGAACTAGAGACAGTTCATAAACAGAGGGAACTAGAGAGAGGTCAGATACAGAGGGAACTAGAGACAGTTCAGATACAGAGGGACCTAGAGAGAGGTCAGATACACAGGTAACTAGAGAGAGGTCAGATACAGAGGGAACTAGAGACAGTTCAGATACAGAGGTTACTAGAATACAGAGGGAACTAGAGAGAGGTCAGATACAAAGGGAACTAGAGAGAGGTCAGATACAGAGGGAACTAGAGAGAGATCAGATACAGAGGGAACTAAAGAGAGGTCAGATACAGAGGGAACTAGAGAGAGGTCAGATACAGAGGGAACTAGAGACAGTTCAGATACAGAGGGAACTAGAGAGAGGTCAGATACAGAGGGAACTAGAGACAGTTCAGATACAGAGGGAACTAGAGAGAGGTCAGATACAGAGGGAACTAGAGAAAGAGGGAACTAGAGAGGTCAGATACAGAGGGAACTAGAGAGAGGTCAGATACAGAGGGAACTAGAGAGAGATCAGATACAGAGGGAACTAAAGAGAGGTCAGATACACAGGTAACTAGAGAGAGGTAAGATACAGAGGGAACTAAAGAGAGGTCAGATACAGAGGGAACTAAAGAGAGTTCAGATACAGAGGGACCTAGAGAGAGGTCAGATACACAGGTAACTAGAGAGAGGTCAGATACAGAGGGAACTAAAGAGAGGTCAGATACAGAGGGAACTAAAGAGAGTTCAGATACAGAGGGACCTAGAGAGAGGTCAGATACAGAGGGAACTAGAGACAGAGGGAACTAGAGAGGTCAGATACAGAGGGAACTAGAGAGAGGTCAGATACAGAGGGAACTAGAGAAAGATCAAATACAGAGGGAACTAAAGAGAGGTCAGATACAGAGGGAACTAAAGAGAGTTCAGATACAGAGGGACCTAGAGAGAGGTCAGATACAGAGGGAACTAGAGACAGTCCAGATACAGAGGGAACTAGAGAGAGGTCCAATACAGAGGGAACTAAAGAGAGGTCAGATACAGAGGGAACTAGAGACAGTTCAGATACAGAGGGAACTAAAGAGAGGTCAGATACAGAGAGAACTAGAGACAGTTCATAAACAGAGGGAACTAGAGAGAGGTCAGATACAGAGGGAACTAGAGACAGTTCAGATACAGAGGGAACTAGAATACAGAGGGAACTAGAGAGAGGTCAGATATAAAGTGAACTAGAGAGAGGTCAGATACAGAGGGAACTATAGAGAGGTCAGATACAGAGGGAACTAAAGAGAGGTCAGATACAGAGGGAACTAGAGATAGGTCATATACAGAGGGAACTAGAGAGAGGTCAGATACAGAGGGAACTAGAGAGAGTTCAGATACAGAGGGAACTAGAATACAGAGGGAACTTGAGAGAGGTCAGATACAAAGGGAACTAGAGAGAGGTCAGATACAGAGGGAACTAGAGAGAGGTCAGATACAGAGGGAACTAAAGAGAGGTCAGATAAAGAGGGAACTAGAGACAGTTCAGATACAGAGGGAACTAGAGAGAGGTACAATACAGAGGGAACTAAAGAGAGGTCAGATACAGAGGGAACTAGAGACAGTTCAGATACAGAGGGAACTAAAGAGAGGTCAGATACAGAGAGAACTAGAGACAGTTCATAAACAGAGGGAACTAGAGAGAGGTCAGATACAGAGGGAACTAGAGACAGTTCAGATACAGAGGGAACTAGAATACAGAGGGAACTAGAGAGAGGTCAGATATAAAGTGAACTAGAGAGAGGTCAGATACAGAGGGAACTATAGAGAGGTCAGATACAGAGGGAACTAAAGAGAGGTCAGATACAGAGGGAACTAGAGAGAGGTCATATACAGAGGGAACTAGAGAGAGGTCAGATACAGAGGGAACTAGAATACAGAGGGAACTAGAGAGAGGTCAGATACAAAGGGAACTAGAGAGAGATCAGATACAGAGGGAACTAAAGAGAGGTCAGATACAGAGGGAACTAGAGAGGTCAGATACAGAGGGAACTAGAGAGAGGTCAGATACAGAGGGAACTAGAGAGAGATAAGATACAGAGGGAACTAAAGAGAGGTCAAATACACAGGTAACTAGAGAGAGGTCAGATACAGAGGGAACTAAAGAGAGGTCAGATACAGAGGGAACTAAAGAGAGTTCAGATACAGAGGGACCTAGAGAGAGGTCAGATACACAGGTAACTAGAGAGAGGTCAGATACAGAGGGAACTAGAGACAGTTCAGATACAGAGGTTACTAGAATACAGAGGGAACTAGAGAGAGGTCAGATACAAAGGGAACTAGAGAGAGGTCAGATACAGAGGGAACTAGAGAGAGATCAGATACAGAGGGAACTAAAGAGAGGTCAGATACAGAGGGAACTAGAGAGAGGTCAGATACAGAGGGAACTAGAGACAGTTCAGATACAGAGGGAACTAGAGAGAGGTCAGATACAGAGGGAACTAGAGACAGTTCAGATACAGAGGGAACTAGAGAGAGGTCAGATACAGAGGGAACTAGAGAAAGAGGGAACTAGAGAGGTCAGATACAGAGGGAACTAGAGAGAGGTCAGATACAGAGGGAACTAGAGAGAGATCAGATACAGAGGGAACTAAAGAGAGGTCAGATACACAGGTAACTAGAGAGAGGTAAGATACAGAGGGAACTAAAGAGAGGTCAGATACAGAGGGAACTAAAGAGAGTTCAGATACAGAGGGACCTAGAGAGAGGTCAGATACACAGGTAACTAGAGAGAGGTCAGATACAGAGGGAACTAAAGAGAGGTCAGATACAGAGGGAACTAAAGAGAGTTCAGATACAGAGGGACCTAGAGAGAGGTCAGATACAGAGGGAACTAGAGACAGAGGGAACTAGAGAGGTCAGATACAGAGGGAACTAGAGAGAGGTCAGATACAGAGGGAACTAGAGAAAGATCAAATACAGAGGGAACTAAAGAGAGGTCAGATACAGAGGGAACTAAAGAGAGTTCAGATACAGAGGGACCTAGAGAGAGGTCAGATACAGAGGGAACTAGAGACAGTTCAGATACAGAGGGAACTAGAGAGAGGTCCAATACAGAGGGAACTAAAGAGAGGTCAGATACAGAGGGAACTAGAGACAGTTCAGATACAGAGGGAACTAAAGAGAGGTCAGATACAGAGAGAACTAGAGACAGTTCATAAACAGAGGGAACTAGAGAGAGGTCAGATACAGAGGGAACTAGAGACAGTTCAGATACAGAGGGAACTAGAATACAGAGGGAACTAGAGAGAGGTCAGATATAAAGTGAACTAGAGAGAGGTCAGATACAGAGGGAACTATAGAGAGGTCAGATACAGAGGGAACTAAAGAGAGGTCAGATACAGAGGGAACTAGAGATAGGTCATATACAGAGGGAACTAGAGAGAGGTCAGATACAGAGGGAACTAGAGAGAGTTCAGATACAGAGGGAACTAGAATACAGAGGGAACTTGAGAGAGGTCAGATACAAAGGGAACTAGAGAGAGATCAGATACAGAGGGAACTAAAGAGAGGTCAGATACAGAGGGAACTAAAGAGAGGTCAGATACAGAGGGAACTAGAGACAGTTCAGATACAGAGGGAACTAGAGAGAGGTCAGATACAGAGGGAACTAGAGACAGTTCAGATACAGAGGTTACTAGAATACAGAGGGAACTAGAGAGAGGTCAGATACAGAGGGAACTAGAGAGAGGTCAGATACAGAGGGAACTAGAGAGAGATCAGATACAGAGGGAACTAAAGAGAGGTCAGATACAGAGGGAACTCGAGAGAGGTCAGATACAGAGGGAACTAGAGAGAGGTCAGATACAGAGGGAACTACAGAGAGGTCAGATACAGAGGGAACTAGAGAGAGGTCAGATACAGAGGGAACTAGAGAGAGGTGAGATACAGAGGGAACTAGAGAGGTCAGATACAGAGGGAACTAGAGACAGTTCAGATACAGAGGGAACTAGAGAGAGGTCAGATACAGAGGGAACTAGAGACAGTTCAGATACAGAGGGAACTAGAATACAGAGGGAACTTGAGAGAGGTCAGATACAAAGGGAACTAGAGAGAGGTCAGATACAGAGGGAACTAGAGAGAGGTCAGATACAGAGGGAACTAAAGAGAGGTCAGATAAAGAGGGAACTAGAGACAGTTCAGATACAGAGGGAACTAGAGAGAGGTACAATACAGAGGGAACTAAAGAGAGGTCAGATACAGAGGGAACTAGAGACAGTTCAGATACAGAGGGAACTAAAGAGAGGTCAGATACAGAGAGAACTAGAGACAGTTCATAAACAGAGGGAACTAGAGAGAGGTCAGATACAGAGGGAACTAGAGACAGTTCAGATACAGAGGGAACTAGAATACAGAGGGAACTAGAGAGAGGTCAGATATAAAGTGAACTAGAGAGAGGTCAGATACAGAGGGAACTATAGAGAGGTCAGATACAGAGGGAACTAAAGAGAGGTCAGATACAGAGGGAACTAGAGAGAGGTCATATACAGAGGGAACTAGAGAGAGGTCAGATACAGAGGGAACTAGAATACAGAGGGAACTAGAGAGAGGTCAGATACAAAGGGAACTAGAGAGAGATCAGATACAGAGGGAACTAAAGAGAGGTCAGATACAGAGGGAACTAGAGAGGTCAGATACAGAGGGAACTAGAGAGAGGTCAGATACAGAGGGAACTAGAGAGAGATAAGATACAGAGGGAACTAAAGAGAGGTCAAATACACAGGTAACTAGAGAGAGGTCAGATACAGAGGGAACTAAAGAGAGGTCAGATACAGAGGGAACTAAAGAGAGTTCAGATACAGAGGGACCTAGAGAGAGGTCAGATACACAGGTAACTAGAGAGAGGTCAGATACAGAGGGAACTAGAGACAGTTCAGATACAGAGGTTACTAGAATACAGAGGGAACTAGAGAGAGGTCAGATACAAAGGGAACTAGAGAGAGGTCAGATACAGAGGGAACTAGAGAGAGATCAGATACAGAGGGAACTAAAGAGAGGTCAGATACAGAGGGAACTAGAGAGAGGTCAGATACAGAGGGAACTAGAGACAGTTCAGATACAGAGGGAACTAGAGAGAGGTCAGATACAGAGGGAACTAGAGACAGTTCAGATACAGAGGGAACTAGAGAGAGGTCAGATACAGAGGGAACTAGAGAAAGAGGGAACTAGAGAGGTCAGATACAGAGGGAACTAGAGAGAGGTCAGATACAGAGGGAACTAGAGAGAGATCAGATACAGAGGGAACTAAAGAGAGGTCAGATACACAGGTAACTAGAGAGAGGTAAGATACAGAGGGAACTAAAGAGAGGTCAGATACAGAGGGAACTAAAGAGAGTTCAGATACAGAGGGACCTAGAGAGAGGTCAGATACACAGGTAACTAGAGAGAGGTCAGATACAGAGGGAACTAAAGAGAGGTCAGATACAGAGGGAACTAAAGAGAGTTCAGATACAGAGGGACCTAGAGAGAGGTCAGATACAGAGGGAACTAGAGACAGAGGGAACTAGAGAGGTCAGATACAGAGGGAACTAGAGAGAGGTCAGATACAGAGGGAACTAGAGAAAGATCAAATACAGAGGGAACTAAAGAGAGGTCAGATACAGAGGGAACTAAAGAGAGTTCAGATACAGAGGGACCTAGAGAGAGGTCAGATACAGAGGGAACTAGAGACAGTTCAGATACAGAGGGAACTAGAGAGAGGTCCAATACAGAGGGAACTAAAGAGAGGTCAGATACAGAGGGAATAAGAGACAGTTCAGATACAGAGGGAACTAAAGAGAGGTCAGATACAGAGAGAACTAGAGACAGTTCATAAACAGAGGGAACTAGAGAGAGGTCAGATACAGAGGGAACTAGAGACAGTTCAGATACAGAGGGAACTAGAATACAGAGGGAACTAGAGAGAGGTCAGATATAAAGTGAACTAGAGAGAGGTCAGATACAGAGGGAACTATAGAGAGGTCAGATACAGAGGGAACTAAAGAGAGGTCAGATACAGAGGGAACTAGAGATAGGTCATATACAGAGGGAACTAGAGAGAGGTCAGATACAGAGGGAACTAGAGAGAGTTCAGATACAGAGGGAACTAGAATACAGAGGGAACTTGAGAGAGGTCAGATACAAAGGGAACTAGAGAGAGATCAGATACAGAGGGAACTAAAGAGAGGTCAGATACAGAGGGAACTAAAGAGAGGTCAGATACAGAGGGAACTAGAGACAGTTCAGATACAGAGGGAACTAGAGAGAGGTCAGATACAGAGGGAACTAGAGACAGTTCAGATACAGAGGTTACTAGAATACAGAGGGAACTAGAGAGAGGTCAGATACAGAGGGAACTAGAGAGAGGTCAGATACAGAGGGAACTAGAGAGAGATCAGATACAGAGGGAACTAAAGAGAGGTCAGATACAGAGGGAACTCGAGAGAGGTCAGATACAGAGGGAACTAGAGAGAGGTCAGATACAGAGGGAACTACAGAGAGGTCAGATACAGAGGGAACTAGAGAGAGGTCAGATACAGAGGGAACTAGAGAGAGGTGAGATACAGAGGGAACTAGAGAGGTCAGATACAGAGGGAACTAGAGACAGTTCAGATACAGAGGGAACTAGAGAGAGGTCAGATACAGAGGGAACTAGAGACAGTTCAGATACAGAGGGAACTAGAAAACAGAGGGAACTAGAGAGAGGTCAGATACAAAGGGAACTAGAGACAGTTCAGATACAGAGGGAACTAGAGAGAGGTCAGATACAGAGGGAACTAGAGAGAGGTCAGATACAGAGGGAACTAGAGAGAGGTCAGATACAGAGGGAACTAGAGAGAGGTCAGATACAAAGGGAACTAGAGAGAGGTCAGATACAGAGGGAACTAGAGAGAGGTCAGATACAGAGGGAACTAGAATACAGAGGGAACTAGAGAGAGATCAGATACAGAGGGAACTAGAGAGAGGTCAGATACAGAGGGAACTAGAGACAGTTCAGATACAGAGGGAACTAGAGAGAGGTCAGATACAGAGGGAACTAGAGACAGTTCAGATACAGAGGGAACTAGAGAGAGGTCAGATACAGAGGGAACTAGAGACAGTTCAGATACAGAGGGAACTAGAATACAGAGGGAACTAGAGTGAGGTCAGATACAAAGGGAACTAGAGAGAGGTCAGATACAGAGGGAACTAAAGAGAGGTCAGATACAGAGGGAACTAGAGAGAGGTCAGATACAGAGGGAACTAGAGACAGTTCAGATACAGAGGGAACTAGAGAGAGGTCAGATACAGAGGGAACTAGAAAGAGGTCAGATACAGAGGAAACTGGGGAGAGGTCAGATACAGAGAGAGCTAGAGAGAGGTCAGATACAGAGGCAACTAGAGAGGTCAGATACAGAATAAGACAGAGGGAACTAGAGAGAGGTCAGACACAGAGGGAGATAGAGAGAGGTCAGATACAGAGGAAACTATAGAGAGGTCAGATACAGAGATAAGTAGAGAGAGGTCAGATACAGAGAGAGCTAGAGAGAGGTCAGATACAGAGGCAACTAGAGAGGTCAGATACAGAATAAGACAGAGGGAACTAGAGAGAGGTCAGACACAGAGGGACCTAGAGAGAGGTGAGATACAGAGGGAATGAGAGAGGTCAGATATAGAGGGAACTAGAGAGAGTTCAGATACAGAGGTAACTAGAGAGAGGTCAGATACAGAGGGAACTAGAGAGAGGTCAGATACAGAGGGAACTAGAGAGGTCAGATACAGCGGGAACTAGAGAGAGGTGAAATACAGAGGGAACTAGAGAGAGGTCAGATACAGAGGGAACTAGAGAGGTCAGATACAGAGGGAACTAGAGAGGTCAGATACAGAGGGAACTAGAGAGAGGTCAGATACAGGGGGAACTAGAATACAGCGGGAACTAGAGACAGATCAGATACAGAGGGAACTAGAGAGAGGTCAGATACAGAGGGAACTAGAGAGAGGTCAGATACAGAGGGAACTAGAGAGAGTTCAGATACAGAGGGAACTAGAATACAGAGGGAACTTGAGAGAGGTCAGATACAAAGGGAACTAGAGAGAGATCAGATACAGAGGGAACTAAAGAGAGGTCAGATACAGAGGGAACTAAAGAGAGGTCAGATACAGAGGGAACTAGAGACAGTTCAGATACAGAGGGAACTAGAGAGAGGTCAGATACAGAGGGAACTAGAGACAGTTCAGATACAGAGGTTACTAGAATACAGAGGGAACTAGAGAGAGGTCAGATACAGAGGGAACTAGAGAGAGGTCAGATACAGAGGGAACTAGAGAGAGATCAGATACAGAGGGAACTAAAGAGAGGTCAGATACAGAGGGAACTCGAGAGAGGTCAGATACAGAGGGAACTAGAGAGAGGTCAGATACAGAGGGAACTACAGAGAGGTCAGATACAGAGGGAACTAGAGAGAGGTCAGATACAGAGGGAACTAGAGAGAGGTGAGATACAGAGGGAACTAGAGAGGTCAGATACAGAGGGAACTAGAGACAGTTCAGATACAGAGGGAACTAGAGAGAGGTCAGATACAGAGGGAACTAGAGACAGTTCAGATACAGAGGGAACTAGAAAACAGAGGGAACTAGAGAGAGGTCAGATACAAAGGGAACTAGAGACAGTTCAGATACAGAGGGAACTAGAGAGAGGTCAGATACAGAGGGAACTAGAGAGAGGTCAGATACAGAGGGAACTGGGGAGAGGTCAGATACAGAGAGAGCTAGAGAGAGGTCAGATACAGAGGCAACTAGAGAGGTCAGATACAGAATAAGACAGAGGGAACTAGAGAGAGGTCAGACACAGAGGGAGATAGAGAGAGGTCAGATACAGAGGAAACTATAGAGAGGTCAGATACAGAGATAAGTAGAGAGAGGTCAGATACAGAGGGAACTAAAGAGAGGTCAGATACAGAGGGAACTAAAGAGAGGTCAGATACAGAGGGACCTAGAGAGAGGTGAGATACAGAGGGAATGAGAGAGGTCAGATATAGAGGGAACTAGAGAGAGTTCAGATACAGAGGTAACTAGAGAGAGGTCAGATACAGAGGGAACTAGAGACAGTTCAGCTACAGAGGGAACTAGAGAGAGGTGAGATACAGAGGGAACTAGAGAGAGTTCAGATACAGAGGGAACTAGAGAGGTCAGATACAGCGGGAACTAGAGAGAGGTGAAATACAGAGGGAACTAGAGAGAGGTCAGATACAGAGGGAACTAGAGTGGTCAGATACAGAGGGAACTAGAGAGGTCAGATACAGAGGGAACTAGAGAGAGGTCAGATACAGGGGGAACTAGAATACAGCGGGAACTAGAGAGAGATCAGATACAGAGGGAACTAGAGAGAGGTCAGATACAGAGGGAACTAGAGAGAGGTCAGATACAGAGGGAACTAGAGAGAGGTCAGATACAGAGGGAACTAGAGAGAGGTCAGATACAGAGGGAACTAGAGAGATGTCAGATACAGAGGGAACTAGAGACAGTTCAGATACAGAGGGAACTAGAGAGAGGTCAGATACAGAGGGAACTAGAGAGAGGTCAGATACAGAGGGAACTAGAGAGAGGTCAGATACAGAGTGATGTGATGTGATGGGACTTGTCTTGCAGTGTGTGTGATGGTGTATGTGATGTGATGGGACTTGTCTTGCTGTGTGTGTAATGTGTGTGTGATGTGATGGGACTTGTCTTGCGGTGTGTGTAATGTGATGGGACTTGTCTTGCGGTGTGTGATGTGTGTGTGATGTGATGGGACTTGACTTGTGGTGAGTGTGATGTGTGTGTGATATGGTGGGACTGGTCTTGAGGTGTGTGAGTTTGCACACATTTTATTACGTTTGCAATCGCAACAAATAATCTGCTCAGACCCCAACCAAGGAGCATCAAAAGTCGTGCTATAAGTTCTCAGACAAGCCAAAGGTTCCTAGATGCCCTTCCAGACTCCCTCTGCCAACCCAAGGACGTCAAAGGACAAAAATCAGTTAACCACCTAACTGAGGAACTCAATTTAACCTTGTGTAATACACTAGATGCAGTTGCACCCCTAAAAACAAAAAACATTTGTCATAAGAAACTAGCTCCCTGGTATACAGAAAATACCATAGCACTGAAGAAAGCTCCCAGATAATTTGAAAGGAAATGGCTCTGCACCAGTCTTCCAACTAGCTTGGAAAGACAGTACCGTGCAGCCCTCACTGCTGCTCGATCATCCTATGTTTCCAACTTAATTGAGGAAAATAAGAACAATCCCAAATTTATTTTTGATACTGTCGCAAAGCTAACTAGGAAGCAGCATTCCCTAAGAGAGGATGGCTTTCATTTCATCAGTGATACATTCATGAACTTCTTTGAGGAAAAGATCATGATCATTAGAAAGCAAATTACGGACTCCTCTTTAAATCTGCATATTCCTCCAAATCTCAGTTGTCCTGAGTCTACACAACTCTGCCAGGACCCAGGATCAAGAGAGACACTCAAGTGTTTTACTACTATATCTCTTGACACAATGATGAAAATAATCATGGCCTCTAAACCTTCAAGCTGCATACTGGACCCTATTCCAACTAAACTACTGAAAGATCTGCTTCCTGTGCTTGGCCCTCATATGTTGAACATAATAAACGGCTCTCTATCCACTGGATGTGTACCAAACTCACTAAAAGTGGCAGTGAAAAAGCCTCTCTTGAAAAAGCCAAACTTTGACCCAGAATATATAAAAAACTATCGGCCTATATCGAATCTTCAGTTCCTCTCAAAAATATTAGAAAAAGCTGTTGCGCAGCAACTCACTGCCTTCCTGAAGACAAACAATCTATACACAACGCTTCAGTCTGTTTTTAGACCCCATCATAGCACTGAGACTGCACTTGTGAAGGTGGTAAATTACCTTTCAATGGCGTCAGACCGAGGCTCTGCATCTGTCCTCGTGCTCCTAGACCTTAGTGCTGCTTTTGATACCATCAATCACCACAGTCTTTTGGAGAGATTGGAAACCCAAATTGGTCAACACGGACAAGTTCTGGCCTGGTTTAGATCTTATCTGTCAGAAAGATATCAGTTTGTCTCTGTGAATGGTTTGTCCTCTGACAAATCAACTGTAAATTTCGGTGTTCCGCAAGGTTCCGTTTTAGGACCACTATTGTTTTCACTATATATTCAAAAACATAATGTTAACTTTCACTGCTATGCGGATGACACACAGCTGTACATTTCAATGAAACATGGTGAAGCCCCAAAATTGCCCTCGCTAGAAGCCTGTGTTTCAGACATAAGGAAGTGGATGGCTGCAAACTTTCTACCTTTAAACTCAGACAAAACAGAGATGCTTGTTCTAGGTCACAAGAAAGAAAGAGATCTTCTGTTGAATCTGACAATTAATCTTGATGGCTGTACAGTCATCTCAAATAAAACTGTGAAGGACCTCGGCATTACTCTGGACCCTGATCTCTCTTTTGACGAACATATCAAGACTGTTTCAAGGACAGCTTTTTTCTATCTACGTAATATTGCAAAAATCTGAAACTTTCTGTCCAAAAATGATGCAGAAAAATGAATCCATGCTTTTATTACTTCTAGGTTAGACTACTGCAATGCTCTACTTTCCAGCTGCCTGGATAAAGCACTAAATAAACTTCAGTTAGTGCTAAATACGGCTGCTAGAATCCTGACTAGAACCAAAAAAATTGATCATATTACTCCAGTGCTAGCCTCCCTACACTGGCTTCCTGTCAAGGCAAGGGCTGATTTCAAGGTGTTACTGCTAACCTACAAAGCATTACATGGGCTTGCTCCTACCCATCTCTCTGATTTGGTCCTGCCGTACATGCCTACACGTATGCTACGGTCACAAGACGCAGGCCTCCTAATTGTCCATAGAATTTCTAAGCAAACAGCTGGAGGCAGGGCTTTCTCCTATAGAGCTCCATTTTTATGGAATGGTCTGCCTACCCATGTGAGAGACGCAGACTCGGTCTCAACCTTTAATTTTAAGTCTTTACTGAAGACTACTCAATCATATGACCTACCTATCATATGATCAGCTGATGTAAGAAGGGCTATATGAATACATTTGCTTTGATTTGTGTGATGTGATGGGACTGGTCTTGTGGTGTGTGTGTGATGTGATGGGACTGGTCTTGCGGTGTGTGTGTGATGTGATGGGACTGGTCTTGTGGTGTGTGTGTGATGTGATGGGACTGGTCTTGTGGTGTGTGTGTGATGTGATGGGACTGGTCTTGTGGTGTGTGTGTGATGTGATGGGACTGGTCTTGTGGTGTGTGTGTGATGTGATGGGACTGGTCTTGTGGTGTGTGTGTGATGTGATGGGACTGGTCTTGTGGTGTGTGTGTGATGTGATGGGACTGGTCTTGTGGTGTGTGTGATGTGATGGGACTGGTCTTGTGGTGTGTGTGTGATGTGATGGGACTGGTCTTGTGGTGTGTGTGTGATGTGATGGGACTGGTCTTGTGGTGTGTGTGTGATGTGATGATACTGGTCTTGTGGTATGTGTGTGATGTGATGGGACTGGTCTTGTGGTGTGTGTGTGAGATGTGATGGGACTGGTCTTGCGGTGTGTGTGTGATGTGATGGGACTGGTCTTGCGGTGTGTGTGTGATGTGATGGGACTGGTCTTGTGGTGTGTGTGTGTGATGTGATGGGACTGGTCTTGTGGTGTGTGTGTGAGATGTGATGGGACTGGTCTTGCGATGTGTGTGTGATGTGATGGGACTGGTCTTGTGGTGTGTGTGTGATGTGATGGGACTGGTCTTGTGGTGTGTGTGTGATGTGATGGGACTGGTCTTGTGGTGTGTGTGATGTGATGGGACTGGTCTTGTGGTGTGTGTGTGTGATGTGATGGGACTGGTCTTGTGGTGTGTGTGATGTGATGGGACTGGTCTTGTGGTGTGTGTGTGATGTGATGGGACTGGTCTTGTGGTGTGTGTGTGATGTGATGGGACTGGTCTTGTGGTGTGTGTGTGATGTGATGGGACTGGTCTTGCGCTGTGTGTGTGATGTGATGATACTGGTCTTGTGGTATGTGTGTGATGTGATGGGACTGGTCTTGTGGTGTGTGTGTGAGATGTGATGGGACTGGTCTTGCGGTGTGTGTGTGATGTGATGGGACTGGTCTTGTGGTATGTGTGTGTGATGTGTGCGATGTGAGTTGACGGAATGCGATGCAGACAGAGGCCTGTTTTTCCACACCCTGGCCAATCCGGCCATACAGGAAGGAGCTGAACGATCTAGGGCACACAGGGGCCACTAAGGGAGCCGGGATGACATGTTACAGACCGACACACCCCTTCACGCCATGGGTCAGGGGGTCAAAGGTCACTCACTGTACAGTGTCAGTATAGGGTCTCAGGTAGGGCTGTGGAGGTTACTGTCATGCAAAATACTTCTGGTCTCACGGTAACGGACCGTTAATTAACATAAACATGTTTAACATCTCCAGGCACAAGCTGCTGATACGGGCCTTTGGAACATCTACATTTTAAAAAGTCTAATAAATCTATTTAATATAAATCCATTATTTATTGTAGTCAGGTCTAAGAAACATTATGATATGAAGAAAAGGTATTTCAGAAGAACAGAATATGAGTTGGTCTACTGTGTGTTATCTGGCTGTGCTCCTGCCATAGGCTGTAGGCTTGTTTATTTAGTACCATTATTTTATATTATATAGTAAGAATATTAGAATTGAACTTAGCTGAATAAAATAGAAAGGATATTTTTCCCATTCCGGAGTGAGTACCCATATGAGTGGCTATGTTGAGCATACGTGATCATTTGAAACAGGTCCAATATGCTAGATTTTAGAGTTATTTGGAAACTTAAGTTGTGAATGATACAAACCTTAGAATGTCTTCAAAACATATATGAGTTGCATGATGTGACTATAGGCTATTGATGATTTGAGAAAGTAGCAAAAAAAGCTTGGGTATGTTCCTTGCCTCTTCTTCCACCCTGTTCTCTCATCAAGTGATCATATTTTCACCCATCAGACTTTTTTTCAATTTAATCTTGTCTTTCCTAATATGCCAAATTAGTTTTGATTTAGAATGGTCCATTATTAACTGGGAAGGAATATGTCAGGGGGAAAGACATGGTGCTGTGCACTTTCCAACCAAGCTACTTGGGTTTTATAGCGGAACATTTGTTTCACATGATTAGCTGAGAAATAAATATGACACTTATTTTACTCCACACATCAACCACTGTTTGAGGAGCATGCTCTCACTGCACAACAGGTGATATTACGCCCAAATGTTATATGCCATGGGTTCTCCAACCCTGGTCCTGCAAAACATTCCTTGTGAAATCCATTCGGGAACATCGATAGTAACATGTTTTCAAAAATAAACCTATTTCACTAAACTGTTGACAGCCCCTCTGCCTGCTCCAGAAAGTAATTAAGGAGAGTGGAGGAGATTGAAAGGCACAGTGGTGAGATATTCTGTATAGCTAAAGTTAATGTTTTAGCCTATGAATTATGATTTTTTTTTTTTAAATGCTCTATTACTAATTACAAATACAAATTCACTATCATTGTAGGCTAACTGTATGCCGCCCTGCACATTAAATGAACCAAGAGCATTGCCTAGGGCTATACAGTGCCTTCGGAAAGTATTCAGACCCCTTAACTTTTTCCACATTTTGTTACGTTACAGCCTTATTCTAAAATCGGTTAAATAAATATGTGTCGAGGCACAGATCTGACGAAAGGTAAAAATAACATTTCTGTAGCATTGAAGGTCCCCACAGTGGCCTCCATCATTCATAAATGGAAGAAGTTTGGAACCACCAAGACTCTTCCCAGAGCTGGCCCCCCGGCCAAACTGAGCAATCGCAATCGGGGGAGAAGGGCTTTGGTCAGGGAGGTCACCAAGAACCTGAAGGTCACTCTGTCAAAGCTCTAGAGTTCCTCTGTGGAGATGGGAGAACATTCCAGAAGGACAACCATCTCTGCAGCACTCCCCCAAGCATGCCTTTATGGTAGTGTCCAGACGGAAGCCATTCCTCAGTAAAAGGCACATGACAGCCGGCTTGTAGTTTGCTCACTATAACTATGTGCTAGACAGCAAAATCACATACAACATGAGATTTCAAGTGGGTGGTGAAAGTTACAAAATGAAGGACATCTGAAAAAACAGGGGTCTGTTCAGAAGTGTGCCACCTTCACATAGATATATGTTTTGTAGAACAGAAGTGATGTTCCGTCGTGTAGAATTAGCCATAACATCAAGTCTACTCTTTCTATTTCTATGTGCAACATTCTGAACAGGGAAGGTGGAAAAATATTCCATTCTTCCCATGAGCAAGGCATTTAACCCCAGTGTTGTGAAGTACTTAAGTTAAAATACTTTAAAGTACTACTTAAGTAGTTTTTGGGGGTATGCGTACTTAACTTTACTATTTATATTTTTGATAACTTTTACTTCTACTTCACTATATTCAGAAAGAAAATCATGTTCTTTTTATTTCATACATTTTCCCTGACACCCAAAAGTACTCGTTGCATTTTGAATGATTAACAGGACAGGAACATTATAAATTTCACGCACTTATCAAGAGAACTTCCCTGTTCATCTCTACTGCCTCTGATCTGCTTTGTTTGTAAATTGTTGGGAGCGTGCCCCGGCTATCCTTTTCCACCACTATTTAACACCAAACAACAACTGCTCCTTGGGCGCCGATGACGTGGACATAAATTAAGGCAGCACCTGGAAGACACATTTCAGTTGAAAGCATTGTTGTGCAACTGACTAGGTATTCCCTTTCCCTTCTGTAAACCTGACCACAACGTTCCATTTGGAGTGGGTGGTAAAAGCAACACTGTGAACTCAGTTGAATACACCCCAGGCCCAGGTAGTCAATCTAGCCGCACCGACTAACTAGTCGACAGGAAAGAAGAGCTTGTGACAGAGTGACTCATCCTCTCCGCTTCTGATTTCTTCATTCAAATTACTGAAATAACATGCATGAGTCACAACCATAATGATGCATAATTATCTATGGCAAAGACTAAGGAATGGTATCCGGAAGCATATTAGGAACTGTATCCGGATCAGTTGGATGTTTTCAAAGATGATCTGTGCTGGTGCTGAAAAACAGTGACAGAGTAGAAGTGCTGATCTAGGATCAGGTCCTCTCTGTCCCTATAGCCTAATTTAATGAACTATGTTCTAAAAGACTGATCCTAGATAAGCACTCTGCTGTGATACTTTGAGCTCTGGAGGACATGGGACTCACGGGACATCTGAACCTAGACCAGCACTTAAACGCTGTTCATTACCAGCAACTGGGACTGTGAGAACCAATAATTTATTACATTATGTAAGCCATATTACTATAGAGCCTAACTATCGTACTGAATTATTGAACAACACCAGGCAGTGGTGGTGTTTGTAGGCGAGAATTCTACTCTTGGAGGAAGTAAAGGGTTTGTTCATCCAGAAATGTGACATCTTTGATGTTTTCATACCTCAAGAAAAGGTTGGGGAAAGGATGCTTGTTGCACCATCAGTATTGTAGGTCCTGCGACATGCATGTCTCATTACGAAATGAATGAGGAAGTTTGACACCATCTAATTAGATGAAATTAGATGACATTAGATATAATTAGGCCAACCTTTATAATTTCTTTAGTTTCCATGTCTCCTAATACAAATAGCAGGATCATATAGGCCTACACAACAGATGGCAATAACAGGTTAAGCGTTCAGCTACACCTAGGACAACTTTTGTAAACATCTGACAAACTTTGACTAACAGATGAACTATCCCTTTAAAACTCATGCAATCCCTTTAAAATGGTCAACTAATAGACTTTTTTCTAGGTGCTGTATTTATGCTAAAACTGAAAAGTAGTATATCAAACACCTGAAGACATTCAATGAAAACGGTAGATGCACTCCCACAATTTCAACCAATTTAACACGGTCAATAAATCAGGGGTGCATGGTGGTTTGAATCTTGTACGGAGGTGTGTACATTTCCAAACATTGTTGCTGTTCGCTGTATCTTCTAGCCATTGGCACTGTTGCAAGCTCCTATTGCAAAGAGTAGAGCAGTATAGTTGTGGGCAAGCTCAAAACTGACCATGGCAGTGTTCCAACCCTCACAAAATACCTCATTTCCTGGTCTCTTTATTGTTACTGAGCATATAAAGGACAGGTAAAGGGAAACTAGCCATTGGTTTCACCTATCCAGTCGTTCCAGGCTTGTGGTCAAGCAATAAAGGAGATAAGGAGGCAAGGAAGGGGCACTCTGAATGACCGTATCCTGGGATTTCTTTATTCTGTATCTGCTAAAAATATTTGTATCACTTATACAGCGCACAGGCTTTTAGTTTGGCAACCTTTTACACCCCTGCTGGCTTACCCCTAGAAGCCTTGAAACACATCACTTATTAGCAGTTCAGCACATCAGCATTTCTCCTAAACCTTTACCATCATAGTAGACATTGAACGCTTATGACCAAACTGGCTAAAACTCTATTGTTAGCTGATGGTAGCTATTGCTGCCCAAATGCTAACCTGAGTGCTAACGTTACTAGCAGCAGTAATAGTAAATCCAGGTATAGTGGATAACACAAACATTGGCTACCATGATATCCTACAAGTTATATTGGCCAATGAAGATCAGGCAGTTCAACTAAAAGACATACCTTGAAATAAACAATTACATGAATCAGATTTGTATTTGACCATTCATTTCTGCAAAACGTGCAATGTTGATGGAGTTGTTGTAGCTTGCTAGCTTATTGCATGCTAGACCCGAGTGGGCCAGTTCATTATGCATAGACCGGTGCACTTAGATAGCTGGCTATCTTTGATTGTTATCATCTACTAGCAAAATAACATGACCAAACTTTTTGGGTACTTTAGTACCTACTTATCCGATTCAGTCCATCACCGAAGCCACCAGCAGGCTGTTTCTTTCGTCATGTCAAAGCCACAATGTATTGTTGCTACTGTATATGACTTTTTGATCAATGTAATTCAAAATGCGAAAATAGAAATGTATAATTATTTTAAAAAAATGTAAACTTTTGACATTTTTTAGATGGAATATAATTTGTGAAATATATATTGTGCAGGATGCAGAGAGGAATTTCTAAAAGTGATCATTTGCCCTAACTTAATGAGAAGGGGAAGGGGGAGAAGGATGCAGAGAGGATTTTCTAAAAGTGATCATTTGCCCTAACTTAATGAGAAGGGGAAGGGGGAGAAGGATGCAGAGAGGATTTTCTAAAAGTGATCATTTGCCCTAACTTAATGAGAAGGGGAAGGGGGAGAAGGATGCAGAGAGGAATTTCTAAAAGTGATCATTTGCCCTAACTTAATGAGAAGGGGAAGGGGGAGAAGGATGCAGAGAGGATTTTCTAAAAGTGATCATTTGCCCTAACTTAATGAGAAGGGGAAGGGGGAGAAGGATGCAGAGAGGATTTTCTAAAAGTGATCATTTGCCTTAACTTAATGAGAAGGGGAAGGGGGAGAAGGATGCAAACAGGAATTTCTAAAAGTGATAATTTGCCTTAACTGCTCACAGACAAGCAGGAAAGAGAAGGAATAAAAACTTCACGGCATCATGTCTCAAGAATGTCAGCAATGAGCTTACGGACCACATCCCGACACACAACAGTCGGAGACGGAATCACATCCAGACCTATAACAAAGCTGGAAAAACGAGAGGGTGGAATGCTGGTGGAGTGAGAGAGAAGGGGGCCTTCTCCGAAACGACGGAGCCCAATGAGCGGCTGGCTCCCTATCACATCACATGACGCAATACCAAAAATGGCTCAGAAATGGCTCCCGACTGCCAAGAAATTCCGAAAAGGAACGAGAGAGAGCGAGAGACAGAGCAAGAGAAAACACAAGGCGATGTGTTTTACTGCATCTCTGGCTGGGTCACTACAAGTACAGAACAGACATAAAACAAATCAGACCTGGAATGACCCTCTCCATGGAAAGAGAGAGGGATAGAGAGAGAGACAGAGAGCGTATGAGAGAGAGGGAGGGAAATAAGCAACTTTACAAGGCGAAGAGATGTGGGGGAGGGGGAGAAACGGAGAGAAAGAAAGAGTCGGAAACAGAAGCAAACAGAGAGAAAATAAGAAAGGAATAGATAAAAACAGGGATAGAAGTGTCAGAAAGAGGGATAGGGGATGCAGGAAAGAAACCCTAAAAAGACAGTGATCGACTGATGGGGGGAAAAGAGAGAAACTGGAACAACAGAATAGGCCTGGATAGACACCAGTGATTCAGAAAACTTGAATGTCCTCAAATGTCCACAATTCATCTTGCAGCAGTCATAAAACATTTAACATTGAAAAATGTCAAATAAATAGCAAAGGATATTTACAAAAAAATAGGCAGGGTAAGTGCAATTTCATAGTACTAGGGGGCGGCAGGGTAGGGTGGTTAGAGTGGTGGACTAGTAACCGGAAGGTTGCAAGTTCAAATCCCCTAGCTGACAAATCTGTCGTTCTGCCCCTGAGCAGGCAATTAACCCACTGTTCCTAGGCCGTCATTGAAAATAAGAATTTGTTCTTAACTGACTTGCCTTGCCTTAAAGGTTTTTAAAAAAAGTGCAATTAGTCCAACATTTGTTAAGTTGCAGAATTGCATTTGGAATAAAAGAGTACTTGGTGGTCATCTGATTTCACTCTTAATTCCCCTCTCCTTCATTTCCCTCTGTCATAAACCTCCATTGTCATATTTTGCAGTTTTAAAAGATAATTTCCTGCAATTCTACACATTATTCCAACGAACAAGAAGAAAATTTGCTGCTACAGCCATTGTTCACGCTCATGCTCCTCGCTCACCCAATTCTTTACTACTAGCTAGTGATAGTGATGCACAAGCTAGGCCTACTTGAAACATCGCCATCTACTGGCAGCATTTACCCGCCAGAAGATCAAAAACCCCATAATAAAAAGATGCTAGAAAACCCTACTAGATTTCTGCACAACTAAACAGAATTTATTGTGTTTTATTTTATTTAGTTTTTGAAGATAAGCTATTTTCTTCATTATTATATTTTAATAAACTGTTTTTCGCCCCCCAAAATGATTTGTTTCAGTTCACATTTACTATAATAACCTTGGTCTCCACACACACACCCCTCTCCAGGCCCCACCGCAAAGCGAGAGAGGCAGGGGCGGCCTGCCCTTTTGCTGGGTCCCTTGCTGGGGGGAAAGGGGAAAGACGAAGAGGCAAGGAGAGCCCCCCCCCCCCCCCCCCCCCCCCACACACACACACACACACACAGCCCTGTCTCTCCAGAGCTCGGGAGGGATTAAGTGCTATCGCTCTCTCGCAAACACACACACACACTAGCACACACACACTCTGAATTAGCAAGGACAGGACCTGACAGACAACAGACATGTGGGTGACGTGAGTGTGTAAGCACTTAGCTCTGGTCCCCGTTACATAACCAAAACCCAAAAGTACAAACCTTGGCAACGTGTACTATGCTTCAATCACCTGCAGGTAATGATGTTGTAACACCTTCTTTGTATCATCATTATGGCCGGATACAAAAGCATTCTATTTCCACTAACTCATACTTACTCACTCATACTATTTACAATGTAACTAACTCATACTTACTCACTCATACTATTTACAATGTAACTACCTCATACTTACTCACTCATACTATTTACAATGTAACTAACTCATACAGGGACCAAACCAAGCCAGGTGGGTTTCTCCTTTTTCTCAACCCACTGGTGGGCCCTGCATGCAACGCGTTTCCAAGAAGTCACATTATTCTACATGACTAGCCCGGCTATACTTACACACAGTATGCTTTACCTGTGACGTGTTGAGTGTTCGAACCATCAATCACAGGACATTTCAACGTGTGCCAAACACTAGTAGGTGGAACTTAACGTGTCATTACTCCCAACAACAACTTAACACGTGCACTATATACAGCATATGGCAAACACCCACACAAAAGCCCAGCTTTCTGTGTCAAATAAAGGGTAGCTCTATAGGAGGCCTAAACTGTTACATATGGGAGAGGAGGAAGTAACCAATTACAGTGGTCATGGAGGGGGTGGGTTGGATCACTGTACTGCTGTCGCAGGGTGGACAGAAAGCTAATAGACTGTACCAACACGACTGCTCGACCCTCGTACACAACCTGCCATTGTTGTGGCTGTGAATGGCTGGAACGTGAGCCTGAATTACAATGCCCTCGGCTACTGTTCTGGGTTCAGCTCTGGTTGTCCAGCTTTTTGGCCAACGACCCTATTTTGAAAATTCTTGCGACCCCAAACATGTGAAAAGTATTACACAATTAACAACCAATGTTTACTTTTTTTATTTGGGGCTAGGGCAGTCAATAGAAAAACATTCTAACAGTATTTCTGATTGTCTTCTCAACTCACCATCACATACTTTTAATGTGGGGCTACGACAGTCACTTACAAATGAGTCTGACATAAAGTATCTTATCTCACCTCCACTAATGAGATGGGTGTGCTGAGATGGGTGTGCTGAGGTGGGTGTGCTGAGATGGGTGTGCTTGATGCATGTCACGTCGGAGCTTCTAAAAGTCAGGGGTCAACAGTGCGCACCTCATCTCTGCAGTCACATCCAACCTGGTTCAATATTTGGTTTTAATGCAGACGAGAGCACTGATGGTGCTTTCAAAACAACTGATACGAGATCATGACATCAGTGGTCTTCAGGTCAGAAAGTCAGGGCTCCAGAAAGAATTCAGTTGGATGACCGTTCAAAAAAAGATTTTTCCCAGTCTTAGCATGTTTTTTTCCAGAGTTCCCAGTTGTCTTGAACGTGGCATCAATCAATCAATCAAATTTATTTTATATAGCCCTTCGTACATCAGCTGATATCTCAAAGTGCTGTACAGAAACCCAGCCTAAAACCCCAAACAGCAAGCAATGCAGGTGAAGAAGCACAGTGGCTAGGAAAAACTCCCTAGAAAGGCCAAAACCTAGGAAGAAACCTAGAGAGGAACCAGGCTATGTGGGGTGGCCAGTCCTCTTCTGGCTGTGCCGGGTGGAGATTATAACAAAACATGGTCAAGATGTTCAAATGTTCATAAATGACCAGCATGGTCGAATAATAATAAGGCAGAATAGTTGAAACTGGAGCAGCAGCACAGTCAGGTGGACTGGGGACAGCATTAATGCTCAGAGGGAGACGCCAGGGTATATTCCCTTTGAGTCAGGAACCAAAACTCCGTAGTGACACGCGAATGCATTCGGTCACATGACAGCTCGATCAGCTGTTTGATTTCACTTGCCGGCATGTTCAATTGACCCAGGACCACAGTCAAATGGATTGGGAAGTAGGTCCCAAAAGTAGGGTTGGGCGGTAACCAGACGTTCATATCCTCATACCATCCTTCTCTCACGCTGGGATTTACGGTATTACCAGCTTAGTACACAAGGGGCTCCAAAACCCCCCGCAAAAAAAATCCCATTGGCAGTCTACTGCAAGAATGCTAAAAAATTGTGCACAAATAATGGGGAATTTCCATGGAGGCTGCTAGCTAAATATGTTAACGAGCATAAACGGAAATTAACAAATTGCAAAGACAGGCAATCCAGCTATACGTTATAGGTAGATTATACATATATAGGTAGGAGCTACCAAATGTCATTTTTGGTGAGTGTGAATGAGATACATTGTGAAAATTAACAAAGTTTTGAGGCAAGCTTGTCTGAAGGAAGAACAGTACTGGGTACACACTGTTTCTGTTTGGAGTCTGGGAGTTTCTAGGACAAAGGGCCTGCCTGCTCTGCTCAGAGAAGATAGGGGAGGAGCATATGGGCCCAGAACTGAGAGGAGAAAAAAACACAAGGAAATCAAGCTGCAGTGGCAGCTGTACAGATAACTCATGCAAAGGTTTTTGACCTCTCAAACACTGCAGAAAGCTAAAACAATATGATGCGCCGTGACCTTATTCATTCAGCAACTTACTTACAGTACCAGTCAAAAGTTTGGACACACCTGCTCATTCAAGGGTTTCTCTTTATTTTGACTATGAAACTATGAAATAACACATATGGAATCATGTAGTAACCAAAAAAGTGTTAAATGTGGTAGTCACCTGGAATGCTTTTCCGATTACCAGGTATGACTTGTTAAAAGTTAATTTGTGGAATTTATTTCCCTCTTAATGTGTTTGAGCCAATCAGTTGTGTTGTGACAAGGTAGAAGGTGACAGAAGATAGCCCTATTTGGTAAAAGTCCATATGGTGGCAAGAATAGCTCAAAAATGCAAAGAGAAACGACAGTCCATCATTACTTTGTTAGTTTCTTCAAGTGCAGTCGCAAAAACCATCAAGCGCTATGATGAAACCGGATCTCATGAGGACCGTCACAGGAAAGGAAGACCCAGAGTTACCTCTGCTGCAGAGGATAAGTTCATTAGTTACCAGCCTCAGATATTGCAGCTCAAATAAATGCTTCACAGAGCTCAAGTAACAGACACATCTCAAAATTAACTGTTCAGAGTTGTTCATACCCCGGTATTCTGTATATACAGTATAGTGCCCAAACCTAGTACAATGTTACCACTGTGCCAGCTCCCCCTAAATGCTTTCTAATAAATGGCCTAAAGAAAAGCCCTGTCTGAAATGAAAACAATAAGATTAAGTAAGCGATATGGTCGAAGCTCCCATAAGACCATTGCAAAAGACTAGAGGGAATCACCACCATCACATTGCTGACTTAAGGCATCAGCATGCTCCAATTCAGCTGGCGCCTAGCCGAGTTCCAAACGAGTGTGCTCGCATACACCTTTAAAAGACCTTCACTTGACAAATTGTTAAAAAGCTGCAATAGTACTGATTGTCCATTTTGAGACGCCATAGCCACTTCCTCAAAACAGTCATAATTAATATAAGATAACTCAAGAAATCTGTCATTAATTTTGAAGTTTTTGCCGAGGAGATCTTAGTTTGGTATAGTATTTCTCAATGAAAAAATGTGCATGGAAATTACCTGTCTCTCATTGAATGAAAACAAAGTCTTTATTGAAAAATCCATACTATTGACCAGTCACCAATGAAGGGGCATAGACTTGCGACTTAGGCTTGCCTCAATAATTTTTTTTGTGTGCCTAAAGAGCCGAAAAAATCCTTACTGAAGTCCATAATGAACAAAAACATCACAAACTTTCTACATTATAAATGCAAACTCTTCCGAACTATTTTGACTGGGAAGCAACCGGATGCACTTATCCACTCAGTCAGATCTGAAAAAACTGAAGACGTGGGGGCTAGGGGAAGGGAATAGGCCAAGGAATGCGTTTTATTCATCCTGCTTTCTTTCGATCGTATCATGTTTATCCAAGATCTCCCATTCTCTAGGCTAGAGCTGCATGTACCATACATTGATTCTACAGGCCTCCAAACATGTCTGCTAGGCGACTTGACATCTCTACTTCCCTCATCATTACCTCTTTGGCAGAGGAAATGTGATTGAGCGAGGTAGTGTTGTGGGGAGAAATTTGGCATCCCGACTAGGTTCAGATAATCTTATTACACGGTCTTATACATAGCAACAAGGAACTGCACGTTCTAGCACGTTCTAGCAACAAGGAACTGCACGCATGTTGCTGTGTGCCACCGACTTAATTAGGGGCGTGCCGCTGTGTATCTTTTCAGTATGTTATCATGCGCTTATAAATGCTCTCGAGTGCATTATGAGGTGATAGTGATGGCAGAGAAGTAGGCATTGGTCGAAAAAGAAAGGAAATTCACAAGCACCACAATAACTACTCCACCCATGCTCTACCAAGGTTTTCCAGCACACAGCTTTGACCTGCTACAGTAGATATGTTTGTCTATTGTACTTCAAACTATGTGTAGGCAGGCTGCTTAGGATTCAAACTCTGGGTGTGCCGACATGGCCATACTCGTATTCGGAATCGTATCCGCAAGTTGACAGTTGATAGTCGGATCGGATGATACATAAGTGTTTTAATATACCTAATTAGATGTTGGCAAAATAACTCACTGCACATTCTCACTGCACATTCTCACTGCACATTCTCACTGCAAAAAAACCTGCAGACTTGGAGCAGCGTGCAGAGGGGTGGGTCTGTGTGCCTTCAACTTGCAGCAGGCAGCCAAGTTTGCTGTCACTCGGTCAGAATGTGCATCACCGGTTAAAATTTTCCCTACACTTGCCTCGCTTGTTAGATATTATGCACATTGATAGTTTAATAGCAAACGTCCTTGCCATGTGATTTATCATAGTAGCAGGCAGCAGCAATCTAAATTATCAGACCACATACGAGGAAAAGTGATCGGGTGAAATTATGAAGTGAGTGGATGGAGAAACAACTTCAATCGATCCAATCAAAGCAGCAGGATCAATGTACAGACCGCCCTTCTCTTTACACACAGGCAAACGAGCCAGTTAAGGTATTTCCGACCACGTAGAACCTCACATGAATCAAATCCAATTTTATTTGTTACATACACATGGTTAGCAGATGTTAATGTGAGTGTAGTGAAATGCTTGTGCTTCTAGTTCCGACAATGCAGTAATAACCAACGAGTAATCGAACCTAACAATTTCACAACAGCTACCTTATACACACAAGTGTAAAGGGATGACGAATATGTACATAAAGATATATGAATGAGTGATGGTACAGAATGGCATAGGCAAGATGCAGTAGATGGTATAGAGTACATTATATACATATGAGATGAGTAATGTAGGGTATGGAAACATTATATTAAGTGGCATTGTTTAAAGTGGCTAGTGATACATGTATTACATAAAGATGGCAAGATGCAGTAGGTGGTATAGAGTACAGTATATACATATGAGATGAGTTATGTAGGGTATATAAACATTATATTAAGTGGCATTGTTGAAAGTGGCTAGTGATACATTTTTTACATGTATGGCAGCAGCCACTCAATGTTAGTGGTGGCTGTTTAACAGTCTGATGGCCTTGAGATAGAAGCTGTTTTTCAGTCTCTCTGTCCCTGCTTTGATGCACCTGTACTGACCTCGCCTTCTGGATGATAGCGGGGTGAACAGGCAGTGGCTCGGGTGGTTGTTGTCCTTGATGATCTTTATGGCCTTCCTGTGACATCAGGTGGTGTAGGTGTCCTGGAGGGCAGGTAGTTTGCCCCCGGTGATGCGCTGTGCAGACCTCAATACCCTCTGGAGAGCCTTACGGTTGTGGGCGGAGCAGTTGCCGTACCAGGCGGTGATACAGCCCGACAGGATGCTCTTGATTGTGCATCTGTGAGTGCTTTTGGTGACAAGCCAAATTTCTAAGCCTACTGAGGTTGAAGAGGCGCTGCTGCGCCTTCTTCACCACGCTGTCTGTGTGGGTGGACCATTTCAGTTTGTCTGTGATGTGTACGTCGAGGAACTTAAAACTTTCTACCCTCTCCACTACTTTCCCGTCAATGTGGATAGGAGGGTGCTCCCTCTGCTGTTTCCTGAAGTCCACGATCATCTCCTTTGTTTTGTTTACGTTGAGTGTGAGGTTATTTTCCTGACACCTCCTCCCTGTAGGCCGTCTCGTCATTGTTGGTAATCAAGCCTACCACTGTAGTGTCGACTGCAAACTTGATGATTGAGTTGGAGGCGTGCAAGGCCACTCAGTCGTGGGTGAACAGGGAGTACAGGAGAGGGCTCAGAACGCACCCTTGTGGGGCCCCAGTGTTGAGGATTAGCGGGGTGGAGATGTTGTTACCTACCCTCACCACCTGGGGGCGGCCCGTCAGGAAGTCCAGTACCCAGTTGCACAGGGCGGGTACTATGTTGTTAAATGCTGAGCTGTAGTCGATGTCAGGTAGGGTGGTGATATGGTCCTTGACTAGTCTCTCAAAGCACTTCATGATGACGGAAGTGAGTGCTACAGAGCGGTAGTCATTTAGCTCAGCTACCTTAGATTTCTTGGGAACAGGAACAATGGTGGCCCTCTTGAAGCATGTGGGAACAGCAGACTGGGATAAGTATTGATTGAATATGTCCGTAAACACACCAGCCAGCTGGTCTGCGCATGCTCTGAGAACGCGGCTGGGGATGCCGTCTGGGCCTGCAGCCTTGCGAGGGTTAACACGTTTAAATGTTTTACTCACTTCGGCTGCAGTGAAGGAGAGTTCGCAGGTTTTGGTAGCGGGCCGTGTCAGTGGCACTGTATTGTCCTCAAAGCGAGTAAAGAAGTTGTTTAGTCTGTCTGGGAGCAAGACATCCTGGTCTGCGACAGGGCTGGTTTTCTTTTTGTAATCCGGGATTGACTGTAGTCCCTGCCACATACCTCTTGTGTCTGAGCCGTTGAATTGCAACTCTACTTTGTCTCTATACTGACGCTTAGCTTGTTTGATTGCCTTGCGGAGGGAATAGCTACACTGTTTGTATCTGTTTGTATTCGGTCATGTTTCCGGTCACCTTGCCCTGGTTAAAAGCAGTGGTCCGCGCTTTCAGTTTTGCGCGAATGCTGCCCTCAATCCACGGTTTCTAGTTGGGGAATGTTTTAATAGTTGCTGTGGGTACGACATCGCCAATGCACTTGCTAATGAACTCGCTCACCGAATCAGCGTATTCGTCAATGTTGTTGTTTGACGCAATGCGGAACATATCCCAATCCACGTGATCGAAGCAATCTTGAAGCGTGGAATCAGATTGGTCGGACCAACGTTGAACAGACCTGAGAGCGGGAGCTTCCTGTCTTAGTTTCTGTCTATAGGCTGGACGCAAAGACAGTACAGTATGGTTTAGAAACTCTGTGACTGACAGATATGAGAAAGATGCTTGCTGGCACCCGAATACAAACAATACTCGGCTCACAAACGGATCCAGAAAATTGCCCATATCCATTACTTGTTTTGTCCGACTAATCAGCACACCCCTCATTCAAACCTTTTCAAACAGCCTAATTTATTCAAAGTGTATATAACATGCCACTCTGTACATCCCACACTTGACATATACATAATACAAGCCTATATTGCATGTTTACACCCTGACTAGACCAGCCACATCGCGTGCGCGATCATTGCAAAATAAATGTACACATACAGTATATGTTATTCCGTCATTTCATCCAAACTGCTCACAGGCGTCTGCATAGCCAGGCGCTAAAATAAAACATTTATTATATTTGAGACGCTAGAAGTGCTGCAAGTACTGCCTCTCCCATCTACTCATTGGGTTTCAGGAGAATACTAACCCACGTGGGTGAGAGCTTATTCATAGAAAATTAACTAGAAACTAACTTAGTAGGTTTCCCCTTTAACTGTGGATTAATTGTCAGAGTAGAGACTCGAGGTCAAAATTATACAAAGATCCAACAACAAAAAGGCCCATTCATGACACACAGGTTAAGGTAAAATAACAACCCAATGTTCACCTCCCAGGACAAATTAGTTAGCAACAGCAAGCTAGCCAAATGTCCATGGATGTTTAATGTGTGTTTCAACCTGTCCCCAAAGGAATATAGTTGGTTCACAGTTGCTTTTGCTATTTTAACCTACGTGCCATGAACGCGTCTGGTGGGGACTGACAAAATCAACATGCACACGATACCGCACGCGCAGGCCCGGTTTGGTCAAGGTGTTACCCGGCATACACATCATAGAGATCTATCTCTAGGGGGTAACATATAACTTTAGTCAGCAGTAGGCCTACCCATACCCCATCATCAAGAAAACAAGGGGATCATACTTTACATTACAGTGCTCTTGGGACTCGCTGTAATTACTAACAGTAAGTGTACACAGAGTACAGGGTAAATGCTATTGTCATGACTTATTGTTACAATGTACTCGCACTGTAAGTAGGATTATGGTATGGGTTTGGGGTAGGGCTAAGGTTTAGATTAGGTATACTGTTGTAATACAGTAAAACAATGAGTAGGCCTGATGCTCTTTACTATACTGTACTTACAGAAATATTTACACAGGAATAAGAACATGGTTATGTAAAGTGTTAATACATGAGGATATTCTAATCTGGTTGAAGAGGTTTATGGGTCTAAACCTTTTCAATCATCTAGGCCTGAGTAAAGATCTATCAGAGTCAACATGAGAGAAATAACATATAAAAATCACAGAGAGCTCAAGCACAAATAAGGTACCCTGATATCGCTCCACTAATCTTAATAGCTCGGGGGAAATATCAAATTCACATTTTCGTTGGATTCATTAGTGCCAACGAAAGTGTGCTACCTACAATAACATGACCTGTTGGGTCAGTTGACTCAATTCCCTTAGAGAGAGGCAGTATTTTGAATTCTCGTCATTTCTAATAGTGAACACTTATACGGCATCACTCGTCAACACTTTTGGCTACAAAGGCTGCGTAGAAGGAAAACAAAGGACATTACCCACTTCTAAATGGAAACCGGAGCCATGTTCAGTAGGAGCAAATGGGACAAAACGTTTTGAAACAGAAAAGGTGCTGCATGTGAACGTGTCCAATAAGAGCAATGATTTGTTTTCAGTTTGAAGTCGTTTTCCGACCTAGTGTCCTACTGTGACTAAAGACACAACTGTGACAGAAAAAAAAGAATGTGAGGTAAGGTTACTTACACGTCATCTATTTCCAGGATAGTTTTAGGCATATGGTGATACATTTGACAAGAAAAACAAATATAAGCCCTTACTGATTTTATTTAAACATCAGTGGCAGTCAGTGCTGTTTAATATTTTGGAGGAAAACATTTTTGATTTATCAGCATGGCCTTATTTCTATTAAAGCATATTGAATGACTGTCATTCATGTTCCATTCACCCAGTTCAATGTAACATCAATAGGTTTAGGCTACTACATGATACTCTAATTTTCCCTGTACCCATCATGAGGTTGCTACAACCTAGCCTACGAATTAAAGTTTATAAGGTAGAGACAAATTGGATTAATCAAGGTGACAGATAGTGACACATGCAATATTGCCTTGAACACTCTTGCCTGCATCTAGCTGATCTAGGATGTTCAAACAGTTGCAAACGAGAGTTTCTATTGGACAAATTCAGGTAGGTTTACCCATTTCATTCCATTTTGCAATTGTCATCTCAGTCTCCAGACTTGAACCCCATTGAAAACCTGGGGTTTGAATTGAAGAAGGCAGTCCACAAGGGCAGACAAATGATATCAAGGATCTGGAAATATTCTGTATGGAGGAATGGTCTAAGACCCCTCCCAAAGTGTTCTCCAATTTCATAAAACATTTTAGAAAAAGGCTCAATGTTGTTATCCTCGCAAGCGGACGGTGGAAACAGGGGATACAATAATTTGGACCCCTACCTTCTTAGGGTTTTTTTTGTATTAATTGTTAAACAACACCTATTTTTCAGCACAATTGTATTAGTATAAAATAATATCATTGTTTTCTCTTTTGGACCATACAATACAGCTCAGTATTTGTATTATTTATTTGATACAGTATTTTTTGATCATCTCCATCGAGGGACTCAATAATTCTGGACCCCAGAGGATTTGATTTAACCTACGTATTGAACCCATTAAGAACATGATAGACGTTAAATCAGAGGGAAAAGTTGCCAGTGTGAGACACAGGAGGCCCATTTTGAAGGTCTAGTAACAGAAGCCTAAAATGTAACTCATGTTATGTCAAATAGTAATAGTCTGGCATATTTGGGGCATGGGTGTCTGCAATACACTCCAGCTTTTAAAGTGCTTATCTAGCTACATTTTTTCAAAGCTATGACAGATAATAAATATTTTGGGAATCTGGAGCTACGCTGAATTCCATTAATGGATAGATGTATTGCATGAATGTATATGAATGCATGGATTTAAATCAGATCAAAGTACCTTACCTGAGATTGTGGCATGCCGTTGTTTGTAGATGGAGGATAAAGACTTGACAACTCTCTTAACCATTTATATATCTCTAATCCTGAAAAAGTAGAAATTGGCTTAATCAATTCAGACTTTGTTTCAGACAGTTTGGTTGCTTGAATAATACAATTTGTATCTCTGTAAAGAAAATGTAAGACAATAATTTGAGCAGCATGCCTGCAATGGTTGGATTGTAAAGATTATTTTGGTACACTGACATCCTTTAACACTGCGTTAATTTTGAGCTCGAGCAGCAGAATAGTTGTAGCTTTCACGTTCCTTCTCTGCATGCGAGTTTCATACCTGTGTACAACTTTTCCCAAGACCAAGTTGCCCTTAGTCCGTTTTTCGGCGTCAATATCTACAGAAAAAAAATCCTCTCCATGTTGAATTGCAGTAAATATGTTCGATACTGTGTAATAACTGCGTATTACAAAGACCCGTACGTGATCGACTCGAAATGTCAAAACTATCACGCCCAAACGAAGGCTCTAAATGCTGGCTCTAGAGCTGATACTGATCGTTAGCGTGTAGGGCTGGTTAACCCTAATTGCGCAATCAGTTTCAGGCGATGTATCAATTGTATTCAGACAGAACGCGACTGCTATGAACGAAAACGCCTAGTAATAATGATTACGGTATTTACCTTTTTGTCATGCTCTACAAACGGCGAATTCTATAGAATAACTGTGAAATCCGCTGTCTTGCCAGACCCTAAATAAATGGCCATTACTTTTTGTTATGCCCCGCCCATGGACGTCCACAGTATATAATATGTTCCGTAAACCTCTCCAATAGCCAATCAAAGGTGCAATCTGCGTTAATCCCGTGTTTTGGTTGGTGGCATTTTACACCAACCCTGCCATGCTTGGTCGAGCCAAATGCTCGTAACGTGTGCGAGCTAGTCCCCTTCCCCCAAACACAGGGGTGTGTCATGACGTCAGAGGTAACGAAGAGGTAAACAACTTTGACCGCGTGAGCTTTAAAGCAACATTGTTTCACCGCAAGCACTGATCTGCTACAGCGCACCTACTATAACGTTGTAACAATATGATAATATATGCACTGAAAAGGAAACGATATGATTATCTGCCACAAATATGTGCTATGCACTACTCTTTGTTATGTGGCCACATGTTTTGTGAGGTGGCAGCATTGTAATAAAGTATTGCGTTACAGGCTAGGAATTGAGCGTAGTAGTGTCGGGATGGATACATGACACCGATCATTTCATTGTCTCTGTGTTTGTATTATAATTTTAATCTTACTCAGCATTGTGCGTATGCAGAAGCGTGTGCGCATGAGAGCAAGAGGGGTGTGTCTGCAGTGTGCTGCGGATGTCGTGTCAGCTGCCTAAAGTACCAGAAACATGCTTTGATGCCAAGATTGTTATGTAAATGGTTGAAACTATAGTTTACCTTGATATTCTCTCCCTCTCATTTCGGACAAACCAGGATACCCACGGAAGGAGGGTAAGGACTCAAATCCGACGTTACATCCTGCAATTTATATTTTTAGGTGGTTTCAGTTCGGTTCACTTGCATCGTCATGATCGATTGTAGAGTTTATTGATTTATTGTGTCAGTGACATACACGTTGTGTGTGTGACAGGATTGGGGGAGACGGTTCGGTTGAAGGTCTGGGGTGTGTCGACTGTGTAAACACAGCAAATGCGACATAAAGAAACGAGAGAGGGGCCCCATTGGCCCATACATACCCTTCGAGGAATAGGTGCTACTAGAAGGTATGATTTGTTAAGGAATAGGCTACATATTCTTGGGATGTTGGGAATTGTGTCTTTCAATTAAATGTTATTACATTTAAATGCCAGGTCAATGTAACAATACAGTAATACATTGAAGCGTTCATGGCCTACTCAAACTGGTTAATATTTTTATTCTGGGGTCTATTTTGATGACATATTCACCTAATCAAATAAGATAGTGTCTTCATATTGTGTGTTTATTAATGCACCATGTACTCCAAAGAGGACCAAATGCAGCGGTATCTTCTTTCAAATCTACTTGTGCCATATTGTGTTTCTCCAACACCCATCAAGTGTATTGCAGCCTCATCACTTTCCCACTTATCTCAGGAACGATCCAGCCATCAGCACAAGGTTCGTGCTATCCTAGGGACATTACTACTCCATTGAAGTTGAAATGTTAAATTATTAAGGTAAGGGTTAAGGTTAGGGTTAGGTATGGATTTTGGTTAAGGTAAAGGGTTAAGGTTTGGGTACGGGTTTTAAGGGCAGGCACGTCCCAAGCACCCCAGATAGCATTGATCATCAGCACAATGCTGGGGGCTCAATGTCCCCCCTGCTGCTTCGGCACCACTGACCAAAGGTTTCACTTGCATCTGGAACCTAGGCCATTTTCTGCAACATAACAAATTCCATTAGATTCCACAATCTCAGCCCGACATCTGTGTGGTTTAAAGTGATGGGACATCATGTCAATTCAAATCATAAAATGGAATCACTTCATCCATAGATATAATTGCCCGTATGCGACGTGCTAGGCCTACAGGTAGGCAACATGTTTAGAATGATCTATTAATTCATTATTTTTAATCTCATCCTAAACTTTAGAAATACTGGATCTGACATTGAGTGAGTGTTAATACATTAGGGTTTATCTCATAACTATGAGTGTTGAAGTTTAGAAGCCTTGGAAAGTGTGGAGTGGAGAGTTGATCCTTGTCCTGAGGCTTGTGTCGCCTTCAAACTGGCACCAGCTCAGGATCAAGCTTTTCTGTTAATGGGGATTTATTTGGCTCCATGACACCTCAGTCAGACATATTTTCTGGCACAGCCATTTTGTGTCCTCAAATACCCAGTAGCCAGGTTGGCAGTTAAGCAGGTTGGCAGGGAGTAACCTAACGTGGCATGGAGTGACGAAATAAGCTCTAGTGGGCCAGAGTTGAGTGGGTGGGGCTAATGCTGGGACACATGTGAATGGAAATATAAATCGTGTCAGTTTCTGGAAATCACTTCCAGATCACTTCAAACTTCTACGAGAGTTAGATACATTTTTCACAGAAAGTGGGGGAAAAAACTGGCTTTTAAAGAATTGCAAGCATATGTGCCACTGTGAACCATTTAAAATCATGCTGTTTTGTTTTCTTTTGCCCCAAAATTGTGTAATAATCTGAAAAATTCCCTGCTATTAGATGTGCTGGTGCCACTTAGGCAGTTTACATTATTGATTGTGTATGTAGTTGAATGTGATTGCTTTTATTAAATGTTTTTGTTATTTTTGATTGTGCTCAATTTGATTGTTTTATACACGTGTATGTTTTAATATTCTGTTTTTATTGTCATTTGTACAGTGCTCTCTTGAATTTTTTTTTTACATTTTTTACATCATTTCAATGTGACTCCCTGTTTAAATTAAGGTTAAATAAAAATATTTTAAATCCCATCTAGGGTACCATCAATTTATTTTCAAAGTAATTTTAATCTAGGGTCTGACTCTGGGAATTATAGCTTTGTATGTTGAGTCTTATCTCTAGGTTTATCAATCATACAAATTGGGATGCTACAGTACAATCTCTGTCTTGCATTGGACATTATCAAAACCTCAGGAGAGGGGAATGATATTACATTAATGAACTGTATGAATCAAAGATCTGTATACCCCTATAAGCACCAATATGTAGTAGACATGCATTGTTCTGCGAAAACATGACCACATGACACATTTACTAAGGTTCGGTATCTCTCTAAGGTAATATCATTATGATATATGGATATATCTGTCTTTTCAGGGAAAACATCCTTAAAATAAATTATCCGGTACTTTTGTATACATTTTAGCCAGTAGTTCAGAAAATAGCGGCTCACAAGCCAAAATTGGTACTTCGTCACATATGTGTCGATATGTGCGCCACATCATTGCTCTCGTTCTGCTGTTTGTGCATCTTGCTAGCTGTCACTCAGATAGCTCATTATATAGAACTCGAATTGCTAGGGGGCTGGCCCACGTGGGGAAAAATGCAAGGAAAATGGCGCAGCTTCCAGAAAAACTGTCCCTTTCAAACTAGGGATTATGTGGCTAATTGGGGTAAAACAGTAATTCTGCTAATATATTATGCATGTATGAACTACACATTGATTATGAATGGACATTTGAAATAACTTCACTATTCAAATAGTATCATACATTTTTGTTGGATATCTGGATATATTTTTTTAAAACGTACGTTTTAACCTGAGGACTGCTGCACACCGGAGAGAGGCTGGCGCTCTATTGCTGCAGTTGTGGAGGGGCCTGTGTGTGATCAGATGGGAGCGATCGGAGGTAGAGAGAGAGAAACTTGGCTAGAGCCAAGACTAGCTAACCTGTAGCAGCCACAATGTTATTTATAATCCCATATAACAGTGCATGTTTTGACTGGAGTAGCCCAGAGAAGCTAGCTAGGCTAATTGAGGCAACATGCTGCGCTTTCTCCCCAACCCCATTTAGATAAAACATCAGCATACCTGTTGGTTGCTTGTTGTAGCCTACTCCTTCTCATTTCGCTAACTTTTAATTCTGTAACTTTATTCTATCTTGCATTGCATTAGTGATCTCTCACTCCACTTGCTAGACATTGAGCCTGTTTGCCGCTTTGTTTGGCCAACATAAACAACAAGCTACACACATGAGAGCTACCAGTCAGCTACCGGCCTTTTTACGGGAAGCACGTTATAAAAACTAAATAGAAACGTTTGTTGTTTTATTAAATTAATACTTTGTAATGTCATGGTAAATCCTTGTATGTAAAAATGTCACATTTTCATTTAATTGAGAAAAAAGCCATTAGTGTTCAAATATATTTTTTAATTCTCACTGAATTTAGATACTAACGTCTGTTGGGATATTGAATATTCAAATACGTGCACATCACTAACATTGACACATCCAGCCCAAAGCAGGAGGTTTAAAAATAACTAAGTAGTCTCCAAAGTTCCAAAGCATGTCTTTAAATGTGACATTGTATCATCACATGTTTTTTATGTTCAAAACAGAATGGTAAACACACATAGACTTTGGAGAAAAGGCATAATCGTCCCTATAAACATCAAAGTCCTTAACACAGCCACAATATAATGCCACCTTTATGGTGTTGCATGTCTTTAGTGAACTTAGGAGTGAAGACACTTCAGTCGCAGATGGAGATAGGAAAGATTTATCTGTAGCCTAAGAATATTTTCTTAAAATCCTTACAATGTACTTGAACTTGAGTTTCTAGTGAAACAAAAGATACCTATATTTTCTCATGACCTGCCACCTCTTTTCCTCACTGTGGTAATTTGTGCATTTTTGCTGAAATGTAGCTGTTGAATTAATAATGATTATAATTATGATACGATCAGTAGACCTATCCATTTCCATATTAGCAAAATGGACCAGAGGGGTATCCTACATACCTGGTTTGAGGAGTTAGCGAGGTAACTTTGGTCAACTCTGAGTTCAGCTCAGGATAACCAGTACCACAAATGTGGCTCACCCTTTAGCCTGGTAAATTTCTGTCAACGAATGCTTAAGAAGTAATCCACTGGGCACAAGACGTCAGTTCAACATCTAGTTTCGATTTATATTTTGTTGAGTTGTCAACCAACTTGAATTCATTGTGAAATCGTTGGATTCATGTTAAAAGACGAAAAGGATAAGTTGATGACTTTTTGCAAATCCAATCAGTTGCCTACGTTGACTCAACGTTAGTTTTTGCCCAGTGGGAACCTGCTGCGGGACAGGCTAACTCGTTACTAACTCCATTTATCCTGAATGAAGAGTCTGAGCTGTGAGTTGAGGACCAATTCAAACAGATTCCCTCCCTCTAGTAAAGATTGCATTTTCTATCCCTTCATTTGAGGAAGATGACCGATTAAATATTTTATTAATCTTTTTTTGTTGTGTGTAAAAAAAACAGTCATTTTTAAATACCTATCACATACATTTAGTAATATCATGATGCATTTGAAAGTGCATTCACAGTAAAAAAAATTGTAAGACATTATCATAGGAGTGTGGAAAAAGTGCTGTGTATATTGATAAGCCCACCAAAACACATCAAAGACGGCCTTAACGATAGGGCGTAATGTGCGGCACATCAATCAACAAGCCTATTTCACGTCATAGTCTGCTGAATTTGCAAGATAACTTTTATTTCATGTTTATTTTGGCAAAAATGAAAATGTCGCACTGACTTGCCAGTGGATTGATGTTTCAACATTGCCTCAATGAAGAGTTCGGCCTTCGACTAGCCACATGCACGTGCAGTTGCAAACCTGCTAGATTTAGCAGCATGTGGACAAGCAATATCAACCATGGTAGATCGAATGAAGTCTGAGCTGGAATGTGAAGCTAGCTAATTTCAGAAAAGCCTGGGTACATCTAGCTATGTACTACCCCTCAGTATTTGCAGACTGTATGTCGGATTCAGTCTTTTACGATGATAACGTCATACTGTGCGAAGTTACCAAATTAAAATCAACCTGGACAGATTGTACGATTTGCTTCAGTTCTATCGTCACATTCTGCGATTGAGTTGAGAAGCTATGTCAACTACAAGCAGTGTATTTGTGTATCTGCGCATGTGCCCGCAGCTCAGGCCTCTCTTTATACTCATGCACGAGTGAAGTGAGTTCGAAAAAACTGAAAGTATGCAAAGTTTTCACATACACACTTTATATGTCTGAACTCAAAATCAAATAGGCTACCCCAAAATAACATGGTCTCTGTGGTAGAATGTTTATTTTGATTGGCAATGTTGTGCATATATCAAAATCCCATCAGGTAACCAGATTTCAGATGTCAAGGAAATCATTGTTCTTGCAAGGCATGTAGACATTTAAATCAAACTCATATTGTTCTGACTACTAAACAAAACCATATTATAACAAAATTGTGACTGTCTTAACAATGGAACACTCGTAGGTGCTTTGGTGTCACATGCAATTATGTCAGTCTTATTAATTAAGAATGCAGAACTGGAAGTGTACAAGCTTGACATTTACAACAAAATAGATGAACTAACATGACACTTTCAGCCACGGTTTTCACAACAAAGCTAACCTAAGGCCACACCTCCAACCTCGCCTCAACACCTCCAGATCCTCTAATAGGCTGCTGCCGCTACATAGCCCCCTCCTGAGGGGTCAGTTGTCACCGACAACCCCGAAATCCTTCACAAAGTCCTGAAACCTGGACGGGGGTAATCGGCGGCTTGATTGCCTTGAAGGGGTGCAATCCTGACCTCGAGATGTGAGCCTGCATCAGTGGTGCCCTGGTGGCATTGTCCGATGGTCCAGGGCTGTGAGGAGGAGTAACCACCACATCATCCTTGCTTTCCACTTCACAAGGTATACGAGGTTGTTAAGGTGCCAGCTGATCTTGATGGAGGACCAAAACTCGTCCACGAATCCGAAGCTGGATGCGGTACATCACGTCAGAAAGTCGTTCAATAACCATTCATGGGCCTTCCCAGTGACTCGTTAGTTTCGGCCTCAGACCATGCTTGCACCGGGCGCTGTTCACCCACACTTCTTGGCCAGGCTGGAAAGGCTGACCTTGACAGCGGGTGTAATGTGCCCTCTTCTTTACCCCTGCTTCCATCAAGCGATGCCGTGCAAAGTCGTGGGTTGTGTCCAGGTGTTGCTGAAAGTGGTGGAGGTACTCCAAGCCTGCGGCTCCAGGAACCTCGGGCTCTGGAGGTCTTCCAAAGGACCAGTCCACTGGAGTGCATAGTTCTCTGCCAAATATCAGTGCTGCTGGGGTGCAGACTGTGAACTCCTGCACTGCTGACCGATAGGCCCACAAGCCCACTGGCAGATGTCAGTCCCAGTCCTTCTGGTGGTTAGAGGTGAGAGTGGCCAGCTGTATCATCAAAGTCTGACTAACCCGTTCGATGAGCCCATTGCTTTGGGGGATGCAGGGGGGTGGTCCTTTTATTGCACGCACCCAGCTTCTCAATGACTTTGTTGAACACCTTAGCATCAACATTTCTCCCCTGATCACTCTAGAGTTCTTCCACCAGCTTGTTGGCATTGGTTGTGGTACCCTGGTGGTCTGCCCCCACCGACCCATGGACAGCTCGTTCCATGGGCACACATGGAACGAGGCACCAGCCGCTGCACACCGAGCTTTGTGTTGGTTCCCTCCATCTTCAAAACAGCACCCCATTGTGAATGGAAAGGTTGTCCCACTGGGAGTAGTAGGCCTTGGCTTTGGGGCACAGGGGTGAGAATGTTCCAGGCAGGTTGCTGGCCGGTCTCCAACCAGTACCGAACAGTTTCCAACGTCGGGTCACCTCCTGCTACCTCTTCAGGTCTTTGTCATTCCGGTGCTGAGATCCTGTCTGCCGCCTGAATTTCCGCCACTGTGGACAGGAGACTCTCCTTTTGTTCCAAGCGTGGGCAGTGCTTGCAGTCTTCCTCGTCTCATGGCCGGCTACACAACGCATCAGCATTTGTGTGGAGACGACAAGCCAGGGTCAGAAATTATGGAGTGCATCGACCACAGCCAACAACTCTCGCCAGGTGATACAGTAGTTGCGCTCAGCACAGTTGTGGCTCTGACTGTAAAAGGCCACCACCCGTAATAAGAAACTAGGCCAACGAGTAGAACCTTCTCTACTTAGAGAGGTCCTTGGGGGTTGGCCAGTCCCCCGACAACATAGTCTTGGAACTTGACCGCCCACTGCAGTAGGTGACACTTCTTGAGGTGGAGCTTGAGTCCTACCTGCCAAATAGCAAGTAGAACCTTCACCAGAGATCCATGGAAGTCTACTGCATGAACAAGGAGGTTGTCCAGGTAGACCACACACTTGTTGCGGGGGATTGTAGCCAGCAGTTGCTCCATAAGACGCTCTAAGGTTGGCAGAGCGTTGCAGAGCCCGAAGGGCATCATGGTGAACTGCCACAGTCCTTGTCCAATCGAAAAGGTGGTGTTCGGCCTGGCTTCAGGGGCAAGCTCCAATTGCCAATAACTACTGCGGAGGTCGAGGGAACTGAATCACATTGCCCCACATAGGTCAGCTGTCTGTAGTCCGCCAAGAAGCGCCATGAGCTGTCCTTCTTCTTGACAATGACTACTAAGGGCTGTTGGATGGCTCGATTAACCCTGTCTTCGCCACCTTAACCCTGTCTTCACCACTCTGTCAATTAGATTAGAATTGTGAAGTAAGTACAATGTTGTTGATCCATCCTCAGGAGAAAACTATCAGAGCCATTAAACTCGGTAACTGTTTTAAAGTCACCATTGGCCTCATTGTGAAATCCCTGAGCAATTTCCTTTCTCTCCGGCAACCGAGTTAGGACGCCTGTATCTTTGTATTGATACACCATCCAAAGTGCAATTCATAACTTTACAAATGGGTATTCAATGTTTGCTTTTCATATTTTTCCTTTCTACGAATAAGTGACCTTCCTGCATTGGAAAACCTCCCTAATCTTTGTGATTGAATCTGTGTCTCCTTGGTCGACTGAGGGACCTTAAAGATAATTGTATGTGCGGGGTACAGAGATGAGGTAGTCATTCAAAAATCATATTAGACACTATTATTGCACACAGAGTGAGTCCATACAACTTATTATGTGACTTGTTAAACACATTTTTACTCCTGAACTTATTTAGGCTTGAGATAATAAAGGGGTTGATTACTTATTGACTAATTTCAGCTTTTCATTTTTAATGCTGGACTTTGGACTCAGGACTCTGACTGGGCCAATAGTTTTCTGTTGAAGCCATTCTATTGTTGATTTACTTCAGTGTTTTGGGTCATTGTCCTGTTGCATCACCCAACTTCTGTTGAGCTTCAATTTGCAGACAGATAACCTTACATTCTCCTGCAAAATGTCTTGATAAACTTGGGAATTCATTTTTACATCAATGATTTCAAGCTGTTCAGGCCCTGAGGCAGCAAAGCAGCCCCAAACCATGATGCTCCATCCACCATACTTTACAGTTGGGATGAAGTTTTGATGTTGGTGTGCCTTTTTTTCTTCACACATAGTGTTGTGTGTTCCTTCCAAACAACTCAACTGTAGTTCATTATTTTACCAGTAGCACTGTGGAACATCCAGGTGCACTTTTGCAAACTTCAGACATGTAGCAATGTTTTTTTGGACAGCAGTGGTATTGGGATATTTTAGACCTGAGGAAAGAGTGCCTCCTTCTGGCCCTCCAACACCACTGCCAGCAGCATCTGGTCTCCCATCTAGGGACCGACCAGGATCAACCCTGCTTAGCCTCAGAAGCAAGCTAGCAGTGGTATGAAGGGTGGTATGCTGCTTGCTTAATCAGCAAACATTTAACCAATTTCCTGCATCTTCCCACAAAATATGTGCAGGTTGTCAAGGTGCTTGGCCACATGGATCAGTGCTCCTGAAACCTTCTGGATCCGACAGTGTGCGCTGGAAGAATATTCAGGAGTCAGTTCTACTGTGGGGTTGGGTTAAGAATAATCTTAGCACCCTAGGTTAAGAACCAGCAAGAAGAGAGGGAGACCAGACGCTTACCTTTTCACTGTGGCCTTTTCACTGAAGACCAATAATAAATCACATGAGGTGAAATCAGTTCATCAGTAAATGTATCTCAAATAATGTATTGTTGTCACAGAGCTGTTGGTTCTTACCTGTAGTAATGAGATATATTGTGGTTTCAGCTCCTCCTCTATGATGTAATAATGAGATATATTCTGGTTTCAGCTCCTCCTCTATGATGTAATAATGAGATATATTCTGGTTTCAGCTCCTCTATGATGTAATAATGAGATATATTCTGGTTTCAGCTCCTCCTCTATGATGTAATAATGAGATATATTCTGGTTTCAGCTCCTCCTCTATGATGTAATAATGAGATATATTCTGGTTTCAGCTCCTCCTCTATGATGTAATAATGAGATATATTCTGGTTTCAGCTCCTCTATGATGTAATAATGATATATATTCTGGTTTCAGCTCCTCCTCTATGATGTAATAATGAGATATATTCTGGTTTCAGCTCCTCCTCTATGATGTAATAATGAGATATATTCTGGTTTCAGCTCCTCCTCTATGATGTAATAATGAGATATATTCTGGTTTCAGCTCCTCCTCTATGATGTAATAATAAGATATATTGTGGTTTCAGCTCCTCTATGATTTAATAATGAGATACAGTGCCTTGCGAAAGTATTCGGCCCCCTTGAACTTTGCGACCTTTTGCCACATTTCAGGCTTCAAACATAAAGATATAAAACTGTATTTTTTGTGAAGAATCAACAACAAGTGGGATATAATCATGACGTGGAACGACATTTATTGGATATTTCAAACTTTTTTAACAAATCAAAAACTGAAAAATTGGGCGTGCAAAATTATTCAGCCCCCTTAAGTTAATACTTTGTAGCGCCACCTTTTGCTGCGATTACAGCTGTAAGTCGCTTGGGGTATGTCTCTATCAGTTTTTCACATCGAGAGACTGACATTTTTTCCCATTCCTCCTTGCAAAACAGCTCGAGCTCAGTGAGGTTGGATGGAGAGCATTTGTGAACAGCAGTTTTCAGTTCTTTCCACAGATTCTTGATTGGATTCAGGTCTGGACTTTGACTTGGCCATTCTAACACCTGGATATGTTTATTTTTTAACCATTCCATTGTAGATTTTGCTTTATGTTTTGGATCATTGTCTTGTTGGAAGACAAATCTCCGTCCCAGTCTCAGGTCTTTTGCAGACTCCATCAGGTTTTCTTCCAGAATGGTCCTGTATTTGGCTCCATCCATCTTCCCATCAATTTTAACCATCTTCCCTGTCCCTGCTGAACAAAAGCAGGCCCAAACCATGATGCTGCCACCACCATGTTTGACAGTGGGGATGGTGTGTTCAGCTGTGTTGCTTTTACGCCAAACATAACGTTTTGCATTGTTGCCAAAAAGTTCAATTTTGGTTTCATCTGACCAGAGCACCTTCTTCCACATGTTTGGTGTGTCTCCCAGGTGGCTTGTGGCAAACTTTAAACAACACTTTTTATGGATATCTTTAAGAAATGGCTTTCTTCTTGCCACTCTTCCATAAAGGCCAGATTTGTGCAATATACGACTGATTGTTGTCCTATGGACAGAGTCTCCCACCTCAGCTGTAGATCTCTGCAGTTCATCCAGAGTGATCATGGGTCTCTTGGCTGCATCTCTGATCAGTCTTCTCCTTCTATGAGCTGAAAGTTTAGAGGGACGGCCAGGTCTTGGTAGATTTGCAGTGGTCTGATACTCCTTCCATTTCAATATTATCGCTTGCACAGTGCTCCTTGGGATGTTTAAAGCTTGGGAAATCTTTTTGTATCCAAATCCGGCTTTAAACTACACAACAGTATCTCGGACCTGCCTGGTGTGTTCCTTGTTCTTCATGATGCTCTCTGCGCTTTTAACGGACCTCTGAGACTATCACAGTGCAGGTGCATTTATACGGAGACTTGATTACACACAGGTGGATTGTATTTATCATCATTAGTCATTTAGGTCAACATTGGATCATTCAGAGATCCTCACTGAACTTCTGGAGAGAGTTTGCTGCACTGAAAGTAAAGGGGCTGAATAATTTTGCACGCCCAATTTTTCAGTTTTTGATTTGTTAAAAAAGTTTGAAATATCCAATAAATGTCGTTCCACTTCATGATTGTGTCCCACTTGTTGTTGATTCTTCACAAGAAAATAAAGTTTTATATCTTTATGTTTGAAGCCTGAAATGTGGCAAAAGGTCGCAAAGTTCAAGGGGGCCGAATACTTTCGCAAGGCACTGTATATTGTGGTTTCAGCTCCTCCTCTATGATGTAATAATGAGATATATTCTGGTTTCAGCTCCTCCTCTATAATGCTGATTGTCTGAAAGGAGCAGTATACTTGTCTTGTTTAGTCATATGTGCTTTCAAGTCTCAGAATTGATGCAGTTTTCTCCTGCTCTTCAGAGTTGCTATCTTGTAATGGTAGAAAATGTTAGATTAACTTTGAGTCCTATATCGTATCCAATGTCAGGACCCGGTTTCCCAAAGTCATCTTAAAGGCTAAGTTCATCATTACAACCACAGGATCCTAAAATCATCTCAATCACTGTAATATGATTTTGGGAAACCGGGCCCTGGTAAACTACACCTATAACTGATGCAAGCTGAATGCTACAGTGTGAGGGACTTTACCCAAGACAGCTGGCATGAATTCACTGTCATAAAAAGTAAGTCACATGTAAAGTATTTTGATGACCTATCACTAGTCACACAAACAAACATGAACACACACTATGTTTGGAAATAGAAAATCCTCCAGTGGAAAGTCCTTGAATTCAATGCAGTTAGGTTCAGCCAAAGATGCTTTATTTCCTGAATATCCCTCGCTGGTTGAGCATTATTGGTGACCATTGCCTGACCCTGGCCCGTGACCGTAACCCCCTCTACTACATAAAATTGACATTTTATGGGCATTTCTGAAGAAACTTTCTGTGCTTGCTCCAGCTGTCAAAAAGTATGCTATACTAGTGTGAGAAGATGAAATAATGGGATTACCAGTGGGTTAGGATAGTAGTTTGGTGTAACATTATGGTAAGACATGATCAGCTTTTACTGTGCTACATGTAAGCTGTTCCACACTTACAGATAGAAACAAAAAACAATAGCATGTATTTGCTTTAATCATAGAATAAGGAATGACAGTTACAGTATGGCTTTGTATTTATATGTAATTGATCAGTAGTCATGTACATAACTGTATTCTTAAGACAATAAGAGCTAATGATTAACAAATCAAACATATCTACGAAAAATACATAACAGGTTTATACTCCACTAAGCTTAGACTAAATCAAATGTTATTGGTGGCATACACATATTTTGCAGATGTTATCGCAGGTGCAGCGAAATGCTTATGTTTCTAGCTCCAACAGTGCAGTAATACCTAGCAATAAACACAAATCCCGCCCCCCAAAAAATTAAGCAATATCAGAGTCCGGAATACATATATATAAAAAATAATGGTATGTATAGTCAGTATATGAATAGAAAAGGTGTGTACAGCAGTAGTTATATAGGATGAGCCTTAACTAGAATACAGTATATACATATGAAGTGGGTAAAACAGTAGGTAAGCATAATTAAAGTGACTAGTGTTCAATGACTATGTCTTTAAGGTATAGGGCAGAGTACTAGGTGTTTTTGAATGTTACGTTCAAATCGATCAAGTCACTATAATATCTTAACTTGTTTTCAAGCAGTAGCTAGGTGGTTGATTCAACATTGTATAGTAAGAAACTATCAGCTCTAACTATTTTTCCATTGTCATGGCACGATCTTTAGAGGCTTCCGTTTAGAGAAGTTACAAAAGCAAGGAAAGACTGTCTCATTAAAAGTTTGTGTGATTGTGTGTAGTTGTGTTTTATTCTTAGGATCAGAGAATGACAGCTCTCCTCTGTCCCAGTCCAGCTTCACTCTGATCCTCTGGGGTGTCTGTCTCACTGTGAGGGGAATGGTTGGCTTTGGTGGGGATTCTGCTGACTATTCACCTTCAGAATTATAATCCACTGCGTATACGCTGTGCAGATTCTGTGATCACACCCAGAGCCCATGCGTTTTCCCCAACCTCAACATCCCAGAAGTGTGTCCCTGAGTTAAAGCCCTCACAATCCAGGACAAATGCACGATCAAACCTCTCTGTGATGTCAGGAAGCTTTTGAGCCACACCGAATCTCACACTGGTCAAATCCTTAGACAGGATGAGACTTGGGTGAGCAGTCTTGGGGTTCAGAGTCACAGAAGCTAGACAGAAAGTAGACTGTCAGACCTGGGTTCAAATACATGATTTATGTATTTGAGTTTTTTCAAAAACATAGCTCAAAACAACTACCCTATTTGAAGTATTGGAATGTCTACTTGTAAAACTCTACCAAAAGGTTTTTGAAAGTGTTGTCAAAGACTTTCCTGTTTCCAAATACATTCCAATATTCTCAAATCACTATATCTAGATCAGTGGATGCTGCTGAGAGAAGGATGGCTCACAATAATGACTAGAACGAAGCGAATGAAATGGCATCAAACAAAAGGAAACCATGTGTTTGAGGTTTTTGATAACATCCCACTCATTCCGTTCCAACCATTACCACGAGCCTGTCCTCCCCAATTAAAGTGCCACCAACCGCCTGTGATCTAAATACTTTTTTAAACATGTATTTTTCAGTAATTGAAGCACTGCATTGTATGTAATTGATTCAGGCCTAGACTCTAGAGGGCGCTTTCACGCAACACATTTTTCGTCTTAGTCCAGGACCAAGCAGCGTCTCACAATTGCATACTTTAAAAAAAGGGGCATTATGTATTCACTTCAGTTAGTAAATAAATGTGTTCATTGTAACATAATCATACTCACTATATTGAAAAACCTCTAACAATTTCCTGCATCTTCACACAGGATCTATGCAGGTTGCCAAGATGCTTGGCCACATGGATCAGTGGTTCTGAAACCTTCTCTGGATTCGGCAGTGTGCACCATCAGTTGTACTGTGGGGTTGGCATAACTTTGTTAAGAACCACAGAGAAGAGAGACAAGAGGCAGATCACTTACCTTTTCACTGTGGCCTTATAGTTCTGCAGAATAACAAAATACCAAATTAATAATACATGTAAACAGTGCAATACATGATATCAAATTAGTTCATCAATAAATGTATCTCAAATAATATCAACAAGTTATTGGTTCTTACATGCAGGAATGAGACGTCTTCTGCTTTCAGCTCCTTCTCTACGGCTCTGTGTCTGAAAGTGATGATATCCCTCCGCTCATCTCCTCAATCATCTCACTGTTCTTCTCTTCCTTCTTCAGAGTAGGGCTGTCTGGCTGCCTTGTCCTCTCAAAGTAACTGGTGAAGCTTCTCAAACTCCTTCTCAATCTGCCTCTGTGTCCTGGGCCTGTAGCTGGAGGCCGTGAGAGAAATATGTCAAATATACTTGAATATAACTACCATTCTTACATTCAGTACACAAACTCACTTCTGCGCAGTTGTATTGAACAGCATTATTCAGCAAACTCACCTTAATTTATGTTTCATCACAGGTTAGTTTTACTTCTTTAAAGACCTTCAACTTTCACAGCACCTTAGAATGATGGTACAGGGCTTCAATGGAGTTGTGAGTTCCGCCTGGAATGAAAAATGGACACTACTTTGAAGAAAGTCTATTTGGGTTTTTATTACTTTATATAAATATGCTGGTATAAAATGTCCAAACCTCAGCAGATAGAGGTTGTAGTCATAAATGTATTGTCTTATAGTGTTTGTGAGTAGTGAACTACAGGTAATTCAACTAGTAAATTGAATTACGTTTTGCAGTAGCTTCGTGGTAGTTTAACTAAATTCAAATCTTGGTAGTGTTTTCAGTAGTTCATTACTTAGTGGTGTATCTAACTACTAAAGAACGACACTACTTTTTTTTTGCTAAAATGTAATATGGGTGAAGTAGGCAAGAATTCCCTTTCTTTTTCGACATCAGACCTATCTTATTCTCTCACTTGAAACACTGTGTGTGAAACAATGTATACATCTGTCATTCTCATTGAAAGCAAGTCTAAGTAGCAGTAGCTCTGTTCTATGTGTGCTATTTCTATCCTTCTCGTTCTGGCTGAAATTACATTTTTGCATCTACCTATCAATTCTGAGATTTGTTGGTATTTTGGCCCATTAATATTAGTATGTTCAAAAAGTAAACATAAAAATGTCAAATTTGGTTTATTTATCCTTGCATATATTCTCCAGACTTGCCCAATTTATTTTAAATCAGATTTTATTTTAAACAATTTGACATATGTCTTTAGTATTTTACAGATTGAAAGCTGAAAACAGTATTCATCCACAATCTGTTCTGGACAAGTCTGGTCCTGAAGTGTCTTAACAAAATGAAACAATATTATTTTGTCTGACTTCATCCAGTGTCCAGAAAAAGGGATTTGCTAAAATGCAAATACTGCATGTGCATATTTAATCTGATATCACCACATGTGCATATTTAATCTGATATCACCACATGTGCATATTTAATCTGATATCACCACATGTGCATATTTAATCTGATATCACCACATGTGCATATTTAATCTGATATCACCACATGTGCATATTTAATCTGATATCACCACATGTGCATATTTAATCTGATATCACCACATGTGCATATTTAATCTGATATCACCACATGTGCATATTTAATCTGATATCACCACATGTGCATATTTAATCTGATATCACCACATGTGCATATTTAATCTGACATCACCACATGTTCATATTTAATCTGATATCACCACATGTGCATATTTAATCTGATATCACCACATGTGCATATTTAATCTGATATCACCACATGTGCATATTTAATCTGATATCACCACATGTGCATATTTAATCTGATATCACCACATGTGCATATTTAATCTGATATCACCACATGTGCATATTTAATCTGATATCACCACATGTGCATATTTAATCTGACATCACCACATGTGCATATTTAATCTGATATCACCACATATGCATATTTAATCTGACATCACCACATGTGCATATTTAATCTGATATCACCACATGTGCATATTTAATCTGATATCACCACATGTGCATATTTAATCTGATATCACCACATGTGCATATTTAATCTGATATCACCACATGTGCATATTTAATCTGATATCACCACATGTGCATATTTAATCTGATATCACCACATGTGCATATTTTAATACAATATGCTCTTTAATTACTTTTTACTTGTATTTCTTATTCTTATCCGTCTTTTTTAAAACTGCATTGTTGGTTTGGGGCTGTAAGTAAGCATTTCACTGTAAGGCCTACACCTGTTGTATTTGGTGCATGTGACTAATAACATTTTATTTTGATTTGACAATATTTCAGAGAAATTTTAATACAAAAACTATCAAATTTGTGTCTACATTCAACTGGTAAAACTTGATTGCGATATGATTATGGGGGACAAATACCCTCAGGTGCGGTGGCTGGCCTTAAGTTTCGTTTTTGCGTCTTTTACTAAAATTTTTGGTTATACCATGGCATTGTTGAATACTCGTTTCTGATTGGCAGTATAGAGCGTGCATATTTAAACGGTATAATTCAATAACTATAGTTCATTCTTACATGTTATATGTTTGAGCTGCTTTTGAAAGCAAACGTCAAATTGCTTTCATAACAGCAAGCTGGGACTGATGGTTTGGTTATCTAAACTAGCGAGTCTGATTGTTTGTCTGTTTGTTTACCAAGGCAACTACTGTGTATCTCGTAAACTTTCTAGCTACTTCACTGGACGTTGAATGTGTTAAATTACAGCCATTGTATGAAAGGGATAATAAATTCGTGGCTCTGCGTTCTCTGGGAAATAATGCAACTCCGTTCTCTGGGAAATAATGCAACTCCGTGGAAGGTTAGTTACACTCCGCTGGCGCGTGGTGGGACACCTTCCACGTTGTTCATTATTTTGCATAGAACGCATAACCTCTTGTTGATTAACCCTTAATGTTACTTATTGAAAATATATTTCACAGCGGCTTAGAATGATGGTACAATGACTTTCTACACTTATTAGGCTAACTAATATCTGACTCCAGTGATCTGTTGTTGCAATTTAGTCTATGACATTTACATATTTCACGAAGTAGTGAAATACTTTTTCAAACATTACTTTATTTAGCATTCAATGTAGCTTAACTTTTTCCAGTGTTAGGTAATTGTTAGCTTTGGTAAACTACAGTATATTTTCAGAGTAGCTTCCCCTACTTTATAATTCTGTGCAGCTTCATTGATGGGACAGAACTTGTGGTTTGCATGTTGATGTTTTTTAAAAGTATGACACACCAAACACACTGGCTGTTTATCATACCAACAGAAAGGTTTGAGTTTCTCGCCATGCAGACCGCAGAGCACCTCAGACCCTCTCATCTGAGAAGCCCACACACAACTTCTTTAAAACCAGGTTAAGGAGGTTCTACCTTTGAGGATCTTCTACTGCAAACGGGACATTCCCGAGGAACCTTTTTGTCTCCATAATTCCTTCAGACAGTCTATACAGAAGATGTGGCTACTCTACAAGAGTATGGGATAAATCATCTTATTGGAGAGAATGTTTGGAAGCGATTTTCTTTAAGAAATCCCACCCTTTCACGATATTCTGTAATGACCTCTGAAGGAAGCAGTATACTTACTTACGCTTACACATTTTGTTTGTGCATGCCGCCACCTACTGTGCGGGAGATCACATTTACATTTTAGTCATTTAGCAGACGCTCTTATCCAGAGCAACTTAACAGTAGTGAGTTCATATATTTTCATGTATTCATACTGGTCCACCGTGGGAATCAAACCCACAACCCTGGCGTTGCAAGTGCCATAATCTACCAACACAGGACCATGTTACATTTTGTGACACAAAAATACAGTGGTGTAAAGTACTTAAAGTAAAAATAGTTGAAAGTACTACTTGAGTGTTTTTTAGGGGCATCTGCACTTTACATTACTATTTATATTTTTGACAACTTTTATTTTTACTCCACTACATTCCTAAAGAAAATGATGTACTTTCTACTCCGTACATTTCCCCTAACAACCACTATTCCATAACAATAAAAACATTCCATTACTTTAACCCTAACTGATAATACATCTGGCTGACTGCCTGGGAGGGGCTGGACTCTTTCTTCAACACTTCTTACCTCTTCTGCAGTAAAATCTCGTACACCCAAGTACTTCTCTGCAGCTGCCATCACAACATATACAGTGGGGCAAAAAAGTATTTAGTCAGCCACCAATTGTGCAAGTTCTCCCACTTAAAAAGATGAGAGAGGCCATAGGACAACAATCAGTCGTATATTGCACAAATCTGGCCTTTATGGAAGAGTGGCAAGAAGAAAGCCATTTCTTAAAGATATCCATAAAAAGTGTCGTTTAAAGTTTGCCACAAGCCACCTGGGAGACACACCAAACATGTGGAAGAAGGTGCTCTGGTCAGATGAAACCAAAATTGAACTTTTTGGCAACAATGCAAAACGTTATGTTTGGCGTAAAAGCAACACAGCTCACACCATCCCCACTGTCAAACATGGTGGTGGCAGCATCATGGTTTGGGCCTGCTTTTCTTCAGCAGGGACAGGGAAGATGGTTAAAATTGATGGGAAGATGGATGGAGCCAAATACAGGACCATTCTGGAAGAAAACCTGATGGAGTCTGCAAAAGACCTGAGACTGGGACGGAGATTTGTCTTCCAACAAGACAATGATCCAAAACATAAAGCAAAATCTACAATGGAATGGTTCAATAATAAACATATCCAGGTGTTAGAATGGCCAAGTCAGTTTGTGATTTGTTAAAAAAGTTTGAAATATCCAATAAATGTCGTTCCACTTCATGATTGTGTCCCACTTGTTGTTGATTCTTCACAAAAAAATACAGTTTTATATCTTTATGTTTGAAGCCTGAAATGTGGCAAAAGGTCACAAAGTTCAAGGGGGCCGAATACTTTCGCAAGGCACTGTACATTTTCCCAGGAGTGTTGTCAGTCACAATGTAAGTAACCTAATTTATGTTCCTCTTAATGCCTCTGTCAATTCGACAGCTACTGTCAGCAGTAATCATGGACCTATGAACCTGAGGTATACTGTTAGCACTGAGACTGTTAGGAAACCCACTGTGAGCAGGTCACCCTGCACTATCAGCTCAAATATCAATATCATAGTAATGTCTACCTCTGATAAGCCTCCCAGCAAAACAATAAAAACAATAAAGAAACTCAGAAAAACACTAAAAATATACCACATTAACACATGTAGCCTAAGCAACAAGGTTTTAATGAAATAGATAACTTCGTAGAAACAGAGAGCATACATATACTGGCTATCTCTGACACTCACTTAAATAATTCATTGGACAATACAGTGGTAGCAATATATGGTTCTAACATCTACAGAAGAGACAGGAATGCCAATGGGGGAGGTGTTGGTGTTCATATTCAAAACCACATTCCTGTAAAGCTTAGAGAGGGTATGATGTCAAATGCTGTTGAAGTAATATAGCTACAGGTTCACCTGCCTCACATAAAGCCTATTCATGTGGGAAGTTGCTGTAGACCATCACCAAGTGTTAACAGTCAGTAGCTGGATAATATGTGTGAAATGCTTGATAACGTATGTGACATCAACAGAGAGGTACTGTATATTTTCTGGGTGACCTAAATATTGACTGTCTATCATCAAGCTGTTCACTCAAGAAAAAGCTTCAAGCTGTTACCAGTGCCTCCAACCTGTTTCAGGTTATCAGTTAACCTACCAGGGTATTTACCAACAGCATCCACGTGTATTGATCACATCTGTACTAATGCTGCAGAGGTCAGCTCTAAAACAGTATCCACAACTAACCGATGTAGTGATCATAATATAGTAGACATATCTAGGAAAAACAAACTTCCAAAGGCTGAGCCTAATTTAATGTAGAAGAGGTCATACAAGAGGTTTTGTAGTGATTCCTATGTTGAAGATGTAAAGAATATTTGCTGGTCTGTATTTGTACAATGGATCCCCATTAGTTCCTGCCAAGGCAGCAGCTACTCTTCCTGGGCTCCAGCAAAATGAAGGCAGTTATACAATTTAAAAAAATATTACAATGCATTTCACAACAGATTTCACAACACATTAAATGTGTGCCCTCAGGTCACTAATCTACTACCAAATATCTACAAAACAAAATCTGTGTGTATAGTGCATATGTTATCATCCGTGTGTATGCATGTGTCTGTGCCTGTGTGTGTCTCATCACAGTCCCCGCTGTTCCATAAGGTGTATTTGTATCAGTTTTTTAAATCTAATTCTACTGCTTGCATCAGTTACTTGATTTGGAATAGAGTTCCATGTAGTCATGGCTCTATGTAGTCCTGTGTGCCTCCAATAGTCTGTTCTGGACTTGGGGACTGTGAAGAGACCTCTGGTCGCATATCCAGTCCTTAATTTGGATCGGATCCTGTTCCACCTCTCCGTTCTGGAACCTATCCGGTACCTCTCGTGGCATGAAAAGTCATTTTCACTTTTCGCAAAGTAATTTTTTTATTTAAAGTGATTGAAGTTTATTCGAGTTGACTTTTCATTAATTCTCCTGCCCCCACAAAACAGGTTATGTGAAAAAGTCCATTTTCAGCCCTGGCCTAATATTCTATAAATTGATTCGGGTTTGGTCCCGGGTTTATGGTTTGTGCAAAATTGTAACCTATGTTTGAGACCAAAGCTTGGTCTTGGCTGTGTTAGAAGCACACAAGTAACTCTTACATAACTACAATGAGATTAACTTTTTATGATCTCTCTCCCTCTCTGCTCTGATAGACATGAGCCTGCAACTCTTATCTCTCCAGCGTTGCACTTAATTAATTTTCTTATAGAATCAAAGTCGCGCGTAGGGTTCTGAAGGAACTGCAGCGCCCCTGATAAATTGAAATACATTTGCCAAAATTATAGAATTACTGCTGTCTGTTCAGAATTCAATTAAATCATTCAGAATAGCCTTCTACACCATGAGAAGGACTATAATTCACCCACAGAGGATCAATAGCTTAATCTTTTTTTAATAGCCTAGCTGTGGATTGTAGCCCAATAACAAGGAATAGCCTATAGTCAGGAACATGCTACAATGTAGGAGAAAAAGCAGCATGCAGACAAAATATAACTTTTGCAATATTTCAAATACAATCGGGGGAAAACACAGGTTGGAAACCATAACAACACCCACCCGTAGCCTTTCCTTCCAGTTCTATGCTGCCAATGACTGGAATGAATTGCAAAAATAGCTGAAGTTGGAGATCTCCCTCATTAAATTTAAGCATCAGCTATCTGTACAGTTTACCGATCGCTGGAGCTGTACACAGCCCATCTGTAAATAGCCCATCCAACTACCTACCTCATCCCCATATTGTTTAATTTACTTTTTTGCTCTTTTGCACACCAGTATTTCTACTTGCACATCATCATCTGCACATCTATAACTCCAGTGTTAATTTTCTAAATTGTAATTACTTCACCACTATTGACCTATATATTGCCTTACCTTCTTACACCATTTGCACACACTGTATATAGACTTTTTCTATTGTGTTATTGACTGTACGTTTGTTTATCCCATGTGTAACTGTGTTGTTGATTGTGTCACACTGCTTTGCTTTATCTTGGCCAGGTCTCAGTTGTAAATGAGAACTTGTTCTCAACTGGCCTACCTGGTTAAATAATGGTGAAATATATATATTTTTTTAATCAGCTAATGTCACATTTTGTGTTAACCTCAGAGCTTATTTTCACCGTTAATTTATCCCATATGAATGAATGGCTGAACAAACCAGAATTCATGAATGGCTGAACAAACCAGTTTCATTTCCAGTTTTTAGGTTGAGGATGACCAAAGACAGTACAGTATAAATTCTATGGCATTACAGTCATTTGACCCATCCTACCCTTGCACCTTGACTTTCTGATTAGTTTAACGCGGCACGTGTTTAATTTAACACGGCATGTGTATAAGTACAACCAGTTAGCACATTTCCAAGTTTCCTAGTTACGACCAAGCCAGCTGGCTGACGAGACGGCACTTTTTCTGAAAGACGCTAACCAAATTCCCATATCGATCAATGTGATACAATCCTTTTCCAAAGCGTCTGGTCTATATCTTAACATTAAGAAATGTGAACTCATGGCTGTCAAATATTGTGTGACACCTTCATATTATGGTATTCCAGTAAAAGAAAAACTTACATATTTAGGCATAACCATTACAAAGGATCAGAATTCTAGAGGCTTACTCAATTTGAACCCTCTTATTAAAAAACCCCAGAAGAAGCTAAATAAATGGTTACAGAGGGACTTATCTTTAAAAGGTAGAGTCCTAATAACCAAGGCTGAAGGTATCTCTAGACTAACATATGGTGCTCCATCTTCATATCTTAAAATAAGCAAGGAGATAGACCAGATGCTTTTCAACTTTCTGTGGAGAAACCGTACCATTACATTAGAAAAACTTGTGATGAACACTTGGTGGACTGAATTTTCTGGACTTTACTACCTTAAATAATACTTTTAAGATCAATTGGATAAAACAATTCCTAAGAAAACCCACTTCTATGTGGAATTTTATTCCTTATCATGTCTTCTCTACTTTTGGTGGCCAACTTCATGTTGGTTTGCAATTATAATATTGACAAAATTCCAGTGAAACTTTCTGCTTTTCATCGGCAGGTTTTCTTGTCATGGTCCTTAATTTATAAGCATAATTTTTCTCCACACAGATATATTTGGAATAATCGGGATATATTGTATAAAAATACTTCTTTGTTTTTAGAATATTGGTCCTGAAATAATATCCTATTGGTGAGCCAACTTGTAAATGCAGAGGGTCTTTTACTCAGTTATAAGGAATTCTTATCACTTTACAAGGTCCCTGTAACACCTAAAGATTTTGCAATTGTTTTAGATGCCATTCCCTCAGGTGTTGCTTTATTATTCAGGAACGTGTCAAGACCTGACCCTCAGAACCTACCTTCCATTGACCCTGTTGTCTCATCAGTAGGAAAGATTTGTTTTTCTTTTGGTCCATTCAACAACAGAGCGATATGATCCTTGTTTCAGCAGGATGTTGTATCTATCTATACCTTATGTCATGCCTTATTGGAATGGATTTATTGATAATATCTATTGGAAAAAAGTTTGGATGTTGCCACACACATACCTACTTGTTAAAAAAATTAAGGAAGTTTCATTTAAAATTATTCATAAATATTATCCTGCCAACCACAATATGAAGAAGTTTAAGGAAACCATAAACTCAAAATGTTCCTTTTGTAATGACCACCCAGAAACAGTGTTGCATCTTTTTTGGCATTGTATTCATGTAAGATAACCGTGGCAAGACATCAGTAGGTTTATAATTGAACACATTTATGAAGATCTTACACTATTGTGGAGAGATGTAATGCTTGGATTCTTTACCTACACTAGAAATAAGCTGAAACATTTTTATGTAATTCATTTAATTATTCTTTTGGCCAAATGTCATATTCACAAATGTAAATTTACAAACAAAACACCACATTTTCTTACCTTACAAAAAGAAATTGAACTGAATTTTAAGACAAATACTTAGAATTATTGTTAGAATTATAAGTGTATGTATGTCCCTTAAAGTCCTTGTGTAATGTGATATTTTACCCCCTAGCCCCGCCCCAAGCCCAATTGTTCTTTGTATATTATTTATACTTCCTGTATTGATTTGTTGTTAATAATAATAATAATAATAATAAATAGTTACGAACTTAACGTGAACGCGACATCTATCCCACTCAAAAGGGCTGTATATGTCAGCTGCAACATAACCAGGGCCGGAAGCAATACCATCATGAACATGCAGCATACACACTTGCAGCGCAGCTAGCTAGGCTAATTTAACTTTCCTAGTTGTATGCCGTATTATGTCCAGCAGAAAGCAGTATTCGTCTTCTACATTTACGAACCGTAATGCCTTTATTGGTTCAATGTAGCTAGCTAGCTAACAGATAGGCTAACTATGCTGACGTTAGCTGGATGGTGACGTTTGCTTGCTAGGAGAAACCCTCAGCTAGCGATTAAAATTGTGAAAATAGAATCGAGGACGAATTAATTAATAAGATCGGTGTTATTTTCTAGCTGTACGTAGATAACTAGCAGAAAACTAGGAGGGGAAAGCTAGCTACTGTTGCTGCTCTATTCAGTAGCTGGTCAACTAGATAATTAGTTTGCTAGCTAACCATGTCTTTTTCTTTTGCCCTCATTCAGGCTTGTAATCTTTTTGCAATTCCACGTTGTAAATTGCTGCTGTCAAAGCTGCAACTATAAACTTGAATTGCGTTACTAAAACACGAGGAGCGAGCAATTTGTTTACGGGGTAGAATAGCAACGACTGCATAACAGCACTAGTTGTAGAGGTTTAAGCCGAGAGCGGTCCTATGGTGTAATGGTTAGCACTCTGGACTTTGAATCCAGCGATCCGAGTTCAAATCTCGGTAGGACCTCGTCCTTTTGATTTAAAATATCCTTAGTCACAGAATTTATAAATTGCCCATCTTATTAACATTACAATTAATGGTGGTTATATCTCAGATTTAAATCATGGATGAATGTGAATTTGTTGTCTCATATCCATTCTCTGATATCCCCATAAATAGTCTACCACCACAGGCCTATTTTGATGGATCTAATAAAATCCCAAGGAAATATCAAATTTTTCAGAGGGAATTGCAATAAAGGCAGACATAATTAATTTTCAACCCTTTTATTTACTACATTTTCAGTAAAAAAAAGATGTTTTTCTTACACCATTTGTAGGCCTACAAACTTTCTCAGACACTTAAAATAGATTATTCCTGTCATATAAACTCCATATGAAAAATACAAACACGTACTTATTCAAAATATGTTTTCTTCATATAAAACACTCGATAACAAAACAGCAAAAAGAGTATAAAATAACCAAGTCTCAATAATGCAGTATACCTATACAAAACAAAATATGAGTGCTTGGTTATTGTCTTTGGCTTCAGTGAAACTGGTTTGCATACCTAGGCAATTAGACAATACGAATTTGTACCCCTTTAGTGTTGATGGAAGACTTTTTCTAATGTGATATTATAGTTGTCCTCAGATACCAGTAGGCGACTTCTTTCTCCAAGATAACACAGTAAAAATAAGATCATACAACTATTCAGTCTTTTCTTGCTGTATCCCATTCTGTGAAGCATGTTGAGCTGGGACTATTTTAAAGCTACAGTTGACTGCATGGTTCATTAGCAGGTTGATTTCATTTGCATATGAAATATAGTTTGATATCATATCAAAAACAAGTTTATCGGGGGAAGGATTCTTTACTGATTCTCAATGCGAGACCAATATTACTTACATGCTCACATTTAATAATTGCTACACAAAACTGCATAATGCACAATCATTAATAATGCATAAACATCATGTAGAAAAGCTATTTTAAGGTTTGGAAAATATTATTTGGGATACTGTGTGTGAATTAAACAAAGAAACCATAACAAAGACTATGGTCATGTTCATTAGGACACGCAAGGAAAACCTTTTCAAAAGCAAGTCCAGGTAGTCCCTCCCTGTTTCAGTTCGTTTGGTTATTAATGAACATGACCCAGGAAATGCTGACCTTTCAGTGCAACTATAAATGCAGTAAAATGACTCCCAATCCGCTTCCTATTTCTGACATTCCATTACACACACACATAGTGTATAAAACATTAAGAACTCCTTCCTAATATAAAGTTGCACCCCCCGTTTTCCCTCAGAACAGCCTCAACTCGTCAGGTCATGGATTCTACAAGGTGTTGAAAGCGGTCCACAGGGATGCTGGCCCATGTTGACTCCAATGCTTCCCACAGTTGTGTCAAGTTGGCTGGATGGACTTTGGGTGGTGGACCATTCTTGATACAAACGGGAAACTGTTGAGCATGAAAAAACCCAGCAACGTTGCAGTTCTTGACACAAACCAGTGCGCCTGGCACATACTACCATACCCTGTTCAAAGGCACTTACATTTTTTGTCTTGCCCATTCACCCTCTGAATGGCACACATACACAATCCATGTCTCAATTGTCTCCATGCTTAAAAATCATTCTTTAACCTGTCTCCTCCACTTCATCTACACTGATCGAAGTAGATTTAACAACTGACATCAATGAGGGGTCGTAGCTTTCACCTGGATTCACCTGGTCAGTCTATGTCATGGAAAGAGCAGGTGTTCTTAATGTCTTGTCCACAAAGTGTATTTACTGTATAACCCCCTTCCGGACTGTTTTCTCTTCAAAGAGGTTGACTATACAGACATTGGGTAACATAATACTGACCAACAAAACAAGTGATTTTCCATATCTGCATGTGTGCAAACTGGGTAGTCACTGACACCGTACAGGCTTTCACAATGCTTTCCTATTTAAAATGACAAATACTTCATAGTCATGAATAACATGATTAAATGAAAGGTGATGGCAAACAGTAACTGAATTGACGTTACAAAATAATCCACTCAATTGTAGAGGAAAAGCTTAAAGCTATCACCTCAAAAGTTATTCTGTACCTTTGTAATATACCGTCCTGATGGACATGATTGTGCCCAATCCGGTTCCTCACCAGTTGACAGCTGTCTTCAAACATGCAAAAACACACACAAACACACTGACCAATTTTGCAGACACACATACCCAAACCACCAATTTCCTTCCACACACCGATTTACACCCAGTTATGCCCTTTCTCTGTGGCCCCTGGGAGTCCTAACTCATCTGCGTTGCTGTTGCTGGGGCCCCAGCATGACCTTGTTGATGAAGTTGACGATGGCCACAGCCGGCTGCTCTGGGTCCATCTCGGCAAACAGGTGACACACATTCTCCGATGAGCTGCCAGTCCGCCTGGCCACGAAACCAAACACCCTGCAGGAGTGAGGGAAGAAGAGAGAGAAAGAGGGATGAGAGGAGGTGAAAGAGAATAGGATGTGTTTTTTTTAATATCTATGATGGTAGAAAACAGTTTTTTCAATGCACTCTTCTCATGAGAAGCACAAATATTACAGGAAACTCTGGAGCATCACATTACTATAGTCACTGTAGTTCTCTTCAGGTTCATTCAATGTAGGGATCTATTTGATAAGAGTCATAATTTTATAAAATGAGAACACTATGATAAATTGCCATGATGCACACACAATTATATCCACACACAGTCAGAAGCAGAGAAACAAGCACTTACTTGCTTGACTTGTTATCAGAATTAGTCCACCTGAAGCAGACAGACAGGGACATACAGACAACATGTCTTAGATGCATTGAGAAAGAAGAGCAGTCATACTGTCATGGTTGTTGTTCTAAATCAAAAAAGGCATACTATACTGTAGTTCTACAATACAGAGATTAATTGACCCAACCCTGAACCACAACGAAGTAGTGTTCAGCCTGTCAAAATACAAGGTCAACATCTCTACACAGCACGTATAAGTCATTGCTCACGACACGCCACATTTCAACTTTCATTCGGTGGTATTCACATGTGCACAAGGTCTATGTCGCAGTGATTGCATATAGGCCTAAAGCCAGAGCATCAGACCCCATTGTTCCATGCGTTGTCTTAACGCTACTCTAACGTTAGCCTGACATTGGGCCCACCTGTTGTCCTGAGGATCCACGCTGCTGAAGGTCACACTGTTGATGGGGTAGTGTCTCCTGAAGAAGAGTCTGCATAGTGGTTGTATTCATTAGGCACCAAACGGAAGAAAACAGAATCAAACAAGGAGGGCGTGGCAAACAAGGAGAGACTGCCTACACGTACACCATGATCCAATAAGAAAAGCGTATTTTAGTGTTCTGTTGCAAAATGTTTTAAAACACACCTCCTTTGACTGTCGGTCAGTGTGATGCCCTGAGTGGACACTTTGAAGTGGACCATGGTGGCCATGGGCTGAGGGTTCTGGGTCAGAGTGCACCTGGTCGCCTTGGAGACAGCCTGAGGCCCCGTTAGTGACTCTGTCTCCACAGAGTTTAGGTAGAGCACGTTACAGGCTGGATGGAGGGAGGGAGACAGAGAGAGGGAGGATGGGAAGGAGGGAGAGAGAGAGACTGAGAGATTAGGAATGATGGATGAACAGTATTTCGAGATGTAGATGGGTCATGTCACACCTACACAAGGCCCCATCGAACTTGAGATAAGCTTGCCGAGCTCAATGCATTGATAGAATGTGAGTGTTCGTTGATGTAAATGGGGTATATTTTACTAAGTCATGCTAGCATTCCACTCTGTTTACCCATCTCTCTACATGGACCTTGAGCGGCCACTACTGGCCAAAGCCTGCATTGCAGCTGTATTTTACCCTCAAACTTTCTCTCACCTGCGCCCTGTTTGAGGAGGTCAGCTGCTGTACTGGTGTTGCTGACACTCTGCAGCTCTCCGACCAAATCTGGAACACCACAATATCGTTAGGACATTTCCCCATGACACCACTAAACCATGCCAACTCTCTGTGTACATACATGCACAACACGCATCCATACTTACACATTATACACTCCCAATACACATTTCTCATAGACACGTTTACACCATACACTCTTTTAAGTGTAAATATACATTGAGTGTACAAAACATTAAGAACACCTTCCTAATATTGAGTTGCATAATGTACACTCAGCGTCTATTTGTATATTGTGTCGTGCACACACACACACATAGCCCATGCCATATTGATACAGGTATAGTATACAAAGAGTATCGGGCCCCATACTGTTTGATACAAAGTGATTCCGTTGAAACACAGGGATTTACCTTTCTCGGGGATGCATAGAGCGCATGGCAGGGAGATAGGGGTGAGTGAGCGCTGGTACACCAAGGCAGATAAACTTCCTAAAACACATACGCATAGCAGATCAACACAGGTGAAGGAGCGGAGACGAGGAAGGAAAGTCACTTTCTAACTATTTCCACACTACTGAGCCGGGCAGAGCTGTACTGCGCTGACCTGGTTACGCATACACAATAGTTCCTGGAAATGTCCTGTAAAGGATAACGTGAAGTGAAATATCTGAGCCAGCACTGAATTCCATGATAGTGTAAAAAGGGTATTAAAGCAATGATAAACTTAATTGTGAGGCCTACAGTGACATCTGCAGGACAGAAATAGGACTCACCGAAATAAGACTCATTCTGACACCCCTTTATCTTGACCCCCCGAGAGCCTGTCTCAATGAGGAAGTGTCTGACCAGATGCTCCTGATCAACCACTGAGACAGAGAGAGAGAAAAGGAGGGAGGAAGAGAGAGAGGAGCGAGGGATAGGGAGAGGCAGGGCGAGAGAGACACAGAGAAAGAGACACAGGGGGATAGGGGGAGGGATAGTGAGGGAGGGAGAGAGAGAGATAGAGGCTGAGAAAGATATATACATACACTACCAGTCAAAAGTTTTAGAACACCTACTCATTCAAGGGTTTTCAGTCATTTTTACTATTTTCTACATTGCAGAATAATAGTGAAGACATCAAAACTATGAAATAACACATGTTGAATCATGTTGTAACCAAAATGTGTTAAACAAATCAAAATATATTTAATATTTGAGATTCTTCAAATAGCCACCCTTTGCCTTGATGACAGCTTTGAACACTCTTGCTATTCTCTCCACCAGCTTCATGAGGTAGTCAGCTGGAATGCATTTCAATTAACAGGTGTTCCTTCTTAAAAGGTCATTTGTGGAATTTCTTTCCTTCTTAATACGTTTGAGCCGATCAGTTGTGTTGTGACAAGGTAGGGGGGTATACAGAAGATAGCCCTAAAATACCATATCATGGCAAGAGCAGCTCAAATAAGCAAAGAGAAACGACAATCCATCATTACTTCAAGACATGAAGGTCAGTCATTGCGTAAATTTCAAGAACTTTGAAAGTTTCTTCAAGTGCAGTCGCAAAAACCATCTAGCGCTATGATGAAACTGGCTCTCATTAGGACCGCCACAGGAATGGAAGACCCAGACTGAGGTCCAAACACTTAAAAAAACACACCCTATCCCCTCAAGGGGTGAGGGAGGAAGGACTTATTTTTAAATGGACCACCCTTGGCCGGAAATTCGTCACTCGCTCATCCCGCCATGATTGTGTTTTCAGCCACCAGTAGATTGTGGGAGCTTTATATGCGTTACAGTCAATTTTGAGTGCATGTCTACTTATATTAAATATATAATTATTAATATACTGTATGATAGCTAGAACATGTATTATCTAACTAATGTTAAGCTGCCTAGCTGGAACTTCTGAAGGAAAATGTTTTATTTCTACAATTTCCAAAGATAACCATTCGTTTTAACTTACACTTGCATGTTGACTTCTCCATTAATGTTGTTTTTAAGTTTTCGTTGACGTTTTATGGCTGATGTACAATCGTCGCAAATTGAATTATGGGTAGTTTTAGGCCCCGGAGTGAACATAATAGTACACTCGTAAAGCCGACTAAAACGAGGGCTGAGGGGCTTACGTTGCAAACTTCCCTCCAAGAAAGCGACGGGGATTCCCCCAAGGGCATAAGGTGAGGGTAAGTGGACGAAGGTATGTCTTTTAAGTGTTTGGACCGCAGCCCCATAGTTACCTCTGCTGCTGAGGATAAGTTCATTAGCGTTACGAGCCTCAGAAATTGCAGCCCAAATGAATGCTTCACAGAGCTCAAGTAACAGACACATCTCAACATCAACTGTTCAGAGGAGACTGTGTGAATCAGGCCTTAATAATCAAAATGCTGCAAAAAAAACCACTACTAAAGGACACCAATAAGAAGAGACTTGCTTGGGCCAAGAAACACGAGAAATGGACACCGGTGGCCATTGGAGTCCAAATGTGAGATTTTTGGTTACAACTGCCATGTCTTTCAAAGACGCGGTGTGGGTGAACGGACGATCTCTGCATGTATATTTCCCACCGTAAAGCATTGAGGAGGAGGTGTTACGGTGTGGGGGTGCTTTGCTGGTGACGCTGTCTGTGATTTATTTAGAATTCAAGGCACACTTAACCAGCATGTCTACCACAGCATTCTGCAGCGAAACAACATCCCTTCTGGTTTGGGTATAGTGGGACAATCATTTATTTTTCAACAGAACAATGACCCAACACACCTCCAGGCTGTGTAAGGTCTATTTTACCAAGGAGAGTGATGGAGTGCTGCATCAGATGACCTGGCCTCCACAATCCCCCGACCTCAACAAAATTGAGAAGGTTTGGGATGAGTCGGACTGCAGAGTGAAAGAAAAGCAGCAAACAAGTGCTCAGCATATGTGGGAACTCCTTCAAGACTGTTAGAAAAGCATTCCAGATGAAGCTGGTTGAGAGAATGCCAAGAGTGTGCAAAGCTGTCATCAAGGCAAAGGGTGGCTATTTTGAAGAATCTCAAATATGAAATATATTTTGATTTGTTTAACACTTTTTTGGTTACTACATGATTCCATATGTGTTATTTGATAGTTTTGATGTCTTCACTATTATTATACAATGTAGAAAATAGTAAAAATAAAGAAAAACCCTTGAAGGGGTAGGTATTCTAACACCAATAGTCTGTGTGTGTGTGTGTATATATATATATATATATATATATATATATATATATATATATATATATATATATATATATATATATATATATATATATATATATATATATATACATACATACACAGTTGAAGTCAGAGGTTTACATACACTTAGGTTGGAGTCATTAAAACTTGTTTTTCAACCACTCCACAGATTTCTTGTTAACAAACTCTAGTTTTGGCAAGTCGGTTAGACCATCTACTTAGCGCATAACAAGCAATTTTTCCAACTATTGTTTACAGACAGATTATTTTACTTATAACTCACTGTATTACAATTCCATTGGGTTAGAATATTACCTGTGCCTTTAAACAGCTTGGAAAATTCCAGAAAATTATGTCATGGCTTTAGAAGCTTCTCATAGGCTAATTGAAATCATTGAGTCAATTAGAGGTATACCTGTGGATGTATTTCAAGGCCTACCTTCAAACTCAGTGCCTCTTTGCTTGACATCATGGGAAAATCAAAAGAAATCAGCCAAGACCTCAGGAAAAAAAGATTGTAGACCTCCACAAGTCTGATTCATCCTTGGGAGCAATTTCCAAACGCCTGAAGGTACCACGTTCATCCGCACAAAAAATAGTACGCAAGTATAAATACCATGGGACCATGCAGCCGTCATACCGCTGCATACAGGAAGGAGACGCGTTCTGTCTCCTAGAGTTGAACATACTTCGGTGCGAAAAGTGCAACTCAATCGCAGAACAACAGCAAAGGACCTTGTGGAGATGCTGGAGGAAAGAGGTACGAAATAATCTATATCCACAGTAAAAACGAGTCCTATATCGACATAACCTGAAAGCCCGCCCAGCAAGGAAGAAGCCACTGCTCCAAAACTGCCATAAAAAAAAGCCAGACTACGGTTGGCAAATGCACATGGGGACATAGATCGTACTTTTGGGAGAAATGTCCTCTGGTCTGTTGAAACAAAAATAAAACTGTTTGGCCATAATGACCATCATTATGGTTGGAGGAAAAAGGGCGAGGCTTGCAAGCCGAAGAACACCATCCCAACCATGAAGCACGGGAGTGGCAGCATCATGTTGTAGGGGTGCTTTGCTGCAGAAGGGACTGGTGCACTTCACAAAATAGATGGCATCATGAGGATGGAAAATGATGTGGATATATTGAAGCAACATCTCAAGACATCAGTCAAGAAGTTAAAGCTTGGTCGCAAATGGGTCTTTCAAATGGACAATGACCCCAAGCATACTTCCAAAGTTGTGGCAAAATGGCTTAAGGACAACAAAGTCAAGGTATTAGAGTGGCCATCACAAAGCCCTGATCTCAATCCAAAATAACATTTGTGGGCAGAACTGAAAAAGCGTGTGCAAGCAAAGAGGCCCACAAACCTGACTCAGTAACACCAGCTCTGTCAGGTGGAATGGGCCAAAATTCACCCAATTTATTGTGGGAAGGTTGTGGAAGGCTACCCGAAACGTTTGACCCAAGTTAAACAATTTAAAGGCAATGCTACCAAAAACGAATTGAGAGTATGTAAACTTCTCTTCTACTATTCTGATATTTCACATTCTTAAAATAAAGTGGTGATCCTAACTAACATAAGACAGGGAGTTTTTACTAGGATTAAATGTCAGCATCCGACTTCAATTGTGTGTGTTTTTAAAAAAATATATAGATGATATTACTTCTAACAAAATAGAATAGGCAATGTATTTTTTTCAATGCTTTGTCAAATAAATAATTAATTCCCCATTACCTATGTTGTTGTTGATGTTGTTTGAAGGATGGCTGGCCACCTTGAGGGCCAGACCGTAGGCCCCTTGAAAGGAGTTACTGTTCCTGATCAGGAAGGAGCCGGGCTCTTTGTCCTTCAATACAGCGATGGCTACAAGGGGGACACTAGAGTAAGTATTACTACGGTAGAAATTAGTTACCTTAGTTAATTCAAGTATACACTACAACAGTATTTCTCAAATCAAGATGATCGTACATTTATTTTTACCTTTATTTAACTAAGTCAGTTAAGAACAAATTCTTATTTTCAATGATGGCCTAGGGACATTGGGTTAAATGCCTTGTTCAGGGGCAGAACGACAGATTTGTACCTTGTCAGCTCGGGGATTCGAACTTGCAACCTTTCGGTTACTAGCCACTAGGCTACCTGCCACCTGGGGGGGGGGGGGGGGGGGATCTAAATAAAGGGGAATCCTTCAAAACTTTAACCCAGGCCTGTGCCCTTACCTTGGTCTCTGGAGATGCAAGGCTTGTACCAGAACTTGGAGCTGTCCTGTACAAACTTGGATTTGACTTTGCTGCTTTCCTCTCTGACAATAGGGGGCGTCAGTCTTCGTCTGACCAGTGGGGGGAGCCCCCCCACCCCCACCGAGTGGGAGACAGTGACGTGGAGGGGGCTAGATTGGGGAGAGGTACCCATGGGTCCTATGGCACCCAGCGAGGAACTAAGGATGGACTGGGAGCCATGCCCGCTGCGGTACCCTGGCATGGAAGACAGGCGCCTCTTTTCGGGGAGTGGGGGCTGGGCGGCAGGGATAGTGACAGCGGTGTACCCCGAGTATGGGATGTGGGGGATGTTGAGAAGGGGATAGTAGTAGGACGCCAGGGGGAAGGTGGGGGTGTTGTACCCGTCAGGGACAGGGGATGGAGTTTTGGGGTCATTGTCATTCACAGGGGTAAGTCTTCGCCCAGCTGGGTCCATGGCCAATGGAGAGGGCTGAGGGGAGGGACGTCGCTCTGGGGAGCCAATGTAAAGGTGTGGTGAGGGAGGGGCAGAGCTGAGGGTAGAGCAAGGGCTCGGTGATGCACTGCAGCCTCTTCCTGATTGGGGTGAGCCACTGCCATTGAGTTTCACTTGGACAGGGACGATTGAATGCCTTGAGCTCGGGACGGCAGTGGTCTGAGTGGACATCTCTAGTACTCTCTCCGCAACCTTCAATTCCCCATCCTCAGCTGTAGTGGGAGGTGGATGCACACTTGCACTTATAGTGTGCACCTCCATGTGCACTTGTTGTGAGTCACTAGGGTTCACACATTCACTCAGCTTCTGTATGGACTCTTTAGAACAGCTGTCACTGCCTTGCTTTTGTGAAACTATCGATGGTGTTGTTGTGGATTTTACAGCTTGGTGCGGCGTCCTTTCGATCTCCGGCGTGATACTGTTACTATTGGTGTTAAGCTCCAGGATGGTGGAGGTGGAGGCTGGCTCTGCAGAAATGGGGGTCCCACTGAGGGGCTCTATCTGCTGGGGCTCTTGACTTGGCTCCTGGCGACCATCTGGAGGACTCAGGGGGAAACCTTCTACAGTGTCGTCAAATGTCTGTTCATCTGGCTTCCTCTCACTGGAGGAGAGCGAGAGAGAGATTTGTTTCTGCTCATTTACACATTTCAAAAGTGCTGAAGACAACATAGTAGAAAAGGTACATAATGATTTTCCAGTATTCACTAAGAACCAAACGGAGGCAAGCGGGCCAAAATGGGGAGGGACCTAGCTGAATTTGTCAGGTTTTTAGATAAACTCAGAAAATAAGGTCTGAGGTGAACACAGGCTTACGAGATCTTATACTTTTTGTTCTATGAGATAATCTTCATCAGCTAACGTCACTGTTGGTGAATTTTGAATGATTTATGTAATAAAAAAAAACACACGAAGGCTTCCTAATTCATAAAGGTCATGTTAACTGACTGATATTATCTTCTAGAACAACACGTAGAAGATCTCCTAACCCTGTGTTCACCTCAGACCTTATTTTCGGCGTTTATCCCAAAACCCTATTCTTTCCACATTCATTTTCCCCATGGGAATGGCTGAACAAACCAGAAGTTATTCATTTTCCCCATGGGAATGGCTGAACAAACCAGAAGTTATTCATTTTCCCCATGGGAATGGCTGAACAAACCAGAAGTTATTCATTTTCCCCATGGGAATGGCTGAACAAACCAGAAGTTATTCATTTTCCCCATGGGAATGGCTGAACAAACCAGAAGTTATTCATTTAAGTTTTTTAGGACTACAAGCTGGCGAGCTCCATTGGCAGAATACATCACTGGTTTATTACTGGTTTAATATATAACTGTATACAGTGTTGGGGAAGCTACTCTGAAAATATAGTTTACCAAGCTACCAATTACTTCACACTGGAAGAAGTTAAGCTACCCGTAAGAAAAATATACACTGCTCAAAAAAAATAAAGGGAACACTTAAACAACACAATGTAACTCCAAGTCAATCACACTTCTGTGAAATCAAACTGTCCACTTAGGAAGCAACACTGATTGACAATACATTTCACATGCTGTTGTGAAAATGGAATAGACAACAGGTGGAAATTATAGGCAATTAGTAAGACACCCCCAATAAAAGGAGTGGTTCTGCAGGTGGTGACCACAGACCACTTCTCAGTTCCTATGCTTCCTGGCTGATGTTTTGGTCACTTTTGAATGCTGGCGGTGCTTTCACTCTAGTGGTAGCATGAGACGGAGTGGCGGAGTGGCTCAGGTAGTGCAGCTCATCCAGGATGGCACATCAATGCGAGCTGTGGCAAGAAGGTTTGCTGTGTCTGTCAGCGTAGTGTCCAGAGCATGGAGGCGCTACCAGGAGACAGGCCAGTACATCAGGAGACGTGGAGGAGGCCGTAGGAGGGCAACAACCCAGCAGCAGGACCGCTACCTCCGCCTTTGTGCAAGGAGGAGCAGGAGGAGCACTGCCAGAGCCCTGCAAAATGACCTCCAGCAGGCCACAAATGTGCATGTGTCTGCTCAAACGGTCAGAAACAGACTCCATGAAAGTGGTATGAGGGCCCGACGTCCACAGGTGGGGGTTGTGCTTACAGCCCAACACTGTGCAGGACGTTTGGCATTTGCCAGAGAACACCAAGATTGGAAAATTCGCCACTGGCGCCCTGTGCTCTTCACAGATGAAAGCAGGTTCACACTGAGCACGTGACAGACGTGACAGAGTCTGGAGACTCCGTGGAGAACGTTCTACTGCCTGCAACATCCTCCAGCATGACCGGTTTGGCGGTGGGTCAGTCATGGTGTGGGGTGGCATTTCTTTGGGGGGCCACACAGCCCTCCATGTGCTCGCCAGAGGTAGCCTGACTGCCATTAGGTACCGAGATGAGATCCTCAGACCCCTTGACCATATGCTGGTGCGGTTGGCCCTGGGTTCCTCCTAATGCAAGACAATGCTAGACCTCATGTGGCTGGAGTGTGTCAGCAGTTCCTGCAAGAGGAAGGCATTGATTCTATGGACTGGCCCGCCCGTTCCCCAGACCTGAATCCAATTGAGCACATCTGGGACATCATGTCTCGCAACATCCACCAGCGCCACGTTGCACCACAGACTGTCCAGGAGTTGGCGGATGCTTTAGTCCAGGTCTGGGAGGAGATCCCTCAGGAGACCATCCGCCACCTCATCAAGAGCATGCCCAGGCGTTGTAGGGAGGTCATACAGGCACGTGGAGGCCACACACACTACTGAGCCTCATTTTGACTTGTTTTAAGGACATTACATCAAAGTTGGATCAGCCTGTAGTGTGGTTTTCCACTTTAATTTTGAGTGTGACTCCAAATCCAATCAATTTGATTTCCATTGATAATTTTTGTGTGATTTTGTTGTCAGCACATTCAACTATGTAAAGAAAAAAGTATTTAATAAGAATATTTCATTCATTCAGATCTAGGATGTGTTATTTTTGTGTTCCCTTTATTTTTTTGAGCAGTGTAGTTTACCAAGCTACCAATTACTTCACACTGGAAGAAGTTTACATAACTAAAGTTTGAAAAAGTAGTTCACTACATCCAAACTACTTTGTAAAAAGAATATATGTAAATCTGAAATGTCATAGACTACAAATTGCAAGAACAGTTCACTTTGGAGTCATATGTTAACAGAATGTGTAATTTAGCTTATTAAACACAAAAACAATGTTTAAAGTGAGAATTAGGCAGGTCTGATGCTGAAAAAGATTACATATCCTTTTCCAGAGTTCTCTTCACCACTATGTGTCACACAATTCACACTGAAAACACAAACCTAAAGCAAACACCGCTCCCACTCTCCCAATACTAACCTTTGCCCCAGCGACCCCTGGGAAGAAGAGTCCTCCATACTCACACTGTTTTGCACCACATATGATGCACCTAGAGAGAAATAAAGAGAGCGAGAGACAGAGCGACAGAAGGAGAGAGGGGGGAGTAAAATGAGAGAGGAGAGTTCAAGAAAGAAAGTCCAGTTGCATTTTATCCGTCTAGTGTAAACATGTGCATAATACAGTACCTGTGAGATCAGTGTGGAACCGTCAGGGCCTTCTAGGCCTTCAGAGAAGCTCTAAGGATTTATAAAAATGTATAATTTAAAAAAATGAAATGTTGTTTTAATTTATTTTTCATCTTTACAATAATTGTAATAATTTCCTGATTTCATCTCTTCAGTTTGTGTTGGAAAGAGAAGGGTTAATACTGAATAGAACAAATCATCCAATCAGGATTTTCTTTGGTGGTCTCTGGGTAGATAAAACTAGCTAGCTCAGCCAACAATTGGCTGACCTTCAGGAACTGGACTGAAGGCCTCTGCCATTCAACTGTATTAGTGCAGAATTTTGGAGTGACAGTGGAATTAACCAATCATATTTTGACTTGCAATGGGTGGGACAAGGCCTCGACAGGACACTACTGAGAGCATAAGAGGTAATGAATCAATATACAGAATAGTAGGCTGATAGTAGCTAATACAGTAGGTGGTGGCAATACACTAATAGGTTGTAGTCTGCCATAAAACCTTAAAGCAGAAGAAGAGAGCGCAAGACAAAAAAAATCTGTCGCAAGCACTAGTTCACACGCTAATGCTAGTTATGTTAGCTAGCTTCCGTTGTAGTAGTGTGACAATGGTGACGGCGGCTGCAGCAGCGGTTGTTAGTTTGTTAGCGTAACCCTTTTCAAGATTAACTTTCAAACTTCATTTACAATTTATCCTTATCTGGTGAGTGAAACTGTTTGTTGTTGCAGCTCGCTTGCTGTTAGCTATCTCTTTGAAAATCATGACCGTGAAACATTGTTGCATTTAAACTTTAGACCACTGGTTAGTGTGATGAACGTGATAAAATATATTTGAAATGGGAAGAAATAGCTGGTTTGTTAATAAAAATGTTGGCGTGAACTGCTTGCGATTTTGTAGTGGTATGATTTCATGGGGCCTACTGGAGTGAATGGGCTGCTTATCCTTTAACATTATTTGATGCTGTGTGTGACTACTGTCGCCTGTCTATCAGCCCTGTCTATGTGTTAGACCAAAACTGTCTCTCCTTCAGCACCATGGAGTGGATACGTATTACAGTCGCTGTACTTTTAGCACCATGAGTCTGTCACCTTTGATGTGACACTGTTCTTGTCGCTGTTGGTGATTGTGGTGTTGGCCAGAGGTGGGGACTCGAGTCACATGACTTGGACTCAAGTCAGACTCAAGTCAGAAATACGGCTGATGGCTTGCAACTCAAATTTGACTTCAACACCAATGACTCGTGACTTGACGTGGACTTGAGCCTTTTAAAAATGATGCTATTAAAAAAGTGTGCAGCGCATCAACTCTTCATTTAGCGGATTACAGTTTGAATCGGACAGCAGCCAATCAAATTGTGCCAACTGAGAAAAAGTTGTGTGTGGCAGTGCAGAGGAACGTCGGCAGGTGAATTCAGATGGAGGCTTTGAAAAGATGGTACCCGAAAGTATTATTTTTGGATATAAAGACTACGCTGTATCAACAAAAAACGGATTGCAACTTGCAAAACATGCGGGAAGAAAATGACAGACGGAGGCGCAACAATTTCCAACTTTGTTCGACATTTGAAGCTGCACAAAGAACAGTAAGTCGTGGATAATATGGCCGACAGCTATTTATTTTATTACTTTACTGGTGTATCATGTAGGCTAATATAGCCGACAGCTATTTATTTTATTACTTTACTGGTGTATCATGTAGGCTAATATAGCCGACAGCTATTTATTTTATTACTTTACTGGTGTATCATGTAGGCTAATATAGCCGACAGCTATTTATTTTATTACTTTACTGGTGTATCATGTAGGCTAATATAGCCGACAGCTATTTATTTTATTACTTTACTGGTGTATCATGTAGGCTAATATAGCCGACAGCTATATATTTTATTACTTTACTACTATCATGTAGGCTAACGTAACGTTAAATCAATGAGCCTTTACACAGTCAGTCAGTGCGGGAACGTGCTCATTGCACCAAGATTGAGCTACAACTGGCTAGACAGTTGGTAGCCTAAATCCTGCCTGATGTTTCTGCTGTTCCTAAAACCATTAACATACGTTAGCCTACTGTAACCACACAGAGTGTGTGTGTGTGTTAAGTCTGGGCGACTTGTTCAAGACTACATCGCCGAATTGCGATCCTCGATAGTCGATCACTATTGGGGGGGGGGTGTCTTTCTCATGGCTACCCATGTATTTCCATGGAAATATGACGTTTATTTGGAAAGTAATAAATATATAGATATTTTGAAAAGCATTCGTGATTTGCGTAAATGTAATATACTATTACTCTTGTTAAAAATATGAAATGGTATTACATTTGGTGAAGAGCACATTATGACTTGTTTAGGACTCAACTCAAAGTTAAGGACTTGAGACATGACTTGATACTTGATGGTCTTGACTTGAGACTTGCCTCGGACTTGCCTGTCTTGAGACTTAAGTTGATGGTCTTGACTTGGGACTTGAGTGCTAAGACTTGAGACTTACTTATGACTTGGTCCCAACTCTGGTGTCGACTACCAAAAATGGTGTAAACAATGCATTATTTTATGCTGTGTGTCATGTTGTGTCCATGCCGGTTCTTTCTCTGTGTGTGTGGCAGCCCGAAGCGCAGCCAGACATGTTTAATTAATTCCTAATGTCATCAAAAAGTATTGCTCCTCCTTCACTACAACTAGATGTAATGTCAGGCGCATTAAGTGATGCTATGTTTTCTGTTATTTTCTGGATTTTTTTGTTTGATACAACATATTGGAAGACTTTTGGTCCCTCTGAAGGCCTAGGTCCTATAGTCACGGTTCACCACTGTGTGAGGTTGCATCACTTACAAGTGTCAGTCTTTTGCTGCAGGTCGGTGGGTGGTTCCAATTGGGAGTCACCAGGGTTTGGGCTACCAGGGGGCAGGGGTAAGGTGGACCCAGACTGGTACCCCGAGGCATACCTCGGGCTCCCGTGTCTCCCCGAGGGGGAGTCCTGCTGGTAGGGAGAGCAAGGGCAGGAGTGGCAGGGGGGTAGGGGTGTGTTGTACCCACTGCTGCCACCAGGGTTGTCCAGGAGGGGTTGGGGGCTGGGGTACCCGGGACCCTGACCCAGGGGGGAGTGACAGCCTATATAGGGTGACATCCCTCTCACTGACCTCCGTTGCCAAAACTCGGCCTCTCTCTCCGCCTCCCACAAATTATCTGGCTCCCATAGCTGAGAAGGCCCCTCCCTCCCCCGCCTCAGCCCCGCATCCCTGTCCCACAGCTCAGAGTCCTGCCCTCGGGGCCAGTGCAGGCTCTCTGGTTGGTCCGGGCACAGCGGGTGGAAGGCTCTGGCTGAAGCCGATTGGTGCTCTTGCCTGCAGGTGCAGTCTCGGCATGGGCAGCCATCAGAGCGAGGAGGAGCCGCTGGGCTGAAAAACATCTCCCTATGTGGGCTGGAGGGCAGGGATTGGTGGAAGACGCGAGGTGGGGCAGGGCGGGTGGCGGGGTAATGAAAGACCCGACACTCCTCTCCACCGCAGAAGAGCCTATTGGAGACCGGGATGGTGTGGGAATTTGGGGGGGCGTGTTCAGGGGCGGGGTAGGGGTAGCATGGCCGATGGAGACAGGGTAAAGGGGGCGGGGGACATTCCCATGGCAAATTGGGCAGGGGATGGGCACTATGGCGATGGCACATGTCCAGATGGGGCTCCAGGGGGCAAGGAGACACCGGCTGCTGGGAGGGTAAGGCGGATAATGCTTGGCTCTTTAGGTTCCCCTTGGTGCTGCTGTTATAGCGGGTCATACAATGTCCGTTAGCAAAGCACGGCTCCCTCTCCCAACCCGATGCCTCCCCACACTTCTGACATCTTCGACCGTGGCATGACCACTGCTCCCGCCTCAGCCCTCCTTCTGGAACAGAGTCTCCATCATCCAAAATTGCAGTTTCTCGGTCCCTCTCCCTCTGCATTGCCCTGTCTCTCTCTCCACCCTCCCCCCTCCGCAGTAGACAGTCCACCACCTCCTTCTCATTCTCCAGGCGGGATAGGGGGCAAGGAGGGGGGTCCTCCATGTGTTCGGAGGGGGTGGAGGAGCGTCCCGAGTCGGAGCTGAGCGACAGGGGCTGAGGTTGAGATTGAGGCTGGGCCGGTGGAGGGGGCTTGGCTGTGGGGTTGCCTGTGGAGCATGCATTGGGAGAACCCCGGCCTCGATGCTTCTTCACCTGGGCGTACAGGCTGCCATCCAGAGGACCACGCGTGTGGGAGATGTCTGACAACCAGAGAGGGATTCAGGGTTACCTTGTGTGTATGAGTCCAGGAATGTTGTCTTGGTGGCGTGAGTATGTACACCAGAGATGTGTGGGTATAGTTGCGTGCATGATAAACTATGTATGTCTGTAGGGCAGAGTGGGGTAAGTTGAGCCATTTTTTACATTCAGTATCACTCCTTCAAGGGAAATCTATTATTCTTTCTAACAAATATATCTACATATATTTCAGGATGTTAAGTAATGTAACTCTAGAAATAATCAGAATTCATGTAAACATTACAATTAAAAAAAACATAGCTTATCCAAAAGAAAGGGATCTCTTGGCACAACTTATCCCGGGTATGGGATAAATTGCCACCTGCAAATTTCTGTACTGAATGAAATATTACCACTACCTTTAAAAACCATGTCTATCTTTATTTCACAAACACAATTCATCACAATCGCTTCGTTGTCTTTGAATCATTTTAAGCATATTTTAACACGGGCTTAACAGAACACATATTTTAACACGGGCTTAACAGAACACACATGTGTACTTTTTTTAAACACTCATAACATAGGCCATTTTAACCTCATAACCCAGTGATAACGCCTTGCATTATGCCAGTGAAGAAAACGTTTCAATTGGCTCAACTTACCCCAAGGCAAACATTTTAACAATATAAGACCACACAGTTACAAGGATGCACTTTCATACTAGGTTTATGGCCTTATATTGAAGCTTATAGAGACCCCAACTTATGTATAGAACAATCTTAAAATGATCTACTTAGGTTTAGATACAAGCATCATAAAACCTTTAACGCAATAAATACATTTGAAAATCTGTTTTTTGGACATAACTTGCTTACCACTTTTCCCATGTGGTTTCTTCCTTCACAGACGCCGTGATTCATTTTGAGTATGGTTTCCTAGAAACAAGGGTGACTCAACTGTGTATGGCTCAACTTACCCCACTCTTCCTATGTGTATGAGTGTGTGTTTCACCCTTACCCTCAGTGCTATCCTGGTGGTGCAGATTGAAGTTCTCATAGGAGTCCCAGCGCATCACTGGGTCTGAGGTGTTGCAGTCCACTGTAACAGATGGGTCATTCTTACAGTACTCTCGCCCTGTGAAGAAAGAGATTGATACTAGATATCACACACACACCTGGAATTCAGACACACACACAATACACTAACAAGGATGTGCACACACAGCTTTGTACACACACGCTCTCTCTCTCTCAGTACCTTTCATTTTCTCTGGGCCGTAGGAGAAGATAAACTCCACCATAGCATCTGGAGGGAAGCGGTCATCTACGGAGAGACAAACAGCCCAGACTAAACAACCCAAACATATACAGTGGGGCAAAAAAGTATTTAGTCAGCCACCAAATTCTCCCTTTTGTAAGTAGGAAAACCTGCAAAATCCTCTCTCTCTCTCTCTCTCTCTCTCTCTCTCTCTCTCTCTCTCTCTCTCTCTCTCTCTCTCTCTCTCTCTCTCTCTCTCTCTCTCTCTCTCTCTCTCTCTCTCTCTCTCTCTCTCTCTCTCTCTCTCTCTCTCTCTCTCTCTCTCTCTCTCTCTCTCTCTCTCTCTCTCTCTCTCTCTCTCTCTCTCTCTCTCTCTCTCTCTCTCTCTCTCTCTCTCTCTCTCTCTCTCATATATATATATATAACATATGCTGTATAAGATACACACAGGACAAAACATTATGAACAGGTCTATCCATGATATGACTGACCAGGTGAAAGCTATGGTCCCTTATTGATGTCACTTGTTAAATCCACTTCAAATCAGTGTAAATGAAGGGGAGGAGACAGGTCAAAGAAGGATTTTTAATGGGCCTTGTAGAGACTTCACCAGCTCAATAAGTGACTTCACTACCCCAGCCTGAGACTTCACCAGCTCAGTAAGTGACTTCACTACCTCAGGCTGACTTCACCAGCTCAGTAAGTGACTTCACTACCTCAGCCTGAGACTTCACCAGCTCATTAAGTGACTTCACCAGCTCAGTAAGTGACTTCACCAGCTCAGCCTGAATTCACCAGCTCAGTAAATACCCCTCTATCTACTTCTCCCTTGCTCTATTCCGCTACATGTGCAGGAGGCCATCCCCAGTCTCCAAGTGTTGTACTGGCCCACCACAAGGAGTTGCTAGAGCGCAATGGGACAAGATAATCCCAGCCTACCAAACCCTCCCCTAACCCGGACGACGCTGGGCCAAACCCTCCCCTAACCCGGACGACGCTGGGCCAAACCCTCCCCTAACCCGGACGACGCTGGGCCAAACCCTCCCCTAACCCGGACGACGCTGGGCCAAATGTGCGCCTGGGATAGAACCCGGGTCTGTAGTCACGCCTCAAGCACTGTGATGCAGTGCCTTAGACCGCTGCGACACTTGGAAGGCCCAGTGGCTCTTTTCTGAAGAGGAGATGGAGAACCTGGAGACCATTCTGGGGATGTTGGAGTTGGCAGTGGAGATGTGCTTACTCTCTGCCTCTGAGCTATCAGTTAGGATATTGGTAGGTATAGGTTTGCTAATAAATTGTTTATTTCTATATCAATATTCTATTTAAAATAAAAAATAAAATGTTTTATCAAAAATTGTTGCTTCTTGTCAGATTGTGTTGCGTCTTGCCTACAAGTCAGATTTCTGTATGTGTGTGTGTGTTGGTGAGCAAGCAAGTGTGCGTGTGCAAAGGAGTTAGACTGCGTGCTTGCGTGTCTGACTGCCTCCAATAATAAGCAACTGCATATCATCCTGAAACACAACCATTCCCTGCTCCCCTCCCTCCCCCACCTTCCTGAACTCCCTGACATCCCCTCTATCCCACCCCTGATAAAGGTACCTGCACAGGCCAGGTCTAGCTCTCCCTTGCCGAACCACAGCTGAGCTCCGTGGACTGTACAGGTGTGGAACTGCAGCCTGAACACCACCTCCCTCTCTGAGCCACGCGGTCGCCGGTGGTAGCACTTCACCTGGATAGAGGGGGAGAGACCGAGAACGTTGGGATAGAGAGAGGGGGAGAGAGGAAGAGACCGAGAAGGTTGGGATAGAGAGAGGGGGAGAGACCGAGAAGGTTGGGATAGAGAGATAGGGAGAGACCGAGAAGGTTGGGATAGAGAGAGGGGGAGAGAGGAAGAGACCGAGAAGGTTGGGATAGAGAGAGGGGGAGAGAGGAAGAGACCGAGAAGGTTGGGATAGAGAGAGGGGGAGAGACCGAGAAGGTTGGGATAGAGAGAGGGGGAGAGACCGAGAAGGTTGGGATAGAGAGAGGGGGAGAGACCGAGAAGGTTGGGATAGAGAGAGGGGGAGAGACCGAGAAGGTTGGGATAGAGAGAGGGGGAGAGACCGAGAAGGTTGGGATAGAGAGAGGGGGAGAGACCGAGAAGGTTGGGATAGAGAGAGGGGGAGAGACCGAGAAGGTTGGGATAGAGAGAGGGGGAGAGACCGAGAAGGTTGGGATAGAGAGAGGGGGAGGCCGAGAAGGTTGGGATAGAGGGAGAGAATACAATTTGGAGTGTAAATGCTTATTTTTGCGCCACATTGGCAACGAAAGCTAATCAATTGCATTCTTATTCAAATGCAATATGGAGGATAGTTTGTTTACTTCTGTAGCTATAATCCAATAGGAGATAGTAGAGTATGATTGACAGGAGTGAAAGCTCGCAACTGGGCATCAATTTTGTGTCTAACAGTGCTCTCTCACCATGATGTCCCCCTTCAACAGTAGCGCTGGCTCGAGCGTCACACACAGCTTCCTCGCCCTGGAGCCCTGGGGGTCGCTATGCATACAGACAGACATAAACATAGTCAAAACACATGCTAACATAGTAAAACACACCTCAACATAGTAACACACAGGTAAACCATGTTCAGTTGGAGTAAACTCAAACCAGCACACATGTAAACACAGACAGTAGCACGTATAAACAAGTCCCAACAAAGGTACACAAGTACCAACTGTGTGTGACGGTGGAAAGGGAACACAGTGAAAAACACAGTAGAGATCATATGCTATTATTCACCACAATCACCGTTAACCACATGAATTAGCTCACTAGATGCCCGAGGTGTAGACCAGCTGTAGAGACTGGTAGATCTTCAGGAAAGGATAGTAACCTGCGCAGAGAGGAGGAGTGTGAGAAAGAAGGAGACAGCAGGGGGAGAAAGAGGGTGTTGATGTGATGTCATTAAAGGAGTTGAAATCTATCCCCCCAAAGTTTTGAAGTTAAATAAAAATACTAGTTCATTCTAAAAATACTAATGTTGATACTCCTAACAGTACTAGACTAATAAGTTCCAACTCATTTCCATCTCAACATTTTCTGTTGTTTCAACTTGAAAAGAAGAGTTCCTACACACATTTGACCTTTCATTTTCAACTAAACTTGATCTTCTGAGTTGACTGAAATTATAACCATTAGGCACCATGGTAATTCATATTTTCAAGTTGAAACAACACAGATTTGACATTGAAGTGTACTACATCACATTGTACAGTAGGACACTGACCTCCCCTTGCTGCCTGGAAGTTGGGCAGGCTGGGGATCAGAACATGGTGAAGGTACAGAGGACTGCTGTTCATCTTGATCGCCCCCGACAGCAGACCCCCAAAGTAGTACATATACCTGGGGAGGAGAGAGCGCAAGAGAGAGACGGGGGTATAAAATTAGGAGTAAAACACACAAGGAGGAGAAATGGGAGGAATATGCAGGAAAGTTGCATGGCATAAGAGAAAGAGGGAGAGGGGAGATGTTCTTACCTGTTCTGGGAGGGTTGTAGCGAGGAGGAGACTTTATCCTCACAGAACTTCCTCATGGCCAGAGTGGTTAGGGCCTGGTCCGCTCTACACACACACACAAACAGTCTATCAATAAACAGTCTATCAATAAACAGGCTACCCCCCCCCCTCCCGCCCCCACACTCATCACATACCCTGCAGAGATCTTGCTGTAGTGCATGTAGGCACCCACAATGACCCCCATCTTCCCTGTGTTTCCCTGAAAGAGAGAGAGAGAGAGAAAATAAATACAATAGAGATGTAAGATAACTGGACATGTTTGAACAGAAAACACAACACAATACATCACTAAACCCTCCCTGACCTTGCAGTGAAGGACGATCACGTTGCTGGGGTCAGAGGTCAGCCAGGTCTCCATGACCTTACACATGGCACAGATCTTGTCCAGCGGAGGGGCGTGCAGGTCGGGCCAGCCAAAGTCTTCAACCTGAAGATGAGAACATGTTAGGTTCTGAGGGCTATTTAGTTAGCCTGCTCCCAGACTTGTTTGTACTTTCTTGCCAGTATATTGTCATGTTTGGAATGACAATATGACCATAGTAGTTGGCAAGACAACACAAACAGATGTGGACCAGGCTATTATTTATCGACTTATTCACACATGAATACTGGACTAGTAGCACTCTGAAGTGTGTGTTTATTAGGTCTGTCCCCCTAAAAAAATCTTGGTCGACCTGGAGTGGTCTGTTCTTCCGACAAATTGATTGGTCTAAATGTTTAAATGTGTATTTTTCCCTATATATAGACACAACCCTATGTGTTTTAATAAAACCAACTATATCTAGGCTACTGAGCTTGTCTGATGCTTCAAGCTATTTTATGACAGAGCACAACATTTTTTTCCCCTTTTATTCAAGTGAAAGAGAGCTGGAAAGATTTCTCAAATAGGCTACATTGAGGAACTATTGTCATTCTCAATGGATGTAAAAACAGACTTTGTTTACTTGCATTTGAGGTGAAGAAAAACATATTTAAGATGCTCCACAGTGGTGGTGCGTTAATAAGACAATCAGAAATACTATCAGATCGGGGCGCTAGTGTGCATGCATATGGAGTACAAGCGTTCCTTCAGATCTCCTCTCTGCTTATTTTGAAATCTTTAATTGTTACCGTTTTAGTTCCAAAAATATCTACACATTTTTTAGTACATAACCCAGGCACCAACCAACAGAACAGCTGATGCAAAACCTACAAAGGCCCAACAAGCTGCAGCTAGCGCCATTGAGTACTGAAGATGACTCTTCAGACACCCAGCAACAAGATTATGCCACGGCAATGTGTCAACAAATGAAAGAGGCTGTAATAAAAACTAGCAACAATCGCTTTGACAGGTTCGAAACAAATTTTGAGTCTCTAAAGATAGCACAGGCCGAACTGAAGAGCTGCATGGACACAGCTGATGAGGCCCTGTCTGACCATGACAACCGGATCGGAGGCCTGGAAACGACCTGCGCGCAACTTTTTAAAAAGAACAAGGCGCTCCAAGCCAAGGTTCTTGACTTAGAAGGCCGAAGTCGCAGGCTGAACATCAAACTTGTGGGGATTTTGGAGGACGAAGAACATGGTAAACCCACATAGTTTGTGTCCAAGCTCATTAGCAAGCTGCTGGGCGATGACAACTTCCCAAAGCTCCTCATCATTGACCGTGCACACCACTCTCTACAGATAAAGCCCTCACCAGGTGAGACTGCACACCATAATTGCAAGGGTACATCACTTTAAGGAAAAGGAGCTCATTCTACAAAGATTTTAATCTTCCCCGACTACTACTGATGGAGCAACGGCGGACATTCCGAGATGTGTTGCATACCAATGGAGAGGTGGAGGTGATGGAGCAACGGCACACATTCCGAGATGTGTTGCAGACCAATGGAGAGGTGGAGGTGATGGCGCAAAGGCGCACATTCCGAGATGTGTTGCAGACCAATGGAGAGGTGGTGGTGATGGAGCAACGGCGCACATTCCGAGATGTGTTGCAGACCAATGGAGAGGCGGAGGTGATGGAGCAACAGCACACATTCCGAGATGTGTTGCAGACCAATGGAGAGGTGGAGGTGATGGAGCAACAGCACACATTCCGAGATGTGTTGCAGACCAATGTGAGAGGCGGAGGTGATGGAGCAACGGCACACATTCCGAGATGTGTTGCAGACCAATGGAGAGGTGGAGGTGATGGAGCAACGGCACACATTCCGAGATGTGTTGCAGACCAATGGAGAGGCGGAGGTGATGGAGAAACGGCACACATTCCGAGATGTGTTGCAGACCAATGGAGAGGTGGAGGTAATGGAGCAACGGCACACATTCCGAGATGTGTTGCAGACCAATGTGAGAGGTGGAGGTGATGGAGCAACGGCGCACATTCCGAGATGTGTTGCAGACCAATGGAGAGGTGGAGGTGATGGAGCAACAGCGCACATTCCGAGATGTGTTGCAGACCAATGGAGAGGCGGAGGTGATGGAGCAACGGCTCACATCCCGAGATGTGTTGCAGACCAATGGAGAGGTGGAGGTGATGGAGCAACAGCACACATTCCGAGATGTGTTGCAGACCAATGTGAGCGGTGGAGGTGATGGAGCAACGGCGCACATTCCGAGATGTGTTGCAGACCAATGGAGAGGTGGAGGTGATGGAGCAACAGCGCACATTCCGAGATGTGTTGCAGACCAATGGAGAGGCGGAGGTGATGGAGCAACGGCTCACATTCCGAGATGTGTTGCAGACCAATGGAGAGGTGGAGGTGATGGAGCAACGGCACACATTCCGAGATGTGTTGCAGACCAATGGAGAGGTGGAGGTAATGGAGCAACGGCACACATTCCGAGATGTGTTGCAGACCAATGGAGAGGTGGAGGTAATGGAGCAACGGCACACATTCCGAGATGTGTTGCAGACCAATGGAGAGGTGGAGGTAATGGAGCAACGGCTCACATTCCGAGATGTGTTGCAGACCAATGGAGAGGTGGAGGTGATGGAGCAACGGCACACATTCCGAGATGTGTTGCAGACCAATGGAGAGGTGGAGGTGAAATACAGCCTGCGGTTTCCAGCAAAGCTGCATGTTCATCACAACTGCATGACAAAAGTCTTCACTAGGCCGAAGAGGCTGCCACCCACTTAATTAACAAAACTGAAAGTGTGAAATCACAACCCACAAATTTCTGCGATAATGACTGCGGAAACAGTGGATTCTATGTTTATTCATAAGCAGTAACGTATTAATTTGATTTCCAACAACCGTGGAGATGGCCGTTAATTCTGACTGTTGTTAGCTTAGTAGCATAGTACTGGGTCTGTTCTAGCCATCATGCCCGGCGGTCCACATTTACGTGAGATGGGGAGAACAATGCCTCATTTGGGGAAGCAGTGGGGAGGGCGGGTTTCTCTGGGGAAGCAGTGGGGAGAGCGGGTTTCTCTGGAGAAGCAGTGGGGAGAGCGGGTTTCTCTGGGGAAGCTGTGGGGAGAGCGGGTTTCTCTGGGGAAGAAGTGGGGAGAGCGGGTTTCTCTGGGGAAGCTGTGGGGAGAGCGGGTTTCTCTGGGGAAGAAGTGGGGAGGGAGGGTTTCTCTGGGGAAGCAGTGGGGAGGGAGGGTTTCTCTGGGGAAGCAGTGGGGAGGGAGGGTTTCTCTGGGGAAGCAGTGGGGAGAGCGGGTTTCTCTGGGGAAGCAGTGGGGAGAGCGGGTTTCTCTGGGGAAGCAGTGGGGAGAGCGGGTTTCTCTGGGGAAGCAGTGGGGAGAGCGGGTTTCTCTGGGAAAGCAGTGGGGAGAGCGGGTTTCTCTGGGGAAGCAGTGGGGAGAGCGGGTTTCTCTGGGGGGGGGGGGCGTCTTGGGAATCAGTCAGATGTTAATACTGTCACATTAGTCTCGAGGAACGTGAATGGTCTCGGCTACACACGCAAAAGGGGCATGGTATTAAAGCACTTGAAATCACTTGGTGCTGACAATTTTCCTGCAAGAAACGCACTTTAGCCACGGTGCAGCGGCATCTGAGATCCAACTGAATTTCTCAATGTTATCAATTACCCTTCTCCTCCAAAGCTAGAAGTGTCGCTACTCTCTTTCATAAAAACATCCCTTTTCAACTCTCTTCCATGTCTACAGACCCACATGTATCAGGGAACATTCATTATTTTCCTGTCACCTTATTGAACGTCTATGGCCCTAACATTGACAACACACATTTCTTTCGTGATGTTTTTGATTTGCTCCCAGATCTTAGTACCACTAATCTAATAATTAGAGGTGATTTTATTTGTTACCTTGCTCCGTATCTTGACTGACTGTCTACATGTACTACTTCAAATATCACCTCTGACCAGGTTCTAAATAATCTAATCAAATCCAGGAATCTAGTGGACATCTGGAGACTGCAACATCACACAGACAAAGACTACTCATTCTACTGTCATGTTCACAAGTCTTATTCTAGAATCGACTACTTCCTAATAGATTCCAAACTGATGTGCTTAATTCTAAACACCATATCATATTAATAAGCGACCACAGTCCAATTATGTTGTCCCTCAATCTTTCTTTACCAAAACAGAATTACAGTTGGCGTTTTAACCCCTCCTTGCTCAGAGAGTTCCTCAAGACTAATAACACAGGAGTGGTGTCTGATTCTACACTATGGGACACATTTAAAGTGGTTATGAGAGGTCATATTATTTCAGTCTGCCATAAAAAAAAGAGAAACGCAGTCGGTTAGAGGAGACATACAGAACTTCAACAATATTTTGAAATTAAAGTATGAATACAATTCTATTCTTGGTTCACAGGTCAGTAACCTCCTACTGAGACAAAATAATTTGAACTAGGGGACAAACCGGAAAGGTTGCTGGACAGACAACTAAAGGGCGCCCAGGCAAATAGAGCAATCCATGAAATCTGGTCTAGGGCGGGTACTTTGCTGACAGACCCTAAAAAGATAAACAACTGCTTCAAAGAATTTTACTCAGAGTTCTATTCTTCCATATCCGATGCTTCTGGAACTGATGTATCAGCCTTCTTTGATTCGGTCAGCCTGCCAAAACTTGATGATAGCGGCAAAAAAATAATTGAACTCAAATTTCATAACAGAGGAAATAATGGAGGCAATAAAAGCTTTCCCACCTGGAAAGGCTGCAGGCCCGGATGGTTGTGAATTTTATAAAACCGTCAGTGAAGCTCTCGCTCCCCTCTTACTCAGGATGTTCACTGATTCAACAGAAATTAATATTTTGCCAAAATCATTGTATGAAGCCACTATTTGCGTTATGTTGAAAAGAGGCAGAGAGACAACAGATCCTGCAAATTATAGACCAATAGCATTGCTTAATTTTGATAAAAACATTATCACCAAAGTGCTTGCTGATAGGTTGAACAAACATGCAACAACCATTATTCATCCGGATCAGACAGGGTTTATCCCCGGCAGGTTCTCTTTTTCTAATGTGCGCAGGCTGCTGAGCATTCTTTATGCAAATCAGGGGAGGGGCTCCAGGGCAGCTGTTATATCGCTAGATGCTCAAAAAGCATTTTACCAAATAGAATGGTCATATATGTTTGAAGCACTCACTAGATTTGGATTTGGCGACTCATTTATCACCTGGGTCAAAATGCTCTACGCCTGCCCAACATCCTCTATTCTGACCAACAATGACACATCCAGTCTCTTTGAACTACAAAGATCTGTTCAAAAGGGTTGCCCACTCAGTCCTTTGCTCTTCGCTGTCACCCTTGAACCCCTGGTGACACAAATAAGAGCTCATCCTAATATCCAAGGTCTTAAAGTAGGAAACATAGAAATGTTCTCTCTCCCCAGGTACCTTTATTTTTGCCAGAATCTCCCAATTTGTATTACCTAATCATTTTTTACAATCTTGTCATTTGTCTGGGGTTACAAAAACCACCGTATTCGTAAAGCACACTTGCAAAAGCCCAAGGAAAGTGGCGGCTTAGGCCTGCGTACCCATCTTCAAGAATTATTACTAGGCTACAAATGCCAGGGCATTAACGTACTGGCAACTGGGCAGAGGCTAAATATGGAACACAAGTCTTTCAGGTTATGTCGATTTAGGACTTGTTTTACTGTGGATATAGATACTTTCGTACCGGTTTCTTCTAGCATCTTCACAAGGTCCTTTGCTGTTCTGGGATTGATTTGCACTTTTCGCACCAAAGTACGTTCATCTCTAGGAGACAGAACGTGTCTCTGCCGTGAGCGGTATGATGGCAGCATGGTCCCATGGTGTTTATACTTGCGTACTATTGTTTGAACCGATGAACGTGGTTCTTTCAGGCATTTGGAAATTGCTCCCAAGGATGAACCAGACTTGTGGAGGTCTACAATTTTTTTTCTGAGGTCTTGGCTGATTTCTTTTGATTTCCCATGATATCAAGCAAAGAGGCACTGAGTTTGAAGGTAGGCCTTGAAATACATCCACAGGTATACCTCCAATTGACTCAAATTATGTCAATTAACCTAACAGAAGATTCTAAAGCCATGACATAATTTTCTGGAATTTTTCAAGCTGTTTAAAGGCACAGTCAACTTAGTGTATGTAAACTTCTGACCCACTGGAATTGTGATACAGTGAATTATAAGTGAAATAATCTGTCTGTAAACAAGTGTTGGAAAAATTACTTGTGTCATACACAAAGTAGATGTCCTAACTGACGTGCCAAAACTATAGTTTGTTAACAAAAAAATTGTGGAGCGGTTGAAAAACAATTTTTAATGACTCCAACCTAATGTAAACTTTCGACTTCAACTGAGAGGGCCATTGACCCATAGGCAGATCTCGCTCTCTTTTCCTGCTCAAAGTCTGTTCTAAGATCGTCATATGAGGAACAACAGGCTCTGATGTTTGGAATGGTGGTTGCAAAGAAGAAACCCTCACAGAATGGAAGTCACCCACCCCCCTTGCTTCAGTAGATGGCTAGCAGAAATTATTAACGCCATTAACTTGGAAAATATTCGTTTTTTTTAGGACCAACTCCTCCAGCAGTTTTCTCAAGGTTTGGGGTCTGTTTCTGGACCGTCTGGACAGAGACTGACTGTGAACACTAACTAGGAACACTTACTGCTGATGTAACTGTCATTGTTTTTCTCTTGTTGTCCCATGTCTTGCCTAAGCAATACTTCATTTCATATGTCTGGCAGCTGTGTTTTTCTTGCCTTTTTTTTTTCTTGTGTGCTTTTGTTTGTACAAAATTGCAAAAGAAAATCCTTTCAAATAAAATATATATATTTAAAAAATGCTAACAGATCCCCAAATGGGCACATTTTATAGGCCTATATTTGCGCGCAGGCCATGTAGCCTAGGCCTACTTCTCTGCATAATCAGGTGCCCGTCCTTACTCAACACTGACAGGAGCACTACAAATGAAAGACAATTAATAAATTGACCTCCACAATGGATGGATTAGTCCACTCACACAGGCGTGAATCAGACATCGTGACACCTGTCTGATTTATATATTTGCGACTGTTTGACTAAAAACTTTAAAAAATGTTGGTCGACCAACAGCCTATGGACCAAACAAACGACCAGTTGACTACATGGGGTCAGCCCTAGTGTGTATGTAGTCAACCTACCTTGGGGCTGAGTCGTGTGATGTCATGACGCTTCTCAGACAGGTTTAAGAGCTGGGAGAGGTAGATGTTGAGACAAAAAGACGAGGAAATCAACAATGTCATACCCAGCAAGCACACAACCACAACACAACTTTGTCTCAACGTTGACTGCAAGTTGTGTGGCAAAAATGCACATCACGTATGTGATTACAGGAAACAAAACCATGAGCGTTTGTTTACAAAGAACAATATACTGTTTGCATTGCTTCTTCATAACACCACACAGTAACGTAGTTAATACCGAAACGGAATGTAAGCATGACTAATGGTCTCTTACTAGCTACATAAAAGACTAATGGAAGAAGATGGTATTAGCGCTCAATGGTTCGCAGGTTACGATACAAAACACTGTTGTTCACGGATCATTACATTTCTGCCAGAACAAGTAAACAAACAAACAAACACACCTTTGTTTTTGGTATTATAAAAGTGTAAGGGAGAAATTAACATTTGTTTCAAATGAAATGTGATCTCCTTTTCATTGCAATTTGTGAGTATAATGTTTGATAAAATGGATCTTACAATTCCATTTAAATGTCCATTTTATCTCCATATGGACAGAAGTGGGAAACCTTACCTTGTAAGGGCCGTTGTGGGTGCAAGTATTTGCTTCACCCGAGTATTATAACGCCCCATTCCAAAAATCAAAGCCTTAATTCAGGACAATGATTTGTTGATAAATTGAATTAGGAGTGTTACTGCTTGGCAGGAGCAAAAGCCTGCACCCATGCCAGTCCTCTCATGGCGGAGTGATAAGACAATAAATTAACTCTGTGGAGTGGCAATACGGTATGTGGGCTTCTTTTTATACATATGTATCGACTGATGTTCCCAGCACCAGGGTCATGTTCATTAGCGCACGCAAAAGTTTGAAAACTATTTGCAAGAACATTTAAACGAGCATAGTTCCTCCCTCCCTGTTTCAGTCTGCTTAGTTGCCAACCCAGTTCACATTTTGGATGTGTGAATTGCTTTTTTCCAAATACAGTAGTCCCCCCCAACTCACCAGGAACTTATCTTGATGTTTGGACTTGAGCATAGCAGCCACTTCCTGTAGGTTGCCACGGTAACATTGTTCTTCCAGGTGAGGCAGAAAGAAGACAGAAATGATCCGCTCAGTGATGTAGGTGAGGTCAAAGTCATAGTGCCTAGCCATCACTCTCTCCATCACATGATTCACACTCCTGGAGGAGAGGAGAGAGGGGAAGGAGGAAAAGGGAGAAAGAGGGTCAATTACTCCATCGATCTCTCCATCATCGCTGCATCTCTTCATTTCTCCTTCACCCACTCAAAGATTCACATTTCTTGCTGTGAAACCACAAAAACAATCACTTTGCGTTTTTCATCTGGCCAGGTCTTGATTACTTCATTGGCGAAGTGGGCAAAATTACGCAGGATATGCCAACAACTAAAAGTGAGCCATCATACTCATGCATAAAAAAAAACTAATATTTAAAGAAAAGTCATGTAAGTTAGAATTTTGTAAAGCTAGTGTTGGAGAAGTAGAACAATTATTATTAGTTTTGATCAATAACGACAAACCTCCTGGCATTGACAACTTAGATGAAAAGCTACTGAGGATGGTAACTGACTCTATAGCCACTCCTTTATTTAATCAGAGCCTAGAGGAAAGTCTTTGTCCTCAGGCCTGGTGGGAAGCCAAAGTCATTCTGCTACCCAAGAGAGGTAAAGCAACCTTTACTGGTTCTAAAAGCAGACCTATCAGTTTGCTGTCAGCTCTTAGCAAACATTGTAGAATAATAGTGAAGACATCAAAACTATTAAATAACACATATGGAATCATGTAGTAACCAAAAAAGTGTTAAACAAACCATAATATATTTTATATTTGAGATTCTTCAAAGTAGCCACCTTTTGTCTTGATGACAGCTTTGCACACTCTTGGCATTCTCTCAATCAGCTTCATGAATGCTTGTCCAACAGCTTGAAGGAGTTCCCACATATCCTGAGCACTTGTTGGCTGTTTTTCTTTCACTCTGCGGTCCAACATAATTATTTAATAGTTTTGATGTCTTCACTATTATTCTACAATGTAGAAAATAGTAAAAATAAAGAAAAACCCTTGAATGAGTTGTTGTGTCCAAACTTTTGACTGGTACTGTATGTGTAACTGATAAATGTGCACACACACACATTGATGTTTTTACATTCATGCAAATTGTAAAGTATTTTGTCTGTAATGTATTTTTCATTATGTGTCGAACCCCATTAAGACTAGCTGTCTCCATTGGCTGTAACGATTGTCGTCGGGGGAAGGAGAAGAGGACCAGAAGAGGACCAGCAGTGTGGTATGTATTCATAATACTTTTAATAAAGATGAATACTGAACTAAAACAACAAACCGACAAACTAACAGTTCTGCAAGGTGCAACAAAAACACTAACCAGAAAATAACTACCCACAATCCATAGTGGGAAAACAGGCAGCCTAAGTATGGTTCTCAATCAGAGACAACGATTGCCAGCTGCCTCCGATTGGGAACCATACCAGACCAAACACATAGAAATAGAAAACATAGAACACAAAACATAGAATGCCCACCCCATCTCACACCCTGACCAAACTAAAACAGAGACATACAAAAGGAACTAAGGTCAGGACGTGACATTGGCGTTGCTTAATGTGGATCCTAATAAATCTAATCACTCCACACTCACACTCCTGAGTAAATAATACACTACCTGCAACAGATTGAATCTTGTCCCAAGTCCTTCACTACTGACTGAAAGAGAACACGTCCTTCATTACTAAGTAGAAATATAACAAGTCCTTCACTGGTAAATATGTGATTGGTACCTGGGAAGGGAGTTCCTCTTCTTCTGGGACGAAGACCTTGTGGAGCCCTGCTGAGAATGAGGGAAAGAGATCAACTATTTTAGTTTGGGGCTTTTGTAGTACAGCACTGCAGTGAGTATTAGAATGTAAAGACAGAGTGGAGAACACCTTACTAATGCCAAACTAAGTTCAAACAAACCAAATTACAATGACAGGGGTACTCTGGAGTCACGACATGAAGGCAGGGGGACAGAGTTAAATGAATCCTCACCAGGTCTGGGGCTGGGACGCAGGTGGATGTCACCTGAAAGACAGAACACAGGCAAGTACAAAATCTACACATCAATATAAACACACTTTTTGAATATAGAGTACTGTACTTTATTAATACATAGGGTTATATCATACATATGTCATACAGAAGATACCTGTTTCATAATGATGGTAACTAAAAACATTCTCCTCCATACACACATGCTGACCACACAGACACTTTATGCCATGTCAGGTGGCTCAGCAGATAGATAGTTCTTGGGCTCGGTCTAGGAGGAATGAACAGGATAGGGGGATGAGAGAGGGAAGTGTTCTAATGGAGGGGAATCTCTCTCTCTCTCTCAAAGGCTGGAGAGAAAACACTGCTGCTGTCATGCTGTCTTCAGAGATTTACCCCTTCCATATGACAGAGTAGCGGGGCGTGACTCCAGAGTACCCCTTCCATTTGACAGACTAGAGAGGCGTGACTCCAGAGTACCCCTTCCATATGACAGTCTAGCGGGGCGTGACTCCAGAGTACCCCTTCCATTTGACAGAGTAGCGGGGCGTGACTCCAGAGTACCCCTTCCATATGACAGTCTAGCGGGGCGTGACTCCAGAGTACCCCTTCCATATGACAGTCTAGCGGGGCGTGACTCCAGAGTACCCCTTCCATTTGACAGAGTAGCGGGGCGTGACTCCAGAGTACCCCTTCCATATGACAGAGTAGCGGGGCGTGACTCCAGAGTACCCCTTCCATATGACAGTCTAGCGGGGCGTGACTCCAGAGTACCCCTTCCATATGACAGTCTAGCGGGGCGTGACTCCAGAGTACCCCTTCCATTTGACAGACTAGAGGGGCATGACTCCAGAGTACCCCTTCCATTTGACAGACTAGAGAGGCGTGACTCCAGAGTACCCCTTCCATTTGACAGACTAGAGGGGCGTGATGCCAGACTAGACACACACCTGTTTGCACTCTGTAGCATCATGTCCCAGAGATGAATCTGTGTAAAGTTCTCTGTATTCCTAGACAGAAATGTGTCGTTTTCTATACTTCTCATAATTGCGATCCTCACAAAATGTGATAATACAGAATGTATGTTGTCCTCAATGTTCCATGAATTTATATTGATCAAGTCTGATCTTTTTGGTCATGGAAAGGAGATGAGGAAAAGATGCCATCTCAGATATTGGGACACAACCCGAGTCCTACCAAAACCATAAGCTGAGGTCCTATTCTCTACCCCTCTTCCTGGTCTGCACTTCCCCTCATTGTTGAAATGATGTGGTGTAAGAAATAGGATAAACCCCGACTAGCTTAAGCTTACCTTACACCAATATAATATATGGAGTCGAGCAAGTGCACACTGCAGACATTGAAGAGGAGGATAGGGGAGCAGAACGCCGCCCCAACAGTTAAATGTCATTCCATTTTTACCTCTGACCTCATTACATCATTGCACTGACAGGACATGAGTGGCATTTGACCCTTGTGCTAAGGTCTACTAGTTGTTGACAGGTGAATGTCAACATGTTACACAAGTATGAAATACCAGACAGAATCAACTCAAGAAGCAGCTTTGAAGATTGTCATTGTAAAGCACTGTCCACATTAACGAAAAGGTCAAGAGCTTTATATACAATCTATTAACATCATTACACTTTCCAATCTGTTTATTGGACGGTCACACCGTCCCTACCTATCTTTATCTGAGAGAAGGAGAGAAAAGAAGAAGAGAAAAGCAGGAGGGGAAGGGGAGGACGGGGGTAAGGCACCACATTAAATCTCCCTCCCTGGTTGGCAGTTCGACAGATGTTTCCTGAATGCACTTCATTCCACACACTAATGGACACATTAAGATAGAATATTCACTCACTTCCCCCCCCCCCCCCCCCCCCCCGTGTGCTCGCACGCACGCACGCACGCACACACACACGCACACACACACACGTACCAGTTCTAAGTCAATACCATGTTAATACCATGTGATGCACACATCTATACAAAGCAGCCAGACCGTGACCCATTGACCCTGACTAAGCCATATCTGCCATTTTGTGCTAAACTAGACAAAATCTAATCTTGGTTTGGCCTGAAAACTCGACAGGGCAAAATGTGAAGAGGTGTGATATGAAACTAAACAGGGAGTCAAAGAGAAGCGAGGGAGGGAAAGAGAGAAGGACAGAAACACGAGCGATGGGGAGAGAGTTGTTTATGTGATGGAGGGAGAGACCTGTCTCACACATACAACCTTCTCTTGTTTCTGGTGGAGGGATGGACAGGGTGAGGTGAAAGAGGATGTGAGAGAGAAAGAACGAGAGATAAAGAGGGAGTAAAAGAAAGAGAGTAAAATAAAGAGAGATAGAGAGAGAAAGGTCTGTGCTGTGTCAGGGAGCTTCTGCAGGCAGCTCTTTAAACACCATCATCAGCCAGTTGAACAGCCCTCGATCACAGCTGAGTGTACCACTTCACTTCAACCACTTCACTCTGCTGACTGCCCTAACATGACAAGAAAAAAACAGAGAGAGAGAAACATGGACAGAGAGAGTGTGCTAGAAAGGGAGTAAGACGGAGGGAGGGAAAGGGAGAGTCAGAATCAGAGAAGAGAGAGAGAACAGTTGAGAGGTTTGAAAAAGATGAACATGAAGAAAATATATATATTTTTACATTTCTCCTTGTTAATTTTGATGTGTTCTACTCACTGTCGCAATGTGGGAGACATTGACTTGCCATTTCCCGAGAAAGCTCATTGAATTGAATGTCAATTCAACTGAGGGAGAGAGAGAGTGGTATAGAACCCTGGTATAGAACAGTAACATTATGCCATTATAAAATCGATGGCAGAGTTCCAGTGGAAGTGTGTGTGTGTGTTTTATGTAACAGGAAGTGATGACATCATGACCATGTGACCTGTTTACCAGGGTCCTGTTCGGGAGCAGATAGAAACGACTTGCGTAGAGACTGACACGATTCCCTGTCCTACATGACAGAAAAGCATGTCTGTTCCACATGGTCTATTTATATGTGAATGTTCTCTAACATTACGTCCCATTGAACGTAACCCAGATGAGCAGGAAAGCACAATAGTTCTCGGCAACATCCCAAATGGCACCCTATTCCTTTTATAGTGCAGTACTTTTCACCAGGGCCCATAGGGCTCTGTTCTCTTTCTAATGCAGTACTTTTCACCAGGGCCCATAGGGCTCTGTTCTCTTTCTAATGCAGTACTTTTCACCAGGGCCCATAGGGCTCTGTTCTCTTTCTAATGCAGTACTTTTCACCAGGGCCCATAGGGCTCTGTTCTCTTTCTAATGCAGTACTTTTCACCAGGGCCCATAGGGCTCTGTTCTCTTTCTAATGCAATACTTTTCACCAGGGCCCATAGGGCTCTGTTCTCTTTCTAATGCAGTACTTTTCACCAGGGCCCATAGGGCTCTGTTCTCTTTCTAATGCAGTACTTTTCACCAGGGCCCATAGGGCTCTGTTCTCTTTCTAATGCAATACTTTTCACCAGGGCCCATAGGGCTCTGTTCTCTTTCTAATGCAGTACTTTTCACCTGGGCCCATAGGGCTTTTGGGACGTATCTCTAGTTTTTGAATAGAGATTCATCCGACAGGGTAGGAAGCCACTGTTAATTAATTGGTTGTAATAATGGTGGTAAACTGGATAAAGTGATGGAGTAAGCCACAGGAAGGAAAGGATGCAGACAGACACGGACTGAAGCCCCTCGAGATTGGTGTTGAACACAGTAGCCTAGCACACACACACACACACACACACACACACACACACACACACACAGCACAGCACAGCACAGCACAACTCATGAGTCAACAGGATGCAATTTGCAGGACACCGTCAGTCACTTAACCTTCCACACCCGCTCACGCTGTACACTCGCAAACATGCTTGTGTTGTGTGCATGTAGCCTATTTACACTAATATTGTATACGCAAGATCACGTTAACATGGATGTTCACACACACACAGTGGACACACAGTGGACACGTGTCCAGGGCAGCAGCAGCAGCCTGAAGAGCTTCATTAGTTCCTTTAGCCAGTGTGCTGCTAGGGCCATCTGGTTACGTTTGCCTTGTCCATCAGCTAGACTAGCTACTACTTACAGAGGTGCCTGCCCGTCTCCCATCCAACCCTCAGGGACTACTGAGTGGTATTACACAAGTACAGCTGCCCATGTGGCCCTCCCTACAGCCAACATGAGACAGAGAGGCCAAGTCATGGGCATAGAAAGAAGAACTAGACAACAGTACCTTCCTCAGTGCAGCTGCGCCCTAACAACCTAGTAGAACTTTACTGTGATGGAAAGATGACTGATTCCAATGAATGGGAATGCCACATATGACTGCCAATGCCATCATGGCACAATATAAATGGATTCCAATGAACCATAAAATACTTTTTCAGGACACAGACATCTTGCTCAAAATTGTGCCAAGCACGAGCCTAACTAGATGAAGCGGATAGATAAGTGCATCACTACTGCCTTCCTGAGACTTGGGAGTGTTCTGGATCTGGGCATACAGATCTAGGCTATTGGGGCGGAATTTCCACTCAAACTACTTTGTGACCCTTTTTTTGCTTATTGTAGGCCTACTATTGGATATTCAATGTTGGTCATTGGCTGTAACTTTGTCTGGTGCTATTTTGGGCCAGGTCTCAGCAACAGGAAGGCAAAAGGCAAATAAAGAAAGTGCCTGGGTATTCTGAGTCAGTGGGACCAAAGACTAATTCTGACAGATTGAGTCAGAGGTTACCCAATAATAGGTTTTATCAGGATGACTTCCAAGACAGAACTGACCTAATTTCCAGTTGCTAGTTGAAAAAGAGAGGGAGGAGAGAGGGAGAAGAAGTGAGTAACTCATACACTTTTAACATAGTGAGGTAAACAATTAAACTCTGAGATTATTGAGCTGAGAATATTCTAAGACAGCAGTTCAGACAACTGACACACACAATCTCCACTCCAGCTCGAAGTCTGACTCTCTCAAGGATCTAATAATATATTATATCTTATATATGCTAAGCATCTTCTTCTCTCCTCTTAACCACTGTGTAATTGAGTCAAAGAGACAGACAGCGCAAACTTTTCAGCATTCCACACAGAGCACAGGCGAGATTTAGAAGCCATGTTGCTGTGAATACGCAGGCAGTGAGAAAGCTCTTTCTCTCCCTCTCTCTGTTTCCATCTGCCTGCCTGTCTGTCTGTCCCACAGGTCCTTATGTACAGGGGCTACAGTAACATTTACACTAACCACAGTCATGCCGCCATGGGACACAAGCATGTACCTCCCCTCCCCCTTTCCACCAAATAAACAGAAGACACAGAGATTAAGATAATGCACGAGAGGATGGGTGGGTGGGTGGGTGGGGGGGGTACGAGGCATGGGGAAGAGAGACATTGGATAGAGGGAGTGGGCACACAGAGCTGAGAGGGGAGAAAAAGCTTGGAGGAAAAGGTGGGAGAACAAGCGCATTTGGGTGAAAGAGAAGGGGAGACCTTGGGGTAGACAGAGAGAAATAATGATAGAAAGTGAGAGAGAGAGGAGAGAGAGAGGAGAGAGAGAGAATGAGAGAGAGAGAGAATGAGAATGTGAGCGAGCATGTGAGTTAGTGAGTGAAAGAGTGCTTGGGGGGTATCAACAGCTGAAAATGCCTTTCAACCATTGAGACCAGACAGATTTTGGTAGACCTCCTTACTTTAGACCCTACACTGCTCTGAGCGCTCATCAAGGCATTTGTTTGTTTGTTCTTCCATCAACTCAGATCTCTACTTGCTGTTCATGTAACAGCTTTACAAAGTGTACAGACCCTGCTATTTCACCATGTTTTTTGACACAGGCAAATTATCAAGCGTGCATGAAACCTGTACACACAAACCTGTCTCTCTCTCTCCCTCTCTAACCCTTTCATGCTTCTGGATATTCTACTTCCTCTCTCCATGACGTAGACTGACCAGGTGAATCCAGGTGAAACCTGTACACACAAACCTGTCTCTCTCTCTCCCTCTCTAACCCTTTCATGCTTCTGGATATTCTACTTCCTCTCTCCATGACGTAGACTGACCAGGTGAATCCAGGTGAAACCTGTACACACAAACCTGTCTCTCTCTCTCCCTCTCTAACCCTTTCATGCTTCTGGATATTCTACTTCCTCTCTCCATGACGTAGACTGACCAGGTGAATCCAGGTGAAACCTGTACACACAAACCTGTCTCTCTCTCTCCCTCTCTAACCCTTTCATGCTTCTGGATATTCTACTTCCTCTCTCCATGACGTAGACTGACCAGGTGAATCCAGGTGAAACCTGTACACACAAACCTGTCTCTCTCTCTCCCTCTCTAACCCTTTCATGCTTCTGGATATTCTACTTCCTCTCTCCATGACGTAGACTGACCAGGTGAATCCAGGTGAAACCTGTACACACAAACCTGTCTCTCTCTCTCCCTCTCTAACCCTTTCATGCTTCTGGATATTCTACTTCCTCTCTCCATGACGTAGACTGACCAGGTGAATCCAGGTGAAAGCTGTGATCCCTTATTGATGTCACCTGTTAAATCAACATCAATCAGTGTAGATGAAGGGGAGGAGACAGGTTAATAAGGATTTTTAAGCCTTGAGACATGGATTGTGTATGTGCCACTCAGAAGGGTGAATGGGCAAGACAAAAAATGTAACAGAGTATGGTAGTAGGTGCCAGGGGGAAAAGTTTGTGTCAAGAACAGCAGCACTTCTGGGTTTTTCACTCTCAACAGTTTCCCGTGTGTATCAAGGATGGTCCACCACCCAAAGGACATGCAGCCATCTTGACACAACTGTGGGAAGCATTGAAGTCAGCATGGGCCAGCATCCCTGTGGTACGCTTTCAACACCTTGTAGAATCCATGACGAGTTGAGGCTGTTCTATTGGCAAAAGGGGGCGGGGGAGGGAAACTCAATATTGGGAAGGTGTTCCTAATGTTTCGTATACTCAGTGTAACTCATCTAGCCAACTTCCTAGGCAAAAGCAACTATATTTGATTCATAAAAATCGATTAAATCCTATGAATCCAAAAGTCATGCCGGTAACAAAAGACAACTTAAAGACCCTTTAAGCCTCAGTAGTACCAGAGGTCTTGCCATGGCCACAGCGTGGAAAATAGCAACCCTCTAATCCCAGTTAGATGAGGCCTATTGTTGTCTGTATCTCCCAGCTCAGCCACACAGGAAATGAAAAACCCTGGGTAAATATAAACACACACGTTGTGTGCGGGCACATTTTCCCTGTATTGCTTCCATACTAAGTGGGGAGAAGGCTTAAGACATTTACGCAGAATGCATCCACTAAAGCATATACAGTGCATTTGAAAAGTATTCAGCCACCTTGACTTTTTGCACATTTTGTTACATTACAGCCTTTAAAATGTATTAAATAGTTGTTTTCCCCTCATCAATCTAAACACAATACCCCATAATAACAAAGCAAAAACTGATATCACATTTACATAAGTATTCAGACCCTTTAATCAGTACTTTGTTGAAGCACCTTTGGCAGCGATTACAGCCTCAAGTCTTCTTGGGTATGACGCTACAAGCTTGGCACACCTGTATTTGGAGAGTTTCTCCCATTCTTCTCTGCAGATCCTCTAAAGGTCTGTCAGGTTGGAGGGGGAGGGTCGTTACACAGCTATTTTCAGGTCTCTCCAGAGATGTTCCATCGGGCTCAAGTCCAGGCTCTGGCTGGGCCACTCAAGGAGATTCAGAGACTTGTCCCACAGCCACTCCTGCGTTGTTTTGACTGTGTGCTTAGAGTCTTTATCCTGTTGGAGGGTGAACCTTCACCCCAGTCTGAGGTCCTGAGAGCTCTGGAGCAGATTTTCATCAAGGATCACTCTGTACTTCGCTCCGTTCATCTTTCCCTCAACCCTGACTAATCTCCAAGACCCTGCTGCTGAAAAACATCCCCACAGCATGGTGCTGGCACCACCATGCTTCACAGTAGGGATGGTGTCAGGTTTCCTCCAGACATGACGCTCTGCATTCAGGCCAAAGAGTTCTGTCTTGGTTTCATCAGAGAATCTTGTTCCTCATTGTCTGAGAGTCCTTTGGGTACCTTTTGAAAACTCAAAGTGGGCTGTCATGTGCCTTTTACTGAGTGGCTTCCGTTTGGCAATTCTACCATAAAGGTCTACAAGCTGGAGTGCTGCGGAGATGGTTGTACTTCTGGAAGGTTCTCCCATTTCCATTGAGGAACTCTGGAGCTCTGTCAGAGCTCTGTCAGACTGAGCAAAAAACAATTCAACCCATTTTAGAAAAAGGCCAGGCGGCCAGCTCTAGAAAGAGTCTTGGTGGTTCCAAACTTCTTCCATTTAAGAATGACGGAGGCCATTGTGTTCTTGGGGACCTTTAATGCTGCAGAAATGTTTTGGTACCCTTCCCCAGATCTGTTCCTCGACACAATTCTGTCTCGGAGCGCTACGGACAATTACATCGACCTCATGGCTTGGTTTTTGCTCTGACACGTACTGGCAACTGTGGGACCTTATATGGACAGGTGTGTGCCTTTCCAAATCATGTCCAATCAATTGACTTTACCACAGCTGGACTCCAAACAAGTTTTAGAAACATCTCAAGGATGATCAATGGAAACAGGACGCACCTGAGCTCAATTTCAAGTCTCATCGCAAAGGGTCTGAATAATTATGTAAATAAGGTGTTTCTGTTTCTTTTTTATACATTTTCAAAAATGTCTAAAAAACTGTTTTCACTTTGTCATTATGGTGTATTGTGTGTAGATTGATGAGCAAAAAAATTATTTATTACATTTTACAATAAGGCTGTAACGTAACAAAATGTGGAAAGGGGGAAGGCCTCCCAATTGTCCCTAGAACTTCTAAGCAAACAGCTGGAGGCAGGGCTTTCTTCTATAGAGCTCAATTTTTATGGAACGGTCTGCCTACCAATGTGAGAGACGCAAACTTGGTCTCAACCTTTAAGTCTTTACTGAAGACTCAACTCTTCAGTGGGTCATATGATTGAGTGTAGTCTGGCCCAGGAGTGTGAAGGTGAACGGAAAGGCTCTGGAGCAACGAACCGCCCTTGCCGTCTCTGCCTGGCCGGTTCTGGGTTGGCGCCCCCCCCCCCCCTTGGGTTGTGCCGTGGCCTTGTCTCAGGATGGTAAGTTGGTGGTTGAAGATATCCCTCTAGTGGTGTGGGAGCTGTGCTTTGGCAAAGTGGGTGGGGTTATATCCTTCCTGTTTGGCCCTGTCCGGGGGTGTCATCGGATGGGGCCACAGTGTCTCCTGACCCCTCCTGTCTCAGCCTCCAGTATTTATGCTGCAGTAGTTTGCTAGGGTCAGTTTGTTATATCTGGAGTACTTCTCCTGTCCTATCCGGTGTCCTGTGTGAATTTAAGTATGCTCTCTCTAATTCTCTCTCTCTCTTTCTTTCTCTCTCTCGGAGGACCTGAGCCCTAGGACCATGCCTCAGTACTACCTGACATGATGACTTCTTGCGGTCCCCAGTCCACCTGGCCGTGCTGCTGCTCCAGTTTAAACTGTTCTGCCTTATTATTATTCGACCATGCTGGTCATTTATGAACATTTGAACATCTTGGACATGTTCTATTATAATCTCCACCTGGCACAGCCAGAAGAGGATTGGCCACCCCTCATAGCCTGGTTCCTCTCTAGGTTTCTTCCTAGGTTTTGTTCTTTCATGGGAGTTTTTCCTAGCCACCATGCTTCTACACCTGCATTGCTTGCTGTTTGGGGTTTTAGGCTGGGTTTCTGTACAGCACTTTGAGATATCAGCTGATGTACGAAGGGCTATATAAATACATTTGATTTGATTTGAAGGGGTCTGAATACTTTCCGAATGCACTGTACATTACAGTAAATGCAGAGGTTTCAGCTGGAATGGTGACAGAGATGACCAATAAGCTCAACACCGTAACATCTGCTCAGTCCACTGCTTTTGCATTTAGTTCTAAGGCTGCATGTCCTTTCTAAAGAACAATCCACTTCACCTCCTTTGCTAATGAGCTCTAGCACTACAGTAGAGAGCTCTATGTAAACTGACAGAACTATTTCTGACTTGCAAGCAATCTTCTGCTATACCTAGAGCTTGCTATGAAGGGATGGCATGTCTTGCATCTATCTGGTTACTAGAACATCAAATCCTGTATGTGTCTTTGCTATGTTGCCCAAGGTATTCCACATGAGAGAATTTCACCCTATCAAGACACCCTGCTACTATCTGTAGTTATTTGGCTTAAATTATACATTAAATGTATTGTAAGCAGGTCATTGCACAGTGCAATACAAATTCTTAGTGGACTAATTAATAAAGTATTAAAAAAATGGGACAAACTCCATAAAAACAGGTGACCTTTTTACCCTTTTATATTCTAAACCATCCATACACTAATACATGAGTAACGTATCACTCTGATCTCTACCTCAATTCATTTCAACAGACCAGTGCTTTCTCTGAACAGCTGACAAAGTGCATATATCATGTCAATCTGTATTTCTCAGACGACCAGAAGCGGTAGGTCCACAGATATTGTTAGGACAGCTGGCTGTTTCCCGAACACTCTGTTGCTTCTGTGTCCTCTCAAACAGAATCGTCTAGACACACGCGCGTTCAAAGTATTCTTCCACTGCTTTCAACTAGCTAGCTCTTACCATACTTCTCAGCTTTGCTGTACTGCAGTACTCTATATACACAATACTCAATACTCTGTACACAGTACTACTCAATACTCTCTTCTAGTCACGTTTGCCACTTGAAAAACTATAATAGATAAGGGTTTAACAAATCATAGTGCAAACACAGTACACAAAGCAGTGCACAAGATGGGAAGATACAAACAGTATAATCTTTCCATTCAGTGCCCATTATAAACTCCACACTACTCTATTTCCTCAATATCATGAATGAACCATGGAGCGCATTTTACCTTTCAGCAAGCTGCTTCAGTTCCCTCTTAACTCTCTGTCACAGAAGAGCCTTCTCTGTAGAGAGAGAACATTATACAGCGGCTCTCTCGCTCTCTCTCCCTCTAACAGTAACCCACTCTGCCGTTGTGCAGGCATACGATACAGTAATATTTTCCCTCCCTCACTTCCTTTCTCTCTCTCACAATCACACACATACAAATCCAATGTGCGGGCACACACACCCCCATGGGCACAACTGGGCAGTCAAAGGGCTCTGGTTACTGACGCCCTATTCCCTCCCTTGGGGTGAGGAAGAGGAATAGAGGGAGGAAGGGAGAGGAAGAGACACTGAGTGAGTGAGTGAGTGAGTGAGTGAGTGAGTGAGTGAGTAAGTGAGTGAGTGAGTGAAAGATAAAAAAGAGGCAGAGTGGATAGGAGGGGAGAGGGAGTGGACAGAGAGATAGTGTTAACGCGAGAGAGAGAGAGATGAAGAGAGGAAGAGGAAGGAAAACATTGAAAGAGACAGAGAGAATGGGAGAGAGAGAGAAACAGAAATGGTATGAAGAAAGCAACAGATGAGAGGGAAAGAAAAAGGAGACTGTGATAGACAGGCAAACTGATCAAATTATCATCCAACTTGTATGATCAAATAACTGTGTATCACATTAGTAGGGTAACACTGCATTTCACAGCCATGCCAATCCAAAACAATTTACCAGAAACATTTAAAGAAAGAAAAATAAATATTGGAGATAAATACATAGTCATAGGACATGAAGTAAAAGAGATATGGAGAGAAACAGAGGGATGTAGGGAGAATGGAAAATATATTGACAGGACCAGAGAACAATGGGGGGGGGGGGGAGAGAAGAAAGATAGCATGCTGTGAAGCTTTTAAACAACATTTGTAGCCTTGTTTCGGCTCAAATCAAACCAAATTTTATTGGTCACATACACATGGTTAGCAGATGTTATTGCGAGTATAGCGAAATGCTTGTTCTTCTAGTTCCGACAGTGCAGTAATATCTAACAAGTAATCTAACAATTCCACAACAACTACCTAATACACACATATCTAAGTAAAGGGATGGAATAAGAATATATACATATAAATACATGGATGAGCGATGACCGAGCGGCATAGGCAAGATGCAATAGATGGTATAAAATACAGTGTGTGTGTGTGTGTATATATATATATATATATATATATATATATATATATGGGACGAGTAATGCAAAAAATGTAAACATTATTAAAGTGGCATTATTAAAGTGACTAGTGATCCATTTATTAATGTGGCCAATGATTTCAAGTCTGCATGTAGGCAGCAGACTCTCTGTGTTAGTGACAGCTGTTTAACAGTCTGATGGCCTTGAGATAGAAGCTGTTGTTCAGTCTCTCTGTCCCAGCTTTGATGCACCTGTACTGACCTCGCCTTCTGGATGATAGCGGGGTGAACAGGCAGTGGCTCGGGTGGTTGTTGTCCTTGATGTTTTTGGCCTTCCTGTGACATCGGGTGCTGTAGGTGTCCTGGAGGGCAGGTAGTTTACCCACAGGACGATAAAAATAATGGTGTTCCTGTCGCCGGGACCAGAAATACAACCAGAAAGTCACAGAATGGGACAAATTGAGACTCTGCACGCAGAATTATGCAAAAATATCCTCTTTGTACAACACCAAATAATGCATGCAGAGTAGAATTAGGCCAGATTACAGACCCACAAAGAATTAGAAAGAAAAAAAATCACATTTTGATAAACTCCCATATCTATTGGGTGAAATAGCACAGTGTGCCATCACTGCTGCAAGATTTGTGACCTGTTGCCACAAGAAAAGTGCAACCAGTGAAGAACAAACACAGATGCAACCTATATTTATGTTGATTTATTTTCCCTTTTGTAATTGAACTATTTGCACATAATTACATAACAGTATATGAAATGTAGAATATACAGAATATATGAGATATGAGACATTTGAAACGTCTTAATTATTTTTTAACTTTTGTGAGTGTTTACTGTTGATTTTTTATACATTTTTTCACTTTTGTTATCTATTTCACTTGCTTTGGCAATATAAACATATGTTTCCCATGCCAATAAAGCCCCTTAAATTGAAATTGAGAGAAAGAGTGACAGACAAGAGGCCTCTTCTCCTATTTTCCTCAAAACAGGAAGAGAGGAGATGTTTACACAGCTGCCTGGACTGGCACCGTCCCTTTCAGTGGAAATCTATATTAGACAGTGGGCACCAGGCAGGCACTACCAACAGTTGCCTCCGCAGACCACCAACTTCAATGATTAAATCTAGGACACTAAAAACAAAGAAAGGTCAAATCTAGAACAACAAATGGCATATTGGAACCCACTGATGCTTGTGGCTAAAGCCAGGGCTAGTCGTGGCTTGCTGAAACATAGCTTGGTTTATTTGTGGGTCGCAAATACAACTTGAAAGGTTTTTATGTGAGTCAAATCACAAGATGTTGGGGAGCCGAAGAGGACAGGAGGGGCGCACGGGTGCACACAGACAGTCTCTGTTAGGGTGTAGCTCTATAATATTTACATCCTCTCCTGCCTCATTGTTCTTTATGCTTCCATACACTCTTAGCTTATTTTGGGCAAAAAGCAAGGTATGACAAATGTCTGAGAACATTGCGGCAACGCCTTCCTAAAGCAGTAGCATCTGACTGCATGTGAACTACATTAGCTCTTTAATCTATCCTTGAGCGAGAAGGGAGGAGATGAGGAGAGTGTAGTCTGGGTCAACAACTTACATCAACTTCAGCGACAAACACAGGGGTTTCTCTTCTGACTAAATGGCTGGTGAATTTCTCTGGACTGAAAGAACATTTCTGAAGTTAGCGTTTTTCCATCTACCTCAAGAACAGGAGGGGTATTGAACTAGGCACCCAAAACACCATCTCACAGTCTCTCTAACTCCATCAGACACACCCTCGCAAACACCTTGATTTATTCACTCACTCCATCACAAGGCACATCTCTCCGTTGACCGCCCTCCCCTCCCTCTCTCTCTCCTTCCATCCTAAATTCTGAGAGGACACACAATCACAATATGTAGCTTTGCCGTGATTTAAATCATGTTGAGTGAAGACTGTAAAAGCTTAATAGACCATTAATGGGTCTTAGTACAGTAAGTACTTAACGTATGCTTAAGACATTATTTATATATGTTGTGTGTGTGAATGTGTGTATTCAATCAGGATGAATAGAGTTCATGTAGACCACTGATGATGCCCCTGGCATGCTTTTAACATGTCTAGCTGACGTATGTTCAATAGCATATTGGCCATCCTATTGACATTCAGATTGCCAGAGCACAGTCTGAAAATAGACACATAGAACATTTATTCAATGATTGATTGATATGTGTCCAGACTGGTCGTGGTCCCATCGCACGTTCACTAAAGTGCTACTAACTGGGACTGGATGCATCAGAATGTATGCATGGATCCGCGCGCCTGTCGGCCGCTCGCCTATCTCTGTCTGTCTCGGTCCCTCTCCCTCACATTCGATACTATGCCTACATTTTGTATTAGATCAGGCTTTACACTGTTATATAACTCATTAGTAAGCTCTTCTGGAATCAATTTGAGTTAAGCAATTCTGTGTCCAAACTCCAGTGTTCTAAAAGAATAGTCAAATGATAAGGGAAAATATGTGATGAATTAGGGTGGTGGATACAATGTGAACTCGCCTACACCCCTAGCCAAGACAAGTGACTTACAAATTAAACAAGTTAAGTAATGCTTTCCATCCATGGAAAATTAGACTACGTAAGATATGTGGGAAGCATCTAGAAATTAACTGACTCAAACTCAATTGTAAAAGTGGATAGAAAGTTCAGTAAAAATTGAATGATAATTTTTCACAAGTATTCTAAACGTAATATTGTAGTGTAATATGAGATGCTATACTAGCCTATCCCTTACAAAACAGATTGTCATTTTTAAACTGCAGTCCACTGGTGTTTTGGACACAGTAACTGCAGAATAACTGCAGTTACTCTGCAAAATTACTGCAGTTAAAAAATAAAAAATAAAAAAACCTTATTTTGGATGCAGAATTTGCAGCATGCTACAGTTATATTGCACTCTAAATGCAGTTATACTGCACTCTGACTGCAATATTTTTTCGTAAAGTTATATTTAGTTTAGTATAAATGCTGTTGAATGGAGTCAATGAATTGGCATACCGGTTTTGATAAGAGTACAATAATTTGGCACTGGTAGAATTTGAAGTTATTCACTTATGCAAGCAGATAATAAGCAATGAAAAAAACGTTACAGACCAATAAATTCGCCATAAATATCTAACACTGAAGTTTTTACCGTAGTGACGTGTGTGAGGAGCAGACTACACAAAATGTTTCTCAATTAAATTGTCGATATATTGATGAATAAGGGCATGTTAGGCTATGATAAATATGAATACACTACAAGTCCTCTTACCTTACTCATATCGGGGTTTGGTCCTCTTTTAAAACCTGTTCACATTGTTCATTTATGATTAATGACGTCCATACATCTTAGCATATATCATTGCTAACATTATGTCGCTCTTCTCGAATGTGCGCTCTTTCAGATCTATTGCCGACATAGGGAGTAAGGTCAACAACAAAGCAGATATGCACAAATCAATTTGGCCAGGTCAAACTAAGGGTAAATTGTCTGATTCTGATGTACACTACCGTTCAAAAGTTTGGGGTCACTTAGAAATGTCCTTGTTTTTGAAAGAAAATCACATTTGTTGTGCATTAAAATAACATAAAATTGATCAGAAATACAGTGTAGACATTGTTGTAAATGACTATTGTAGCTAGAAAGGGCAGATTTTTTTAAATGGAATATCTACATAGGTGTACAGAGGTCCATTATCAGCAACCATCACTCCTGTGTTCCAATAGCACGTTGTGTTAGCTAATCCAAGTTATCATTTTAAAAGGCTATTTGATCATTATAATTTTTTTTTGCTGTTAGCACAGCTGAAAACTGCTGTTCTGATTAAAGAAGCAATAAAACTGTCCTTCTTTAGACGAGTTGAGTATCTGGAGCATCAGCATTTGTGGGTTTGATTACAGGCTCAAAATGGCCAGAAACAGAGACTTTTCTTCTAAAACTCGTCAGTCTATTCTTGTTCTGAGAAATTAAAGCTATTCCATGCGATAAATTGCCAAGAAACTGAAGATCTCGTACAACGCTGTGTTCCACTCCCTTCAAAAAACAACGCAAACTGGCTCTAACCAGAATAGAAAGAGTAGGAGGCCTCAGTGCACAATTGAGCAAGAGGACAAGTACATGAGTGTCTAGTTTGAGAAACAGACGCCTCACAAGTCCTCAACTGGCAGCTTCATTAAATAGTCCCCGCAAAACACCAATGTGAATAATATTACCACATTAATTTGGTTAAAATATTAAAAACATTTACAATAGGATAAATTGTGTACTGTATTCCCATCTTTGCCTGTCATGTCAGTCCCTCACAAGCCTACAATGAGAGCAGATTATAAAATAGCAGCACCTAGTGGCGAAAAAGGAGAAGAGCATCTCAGTCTCAGCCACATTGCAGCAGACATTCGGTACCAAACCATTTTGGAATACTTCTATCTCAAGGGATTTAAACTTTTCAAATACCTTGATTGATTTCACTATTTGCCTGATGAAGATAAGCTATGTCTTGAATCCCCCTCAAAAGAAGATTATGAGCCTTTGGTAAAGGTGGTTAGAATCTTACAAACAAACAATATCATGTTCTCTTTATTTTAATTGGAAATAAAGATGACATTTAAAATGTTATGTTACAATTATTAAATAATATTGATAATATTGTCCATCCTAATTGTATCCCAATAATTTTTACCTGATAGTGAATTACCAAATCAATTAACAAAGAAAGTTCCAGAAAGCTCTCCTTCTATGGCCAGGCAGCATCGCATCAGTGGAAACCAAGACCGTTCACAGGGCAGGCAAGGTTGTAGCTAAACATGATGGTACAGGAGAACAAGATGTGGAAGGAGGTGCTGAAGCACTGCAGGGATCACGGACCTCACCAGCTTGCTGTCTAAGAGTGAGCAGCTCCAGATCCAGAAATTGATTCATTTAAATCGTGCCCAGAGAGACCAGTCCATGCTTCTTCAGTGGTTTCTGGATGTGGGTGAACAGGGACCCCTGGAGTACCAGGCCTGGACCGGGGAAAGGCTGCCCTACGCAACCCCCCCGCTGTTGGACCCTGGCCAGAGAGCGCAAGCTTTGGGGAACCAGGGACTGTAAGGAGAGGAGGAACTTCCTCTGTTACAAGTGATTTGGTAATTCATTATCATTGATGGGTAAAATTAGTTTTTAAATAACATAGGATACAATGTTTCATTGCTAATTAAAAAGGTTGACTGGAATTAGCTTTAAAAACCTAACAGGACCATCAGTGGAAGAGGACAGCACTATGATACAGTAAAATAGGCTACAATGAATAGTACATTGAACAATGTGTGCAACATACAGTACCAAAAGTTTGGATACACCTACTCATTAAGGTTCTTTATTTTTTTACTATATTGTAGAATAATAATGAAGACATCAAAATTATGAAATAACACATACGGATCATGTAGTAATCAAAAAAGTATTTAACAAATAAAAATAGATTTTAGATTCTTCAAAGTAGCCACCCTTTGCCTTGATGACAGCTTTGCACACTCTTGGCATTCTCTCAACCAGCTTCATGAGGAATGCTTATCCAACAGTCTTGAGTTCCCACATATGCTGGGCACTTGTTGGCTGCTTTTCCGTCAGTGTGCGGTCCAACTCTTCCCAAACCATCTCAATTGAGGTTGGGTGATTGTGGAGGCTTTGAATTAAATAAATACATCACAGACAGTGTCACCAGCAAAGCACCCCCATACCACCTACTCCATGCTTCATGGTGGGAACCACACATGCGGAGATCATCCATTCACTTAATCTGCGTCTCACAAGGACACGGCGGTTGGAACCAAAAAATGTAAATTTGGACTCAGGCCATTTCCACCGGTCTAATGTCCATTTGCTTGTGTTTCGCGTCAGAAGCAAGTCCCTTCTTCCTATTGGTGTCCTTTAGGAGTGGTTTCCTTGCAGCAATACAACCATGAAGGTCTGATTCACGCAGTCTCCTCTGAACAGTTGATGTTGAGATGTGTCTGTTACTTGAGCTCTGTGAAGCATTTATTTGGGCTGATATTTCTGAGGATGGAAACTCTATAATGAACTTATACTCTGCAGCAGAGATAACTCTCAGTCTTCCTCTCCTGTGGCGGTCCTCATGAGAGCCAGTTTCATCATAGCGCTTGGTGGTTTTTGTGACTGCACTTGAAGAAACTTTCAAAGTCCATTTTATACTACCTTCATGTCTTAAAGTAATGATGGACTGTCGTTTCTCTTTGGTTATTTGAGTTGTTGTTGCCATAATATGGACTTGGTCTTTTACCAAATAGGGCTATCTTCTGTATACCACCCCTACCTTGTCACAACACAACTGATTGTGTCAGTTGAATCAGAGAGGTGCGGGGGGCTGCCTTAATCAACATCCACGTCTTCGGCGCCCGGGGAACAGTGGGTTAAACTGCCTTACTCAGGGGCAGAACGACACTTTTTACCTTGTCAGCTTAGGGATTCGATCCAGAAACCTTTTTGGTTACTAGCCCAATGCTAACCACTAGGCTACCTGCTGCCTCATTGAAGGTGGCGATTAGCAAAGAACTCCAGACTACACTCCGACAACTGAAAAACAAAAGGCAAAACACAATAGTGTAACAGAGTTGGAAACCATATTCAACCATGGACCATAAAATTGATAAATACAACCATTCAAAGCTAGAATAATAATAATCACAGAACTCATCATACCTTATATTTTAAACTCCAGCTGTGCAGATTTATTCAAGACGTGTTACTGTAAATATGCTATCTTTTTGGCAACATTTTATTTTTATGGCAATGGGAAGTCCAACATGGTACAAAGGAAATCACCTTTTTCACTGTCTCCTTGATGTACAACTTCTTGTTTGACAGGTCATGACGAGGGTACATTTTAAAAACCTGAAACCCATCGTAAGAGAATAAGCAAACTAAGTAACGACAATGACTATATATTATTATTTTTTAAATTGTTAATCTATCAGGTTCTTAAGATGCACTGTATAGCCTAAATTGATCCATGAGGAAATGTGTGAGCGTTCAGTGTATGAACTCAATGAACTAAAAGATTAGAATGACTAACCTTCTTGAAAATGTCCTTCATTTCATCCTTCATTGTGACTTTCTCCAGGTCGACATGGGTCGGCACTCAGTTTCTTAACTGTTGTTTTCAGCTCCTCATTTGATGGCTTCCTGGTCATCATCTTAACCAAGGGTTCGTCATCTGAACTGTCATCTGTGATGATCCGATTCTGAAAGCAGCACTTAAACCAAAAGTGAGAGAAACAATGAAAAATACACAAGTTTTTTTTAAAGAGTTGTGTCAGTGCTGTAAAAAACACATACAGCACCCTGTGAAAGCATTTAATAGGCTACCTTGCAGTTAACATTGTTGTTTGTTCCGGACCTACACATCCTAAACTGCAATGTCTTAACTAAAAACTCACCCGTCTTCCTTTGCATCAAACACCTTATCTTTGCTCTCCTCATTGCTTCAATCTGTAATCCAACAGGGGCCAATTTAATATCTGGCACTAAGAAACCATCATTCACATGACATTCAAATAATCTCAAATTGATCTAGAGACTAATGACAACCTGCTATGCACAGCCATTAAGCCTAGACCTGGGACGATAAACCGAAAATGATTGACACCGATCGTACCGATCACTTTTCGTAGGCATTTTGATGATATTTATTACAATGAGTATTTTACACTAGAGAAATGTGAAGTTTGCAATGAAATAAGTTTGCTAACATGGTGATTGTTAATGGGACAATTGATGGCTACAACCATTAAACTAGTAGTAGTAGTAGAGAATAAAAACTGTGGTGTACATTAATGTTAAACTTATCATTCTATTTACCATTATCGCATCAGTTCAGGCAATTCATCGCGATATGGATTTATGTCCATATCACCTAGCTCTAATTTAGCCTATATCATCCAAATTAATTTAAACTAGCCTGCTTTTCATATTCGTTGTCCTCAAAATCTGTTGAGGTAAGGTCAGAGATCTCAGAAACATCCTCATCTGAACATGGGTGCCACATATTTCTGTGTACTACCTCGATCTTTGTGTGTGTGTTTGGCAATACTCTCCTCAGGGGAGAAATAGTCTGCAGGGAACAACGTGTGTTAGTATTCCAGTGAAGTTCTGCACATTACTGCATGTAAACATTAGGATGAGGTGAATATCTATGGGAATATTTACAGTATAGCTTAAATGCATAGATTAGGATACATTATAGCAGATTCAACATAGCCCTGCTTGTTCAAAGCTTTGCTCAGCCAATAAATTCAAAGTATTGAAAGACTCCAAGACCTGAAGAACTCCCATTCCAAATCAGTCAGGTGAAAAATGATTACATTTCCTCTTACCTTGGCTGAGGCTTGATTGATACCATAACCATCCTCATCGTTGGGAGTTATCACCATAGTCCAATCTCTTGTGCCTCAACCCAGCCCTCTTGGTTTGAGGACCTCTGCTATTTTGTTGTTCAGCTTCCAGTTCTCAGTCTCTCCCCTCCTCAGTACTCTGATGTGACCTGCTCGGAGTTCTACTGGATTTACTTGTTTGTTTGACTGTTGGACAAGAAACATAGCAGAGAGGGGCACTTTTGCTTAATTTGACTGTAGAGAAATTAAATATAATGGGGGTGTACATTGATGGCATCGGTGGGATTTTTAAGGTGAGTATTTCAGCCTAATAACTTGCGAGTTGAAATGGCTGAAAGCATGATTCACATGCCTACATATATTTCATGATAATGAGCCACTCTATATCATTAACGTATTTCTCAGTCAGGCGTTATGAACTAAAATGTCTGATAATTACCTGCAGGAGATGCAGTTTCACCCTGAGGGAGAAGTAGCAGGGCTGGTTGGGGGTTCTCCGCGGCATCGGGGGTTGTGCTACGAGGAGGCGGTGTCTTGCTGTCTCTTTTCCTTGCCGACTCCAGTTTCATCTCCCTCTCATACTCTTCCTCAGTAATAACCCTAGCTTTCAGTGGGGTCTTCATCTTACTTGGTCTTGGGGCCGTCTTCTTTTGATTATCTATCTCTGTGAAGACCTCAGCCAATTCTGCATTATTCAGTCCTGCTGCCCCCAGGGGGTGGGACATGTACTTGCTGGGAGTTACTGCTGATGGTGGCGCTGATGGAGTCGCAGTCCTTTGGGGCTGTTGCTTTTTGGATGTCAAGGGAACTATTTTACTCCAATCTATGGCACTGGGATTAAAGGGGAAGATCCCAGCTTTTCTGAACCCACTGACTACAATCTTCCGCTCTTTGCATTGCTGGTACGGCTGACGGAGAACCATGGGAAAGTCCATATTGGAAATGACTACGGAGTTTAAGTGGCAAAGGTCTCCAGCCACCTTGAAAAACCCAGTCTTCAAAGCAGAGAAGTAGGTCAAATCCAGGGGCTTCAGAATGTGAGAGCTGTTTGGAGGAAGAACTAGGAGCACAACGTTTTATTTTCTTGCTGCCTCAATCACCTCCGGATCCAGGTGACTTTTGTTTCCATTAAACACCAGCAGCAGGGGGCATGTTTTCACAGCATACTTGATGAAATTATTCCCAAACCACCCCCTGAAGAGTTCATTGTCAATGTATCCTGATGGCAATGTGCCATAGAGAGCATTAGCTGTACCTTCCTTGGTGTAAGGTCCTCCTGGGAATCTCTTTCCAAAAATTATGAAAGGGGGGGACATCTTCACCAGCTGCATTAAAGCAAGCCAGTATTGACACACGTGTACCAAGTGCCTGGATGCAATTCTTTTTCCAGCCCTTTGGTGCAAGGACCTTTCATTTAGATGCATCCATCTGGAACCCTGTCTCAGCACAGTTATACATCTGACAATGTTTATCCTTCAACCCATGTTGCTCCAGCGTCTTCTCCAGGAGCTCAAAGTATTCAGTCATATCAGGTTTTGTAGCCTGGTTGGCTCTGCATCTATTAAGGACGTCGTCTACCTTCTGCATGCTCTGGGGTTTTGCCTCCGTCTAAAAAACAACCACTATGTTTGGCCTAATGGCGTGACGTTATCTCCTGAGTTTCTTCTACCTCCTAATGGCAGTGCCGTCTGGCCTTGGTCGGGAGGAACCTTTCCACTTTTTCTGTCACTTGTGGTGGACCTTGGTACTATAAACATTACATATGCCATTACGGATTGATATGCCCTTTTTGCATGCCCCTATAGCCTTCTCCGTGTTTTCATTACTCCAAACTTTTTCCTGACGGTGTTTTATTTTGGTTTGTAATTGAATATACCATGTGGTCTCTGCAAGGACATGCAAACAATATAAATACAAATGATCAAGTCAAGGTTAGTCACATTCGCAACTCAAAGTTGGCTAGTTAGCTACATAATTTTCAAAATCTCTTAATATAATGTCATAGTTTAGCCCTAACAGCTAATTATTTTTTTAATCACTGGTTAATTTATCAAATATCATTACAAAGACATGATAAGCATGGCATCGTATCTAGCTAGCTAACTAAGTTATATTACCAAAATGCATGCCAGCCAGGTCACGTTAGATAACGTTAGCAAGCTAGCGAACGTTAGGTAGCTTGCGCCAAATGGACCAATTATACTTGCTCTTTTCCAATCCACTTAATTATTGAATGAAACATGTGATTCGGTTTCTTCTGGTACGTCATATTTATTATTTTCATTTCTTACCATATAATCTGAATCAATTTTCCACGTGCTGCTCCGGTAGCAAAGATTGTACTGGTTAGCGTTTACCAGACACTGTTCACATAGCTAGCCACTAAGATATGCGTCGATTTGGTGATTTCATTTAAACTCGCAAGGTGAGAGGAATATTACTTTATGACCAATGGAATTTTCTCATTGTGAAACGTCGTCCAACTGGTGCCCCGGGCGAGCTAAAGCAACCGACTGTTTTGTTTCTCAATCACTGCCACCTTCAATACAAAAAAAAATGCGCAAAGTTCTGCTTAAATAAATCAAAGTAATGATAATATGATCACTAACACAGCCTATATGACTAATGGGTTGTTATGTAATCCATTGATTTATATAAAATTACTTTTTATAACTAACCTCAATTTATTCTACCCTTAACCTGCTGTCACTGCAAGACGTATTGCAAATTATATTCATTTGAATGGGACTAATAGGAAGTGGAATGGCTGTCCTAGAAGGGCTGTGTTACGGAAGCATACTTAAAACAAAAACAACTATTGAAACGTTGAAGTAGAGATGGCGCCAGATCACCATTGACAATAAACTCACATGATGATACAAACTCAAGCAGTACTACCCCCCCCCCCCCCCTTTTTTTTAAACACTTTTTTTTCACCTGTCTTTAACCAGGTAGGCCAGTTGAAAACAAGTTCTCATTTACAACTGCGACCTGGCCAATATAAAGCAAAGCAGTGCGACAAAAACAACACAGTTACACATGGGATAAACAAACGTACAGTCAATAACACAATATACAAATCTATATACAGTGTGTGCAAATGTAGTAAGATTAGGGAGGTAAGGCAATAAATAGGCCACAGTGGCAAAATAATAAAAATTTAGCATCAACACTGGAGTGATGGATGTGCAGATGATGATGTGCAAGTAGAGATACTGGGGTGCAAAAGAGCAAAAATAAATAACAATATGGGGATGAGGTAGTTGGGTGGGCTATTTACAGATGGGCTGTGTAGAGGTGCAAGCTGCTCTGACAGCTGATGCTTAAAGTTAGTGAGGGAGATATAAGTCTTGAGGATTTTAGACCATCTTGATCAAGAGCTCACAAGCAGAGATCTCCTCTAACCCTCACAAATAGTTAATGAAATACAGTATAATAAGGTAGTCTTTCCAGAATCTAGCTCACTTTTTCACAAAGCATCTCCAACCATTCCAGCTCCAAAGCCTCAGGTAGTCAGTCCCCTTCCAGTCAACAGTGAGAAAAGCATTAGACAATAGCATCACCACGTGGTGAGAAAGGAGAATTGCGACAACTCAGTTTCCTAGCTTCTGCTTCTTCCAGCGGAAATTCATGTACCAAACAATATAGGAACTCTTCTTTCAACTATCCATTCCGTATCAAAGGACCTAAAGGTAACTACAAACATTGTGCCTAGTTATGCTAGCTCAATGAGCGGGAATAGAGCACCCAAAGTCTGAGAGAAAGATTGAATATCCTCAGAATTACAAAAAAGACACTCAGTTGGGAAGGGCTACGGGGTCTATGAACAAACACCCAGTTGTCCTGGGCGGTAGATTTGCATGACTATTGTGAAATTGCTGGATTTGAGCACCCAACCACTTTTGTCATACTCCAGCCAAAGGCTAGCTCATTCCCCAGGCATCTCCAACCATTCCAGGCTCAAAACACTCAGCTTCTAATATTGAGATGGGCGAGGAGCGAACAGTGCCATTAATTCATACATAGTGGGTTTCATTAATACCTTCTGGTAGATTTTGTGTGTGTGTGAGAACTAACTCGTCAACACGGCTTCTGTTTGCAGCGAACATGTTGCCAGAGTAACAATTTCAGTTTAATGAACGTTCCAAAATGTACAATTTTTAAAGGATTACTGTGGATTTTTAGCGACAATATTCAAACTGAAAACGACGACGCTATTCCTATAATATAGTCAAAGTCTGCATGGACACTTGATTATTTTTTGCGGACGTTTAGACCTGCTCCTACGATGTCTGGGTATTTATATCCCCACTTTCCATGAGCAGGAGTGTCACCTCAAAAATAGCCATGAAACTCTCCGAATAGGAATGGGAAAGCGTGTGTAAGACAAAACAGCGCTCTCGGTTGAGGAATGCACCTAGTCAACAAGGACCCTATTTTGGCTCAAACATTGATATGAACAACTCAAACATTGGCAATGGCATACAAGAGAGCAATGTGCATTGGTGACATTGCAGTATCTGTGGGTTGGAGAAATGTAACGTGTAGACAACATTGCCCATCATAAACATGAATATTATACAACATATAAAGACAAATGGATCGCTGTTTTTACATGTGTATGTCTACCCATGCCACTGTTTTTTCTTTAGATCAGGGATATTCAAGTCCTACCCTGGAAGTCCAGAGTACGGTTGCTTTTTTTTGCTCTTCTACCTGATAATTAATTGCACCCACCTGGTGTCCCAGGTCTAAATCAGTCCCTGATAAGAGGGAAGAATGGGGGGGAAAGCAGTGCAACTGACATTGAGGTCCAGGTACTATATACGCTACATGACCAAACGTATGTGGACATTCATCAAAAATGTCATTAGAAAATCATGGGCATTCATATGGACTTGGTCCCCTCTTTGCTGCTATGACAGCCTCCACTCTTCTGGGAAGGCTTTCTATTAGATGTTGGAATATTGCTGCGGGGGCTTCCATTTAGCCACAAGAACATTAGTGAGGTCGGGCACTGATGTTAGGCGATTAGGCCTGGTTCACAATCGGCGTTCCAATTCATCCCAAAGGTGTTTGACGGGGTTGAGGTCAGGGCTCTTTGCAGGCCAGTAAAGTTCTTCCACACCGATCTCGACAAACCATTTCTGTATGGACCTTGCTTTGTGCACTGGGGCATTGTCATGCGGAAACAGAAAAAAGCCTTCCTCAAATTGTTGCCAAAAAGTTGGAAGCACAGAATCATCTAGAATGTAAATGTATGTTGTAGCGTTAAGATTCTTAACTGGAACTAAGGGGACCATGAACATCAGCCCCAGACCATTATTCCTCCTCCACCAAACTTTACAGTTGCTACTATGCATTGGCGGAGGTAGCGTTATCCTAGCATCCGCCAAACCCAGATTTGTCCGCCGGACTGCCAGATGGTGAAGTGTGTCCAATGGCGGTGAGCTTTACACCACTCCAGCCAACGCTTTGCATTGTGCATGGTGATCTTAGGCTTGTGTGCAGCTGCTCGGCCACAGAAACCCATTTCATCAAGCTCCTGAAAAACAGTTCTGGTGCTGACGTTGCTTCCAGAGGCAGTTTGGAACTTGGTTGTAAGTGTTGCAACCAAGGACAGACTATCTTTACGAGCTACGTGCTTCAGGAATTCTCTAAGTTAGCCACCGATTCAATTTCCACCAGGTAATAACTCCATTGGAAATTATACTGTATTTCTTATCAACATCAATGAATGAGGTCAAAGCATCCAACAAAGTCCTGTGTCATGCTAAATCAGGTTGACATGGTTAAATACTGCCAACAGCTACGGAGTCATACATTGCCCAAAAGTCCAAAAGACAGTGAGGAACAATCATTAGCAAACTCCAGTAACCACCATGCCATGTGATACTGTGATTAAAATGACAATTGTCCACATACACTATCAGATTCAACTAATCAGGGTGTTGTTAAGTTAGATGAAGTATGGTAGGGCTGGGCTGGAACAAAAACGATTGCACATACATCTAGCCTCGAGGAACTGACTTTGAAACCACTGATTAGAAGTTCACTCTGAACCGTTTGTGATTGTGTTTGTTATATCTCACATGACACCAGGGGCGCCACTTTGGTTTTAGAAGTGGGGTGGCAATTGTAATAGTATTTTTTAAATGTATATATATTTTTCAGTTGGATGTACAGCCTACACGGCCGCTCGGAGGTGTCCGCATGGTCCTAAAGCGCACCGCTACCTAGTTTTGTATCACATTCAAATGATAAAAATGGGGGAGGGGACAAAAATGCAATTTCAGAATGTGGGGGGGGGGCATGCCCACCCCGTCACCAGTGAAAGTTGCGGTCCTGCATGACACTATCCATAAACATGTCCCGTAAATTGCTATTGGTTGTGTCACAGACAGAGCATTCTCCATAGACTAGGTGGACGTTGCTACATTATGGTTTAAGACTGGGGGTCCTGGCTAGAATCACTGGTTTTGTTTACATGTTGATGGGTCACAAGACAACTCCAAAAAGCATTAGGCGAGATACTCACAGCACAATAAATTGAGAAGTGCTATAACTACCTAGATAGTACAGAATCATGGTCAATCTATTCATATCCCATTCAAGTCCCCCAAAATGATTGTCTCCTGAGGTAATATTGTAGTAATATTAGAATTTGCCATTTAGCCAATGCTTTTATCCAAAGCCACTTACAGTAATACATCCATACATCTTCCGATGGGTTGCCCCAGTGTGATTCAAATGCACAACCCTGACATTGCAAATGCCATGCTCAACCAATTAAGCAACTGAAGGGTTAAACGTTTCGCGAATTGCAGAGATGTCAACAAGTCCCTCACGTACCTCAGCCAGCTGCAGGATTTCAACGGGGACATCGTGAACCACTACTTTTGTGGATCCATCAGGTTCTGGAACGCATCTCTTTCCCTTGTGACGCTGGGTACTGTGAACGCATCCCATAGATACGGTAGTACGCTTCTCTAGTTTTTTATGTCAGTTATCCGGTTATCCCAAGGACCTGCTCTCCTTCCTTATATTTATTTTCAAAGGGACCCACTCTCGTTTCTTCACTCCTTCACAGTGAATCTGGGTTCTGCCTTTGCTTCTTTGGCACTCTTATCTTAGCCCCCCCCCCAAACCCTTCGACTGCTCACTCTAATCTGCCAGGACTGGACCCCTCAGCCTCCACTCAGTTCTTCTCTCCTCTCTCTGGCTGTCCCATCTCTCCCTTTCTCCCTCTGTCACTAGCTGTTCTCCCTTCCTTTCCAGCCTGCACAAACCTTCCTCTCTCTCATCTCCTGTTACACCTCTCTGACTGCCCTCTCTCTCCCCTTTCAACCTTTAAAGAAACACCCTTCTCTTGCTCTCTGTCACTCCCCATCTCTTTTTACAATGTTCTCTCTAGCTGTTCCCCCTCTCCTGTCAGCCTGCTGCACAGACCCTCCCCTCTACAGGGAGAGGGGCAGCTGTTTTGGTCAAGCTGACATCAGGCCCTTCCCCATTTCTTGGTGTATGTTCAGCCTCTCTCTTTCTCTCCTCTCATATGGGAGCGATTAGATAGCGCCGCTCACTACGACACCCTGCACGGACTCCGCAACTTTGCACTTGAAGGGAGCAGACAGTGAAACGGTTCCTTCCTACCATTTTTCATCTCTTCCTTCTCTATGTCATGTGGGAACGACAAGAGAGAGTGCTTCACACACTCAAATAACCTGTCCACCCACCCGGAACCTGAAACTCTACTTGTGGAGAGAACACACACAGGACATCAGCACTGTAGTTCTCTCCATTTCTCACCCCTTCACCCTCTATGTTTTCCCTAAAAATCTCTCTCAACTGAAAACAATGAAAGACTCTGTTCCTTTAGAACTGTATATGTCAAGGGGATGTTGTGGTAGTAAAAGTAGCAAGGCTGGAGAGGGTCTGCTCCTGTCCTGAAGGAGTCACATGTGGAGCTGGACCTCCTCGGAGAGCCAGCTGGTATTCCGGCCCAACCACCAGGAATAACACTCCACAGCAAAGAACAGGGGGTGGGGAACACAATCACAGTTACACCCCTCCCCCCCAACAATGAATTCCCATCCAAAATCCTATTTTCTCTGACCCTAAAATAGCCTTTTTACAATTAAGGACCGGCAAAATGTCCTCAATTCTCTGGATTTTAGGTGGTTTACTATTCTTGTGAGGACTTCTAGTACTCAAGTAAATTAAAATGTGTACACAAACACCTGTCAGTATTCCTGAGGCAAATCATCAAGAAGCTGATGACTGTTTTAGCAGAGGAGTCCAGGACCCTCATGTCCCTGTCGAGACAGGCGTGAGGGAGGTGACGGGTGGCACAGCAGGACCCTCACCACTTGCCATCATGAGTTCTGTACACAGCGGGGGTTGAAGAGTGATCACCACCAGAGAAACAAACTGACATCCATGTTCAGGTCAGGACCACACCTGGGGTCTCTTCATTGAGGTGAAATGTTCACAACGGTGTGGATTGAAATAGAGCAGACACTTCCATATTCTGCATGACAATCATATCTGTTCAACATAATTCATTAATTAATTTCTATCTGAAGGTTTAACTGCGGCACAATGCAAACTGACATCTAATTATTGCTGATTAATGGCCGTCCTTGTCAAGGAACTGCATAAATACAAATTCATATAATGGGCTCTATGGAATAACATTACATATACAGATGAAGGAAGATTAGCCAAATACATTTAAACTCAGTTTTTCACAATTCCCAACATTTAATCCTAGTAATAATTCCCTGTCTTTGGTTAGTTAGGATCACCACTTTATTTTAAGAAGGTGAAATGTCAGAATAATAGTAGAGAGAATGATTTATTTGAGCCTTAATTTCTTTCATCACATTCCCAGTGGGTCAGCAACCTTTCGGTTACTGGCCCAACATTCTAACCACGACTACCTGCTGCACCACAGGTAGTCTAACATGATGCAGCCACCACTATGCTTGAAGTTATGGAAAGGGGTACTCCGTAATGTGTTGTATTGGATTTGCCCCAAACATAACTGTGTTCAGGACAAAAAGTGAATTGCTTTATCACATTTATTGCAGTATTTAGTGACTTGTTGCAAACAGGTTTCGGAATATTTGTATATTCTACAATGTTGCTGATCCATCCATCCATTACACTGTTTTAAAGTCACCATTGGCCTCATGGTGAAATCCCTGAGCGGTTATCTTCCTCTCCAGCAACTGAGTTAGGAAGGGCACCTGTAGTTTTGTAGCAACCGGGCTCCTGAGTGGCGCAGCGGTCTAAGACACTGCATCTCAGTGCTATAGGCGTCACTACAGACACCCTGGCTCAAACCCAGGCTGTATCACAACCGGCCATGATTGGGAGTCCCATAGGGCAGCGCATAATTGTCCCAGTGTCGTCCGGGTTTGGCCGGTGTAGGCTGTCATTGTTAATAAGAATTTGTTCTTAACCGACTTGCCTGGTTAAAAAAATATATATACACCATCCAAAGCGTAATTAATAACTTAACTTCAAGCTCAAAGGGACATTCAATGTCTGCTTTTCTATTACATTTTTACCAATCTATAATAAGTGCCATTCTTTGCAAGGCATTGGAAAACCATGGTCTTTGTGGTTGAAATCCACTGCTCGCCTGATGGACCATAAAGATAATTGTCAGTGGGGTACAGAGATCAGGTAGTCTTTCAAAAATCATGTTATATACTATTATTGCACAAAGGGAGTCCTTAAGTCAATTTGTGACTTAAGCACATTTTTACTCCTGAATTTATTTAGGCTTGCCATAACAACAGGGTTGAAAACTTGACTCAAGACATTTCAGCTTTTAATAAATATTTCCACTTTGACATTAAGGTATTGTGTGTAGGCCAGTGGCAAAAGAAAATCTTATTTTAATACATTTTAAATTCAGGCTGTAACAAGACAAAATGTGGAAAAAGTCAAGGGGTGTGAATACTTTCTGAAGTCACTGTACATTTGGTTTGATCCTTGACATCCACCAGATACTCACAAGCCCAATTTATCAATTACTTTGAAATGTTAAAAATGGCATCTCAAAGTAATCCTTACATCCTCTTTAGAGCGGCTCAAATGTTTTCCCAAAAGCAGATATTTTCACAGAACGAAGTCTGAATCACCAACAGCTGGCTGAAATATATAGTTGATGGCTTTTTAATGTCACTGTTGTGCCAGTCAGCGAGTGTTGAGAAATGTATACATCTGCACTGTGATGGGGGATAATGGTGATGAGATTAAGTTGAGATGAGTCTGTGGGGAGGCATTATTACCGTTGGCTGCCAACAGTAACAAAGACCCACCTAAAGGCCTCTGTTGAAATGCTGTACAAGTAACTTATGTCTGGATTACATTGATATGGTATTTCTTGTATATTGCTTAATTCTTGTGTATTTTGATTCCTTGCGTTATTTAAATTATATATTTTTTTAACTCTTCATTGTTAGTAATAACCTTTACGATAAAGTCTACACCGGTTGTATACGGTGCATTTGAAAACTAAAATTTGATGTCCCCTGTAGAACAAGTGCTGTACAAGAAACGTCAGGTTTTGAAGTTACTCATCAAAACTATCAAAATATTCATTTACATTTTTTCCAATTAATTGGGAATTGGGATGCAGTTTGACACCCCATATCAAATCTGGTATAATCAAAACCTCATAGCTTAAATGAAAACAATTAATCTCACTTGTCACATATGCCCAATAAAATGGTGACTTAACTGTGAAACGCTTGATTACGAGCCCTTCCAAACAATACAGTTAAATAATAGAATGAAAAATAGTACCACAAATGGAATACAATACATAAGAATTGAGCTATATACAGGGTGTACCAGATCAATGTTCAGGTGTACGAGGTTTTTGAGGTAGTTATGTACATGAAGGCAGGGTAAAGGGACTAGGAATCAGGATAGATCATAATATGAGTAAAATAGTGTGTTGGTGTTGTGTGTGTATGTGAGGGGTTTTTGCATTAGTGTCAGTGCAGTGTGTGAGTATATCATGTGTGTTTACAGTGCCTTGCGAAAGTATTCGGCCCCCTTGAACTTTGCGACCTTTTGCCACATTTCAGGCTTCAAACATAAAGATATAAAACTGTATTTTTTGTGAAGAATCAACAACAAGTGGGACACAATCATGAAGTGGAATGACATTTATTGGATATTTCAAACTTTTTTAACAAATCAAAAACTGAAAAATTGGGCGTGCAAAATTAGAAGAAGACTGATCAGAGATGCAGCCAAGAGGCCCAAGATCACTCTGGATGAACTGCAGAGATCTACAGCTGAGGTGGGAGACTGTCCATAGGACAACAATCAGTCGTATATTGCACAAATCTGGCCTTTATGGAAGAGTGGCAAGAAGAAAGCCATTTCTTAAAGATATCCATAAAAAGTGTAGTTTAAAGTTTGCCACAAGCCACCTGGGAGACACACCAAACATGTGGAAGAAGGTGCTCTGGTCAGATGAAACCAAAATTGAACTTTTTGGCAACAATGCAAAACGTTATGTTTGGCGTAAAAGCAACACAGCTCATCACCCTGAACACACCAAACCCACTGTCAAACATGGTGGTGGCAGCATCATGGTTTGGGCCTGCTTTTCTTCAGCACTGACAGGGAAGATGGTTAAAATTGATGGGAAGATGGATGGAGCCAAATACAGGACCATTCTGGAAGAATGCATATATATGCATACATATAAACATATCCAGGTGTTAGAATGGCCAAGTCAAAGTCCAGACCTGAATCCAATCGAGAATCTGTGGAAAGAACTGAAAACTGCTGTTCACAAATGCTCTCCATCCAACCTCACTGAGCTCGAGCTGTTTTGCAAGGAGGAATGGGAAAAAATGTCAGTCTCTCGATGTGCAAAACTGATAGAGACATACCCCAAGCGACTTACAGCTGTAATCGCAGCAAAAGGTGGAGCTACAAAGTATTAACTTAAGGGGGCTGAATAATTTTGCACGCCCAATTTTTCAGTTTTTGATTTGTTAAAAAAGTTTGAAATATCCAATAAATGTCGTTCCACTTCATGATTGTGTCCCACTTGTTGATTCTTCACAAAAAAATACAGTTGGAGCCTGAGATCCAAGAGCCGATGCTCCGGTACCGTTTGCCGCACTGTAGTCTATGGCTTGGGTGGCTGGAGTCTTTGGCAATTTTTCTGGCCTTCCTCCGACACTGCCTGATATGGGGGTCCTGGATGGCAGGGAGCTTGGCCCCAGTGATGCACTGGGCTGTCAGCACTTCTGTAGTGCTTTGCGGTCAAGGGTGGTGCATTTGCCATACCAAGCGGCGATTCAAGATGCTCATGGTGCAGTTGTAGAACTTTGAGGATCCAAAAGGCCCATGCCAAATCTTTTCAGCCTCCTGAAAGGGAAGAGGCGCTCTCGTGGCCTTTTCGTGACTGTGTGGTCCATGTTAAGCCCTTAGTGATGTCAACGCCAAGAAACTTGAACCTCTCCTCCTGCTCCACTACAGCCCTGTCGATGTGGATGGGGGCATGCTCTCCCCTCTCAAAAATGTAGTCCACAATCAGCTCATTGTTCTTACTAACATTGAGGGAGAGCTTGTTGTCCTGGCACGACACTGCCATGTCTCTGACCTCCTCCCTTAAGGCTCCCATCGACATCGGTGTTCAGGCCTAACACCACGCCAGCAAACTTGGTGTTGGAGTTGTGGGTGAATAGGGAGTACAGGAGAGGACTATGCACACACCCCGGAGGGGCCCACATGGTGGTTGTGCTGTGGGCTACCCTTATCACCTGGCGCAACAGCCCGTCAGTGGGGATCTGATAGGTTGTCTCTGAATATATTGATAATTATTACACTGCTGTTACTCTGTCATATATGCATAGTCACTTTAATAACTCTACCTACATGTACATATTACCTCAACTAACCTGTGCCCCCGCACATTGACTCTGTCCCGGTACCCCAAATATAGCTTTGCTACTGTTATTTTACTGCTGCTATTTAATTATTTGTTACATATTTTTTACTTTCTTAACTGCATTGTTGGTTAAGGGCTTGTAAGTAAGCATTTCACTGTTGTATTCAGCATGTGACAAATAAAATCTGATTAAACATAATAATTTCCAAGCTACTTCCCAAAACACTGTCAAACACCTTCCCAGTACATCTCAATAGATCAGTAGCACTGCTAGCTGGCTAAAGTTCTGTCCTACACTAGTAGTACCAGCTTCAGACATTTCTCAAAGGTAGACTTTCTTTGGGTGCGTTCTTTTGCAGAGGATGTCTGGTTATTAGTTGTGTGGGCAGAGCTGGCACTCGATTTGCAATTTAGTAGTCTGGTGGTAAATGCCAATTGCTCTACTCAACAGACCAGCTAGAACGAGTAAAAAAATAATTCAATGCTTGTGGTAGAGAACTTCGGATCATTAAGAAACATTAGAACCGCCACAAAACAATGCCTCCTTTATTGATCAGATTTGTTTAGTTAGTGACGACATTCACCTCCCCGTGCTCTACAGTACTCAATTACAACGGCAAACTCTGCCTTCACTTACGTAGGTTCAGTGTCCGCCAGCGGGGCAAACCCCCCCCATTGAGAACGATGTCATTATGAGTATTGGCTGGACCAATCGGCGAGAATATATACTTTTATCCTACTTAGCCAGCTGTCAGGTAAATAAAACACTGCCCTTTTAACTGCACATGAGATTTAATAGGTCAGGCTGACAAGCAAGCATCCAGTAACCAATGTCATCCTTTTCCACTGGGGAAAAGGATGGAGCCCAACGCATACCATCACAAATGTAAACAATATTTGTTTTTACCCCACTTTTTTATTTATTACAATTAATTCAATATTCCATATTTTCTTGTCAACTATTCCTTTCCCTTTCCATTTAAAACAAGTCAGTATATGACTATTCTTTTTAGAAACTGAAAAGTCCTGAAAAGGGGAGGGAGGGTTACGAGTAAGGAAAGTAGGTAGGAGTGACGACCTCCCAGGTGCCTCTACACCAGGTGAGGAGACTTTCATATTTAATGTGAGATTCTTTCATTGACTGGATCTTCTTTTCACTCCCCCGCTCTCGCTTTATTCTATGCTGTCCTCCGCGTCGTCTCCTTGCTCGCTGTCCATTAGCAAAGCGGCGTATTTACTGGCTGAGCTGAATTTCTGAAACAAAAAAAACAGATCAGGAGAGATCCTAACATTGCTCATTTGGTCCCACATTACAATACATGTCCTTAGTTATGTATTTTCAAGGTACAGTGCTACTACAGGTAACGGGTCAAACACTTAAATACTATGTCACAATTTGCACCTAAACTGCACATTGTATTATGAAAAATAAATCAGATTTAAGTGAGACGTATTTGCGCCATTACATTCCTGTTAGCTTGCACAATTCATGCCATTCTCCTTTTACCTATCATCAACAAGCTGTTTTCACCCACAGAACTGTTACTGACTGGATGTTTTTTGTTTGTAGCACCATTCTCCATCAACTCTAGCCAAAGTAGTGCGCAAAAAGGCTAGAAGACAGGCCATTCCTGACATATAGGCACCGACAATCATACCACGCTCAGTCGATTGTTTTGCCCAGTTCATACGAACAGTAACTGAATGAGTTGATGCCTGTCTACCTTCTTTATATAGCAAGCCACGGCCAGACTCCACAGTTGTAAAGTTGGCTGACGTCCTTTGGGTGGTAGATCATTCTTGATACACAGTGAAACTGGAGAGCGTGAAAAACCCAGCAGTGTTGCAGTTCTTGACACAATCCGGTGCGCCTGTCACCTGCCATACCCTGTTCAAAGGCACTTAAATATTTTCTTGCCCATTCCCCCTCAATGGCACACGTACACAATCTGTGTCTCAATTGTCTCAAGGCCTAAAAATCCTTGATCTACACCGATTGAAGTAGATTTAAGTGACATTAATAAAAAGGGATCACAGCTTTCACCTGGTCAGTCTCACGGAAAGAGCAGATGTTCATAATGATTAATACACTCAGACATATATATACATACACACACACAGCACCAGTCAAAAGTTGACACCTACTCATTCAAGGTTCCTTTACCATGTCCTACATTGTAGAATGGTGAACACATCAAAACTATGGAATCATGTAGTAACCAAAAAGTGTTAAACAAATCAAAATATGTTATGAGATTCTTCAAAGTAGCCACCCTTTGCCTTGATGACAGCTTTGCACACTCTTGGCATTCTCTCAACCAGCTTCATGAGGAATGCTTATCCAACAGTCTTGAAGGACTTCCCACATATGCTGACCGCTTGTTGGCTGCTTTTCCTTCACTCTGCGGTCTAACTCATCCCAAACCATCTCAATTGGGTTGAGGTCGGGTGATTGTGGAGGTCAGGTACTGATGCAGCACTCCATCACACTCCTTGGTCAAATAGCCCTTACACAGCCTGGAGGTGTGTTGGGTCATTGTCCTGTGGAAAAACAAATGACAGTCCCACTAAGTGCACACCAGGTGGGATGGCATATCGCTGCAGAATACTGTGGTAACCATGCTGGTTAAGTGTGCATTGAATTATGAATAAAATCACTGAGCGTCACCAACAAAGCACCCCCACACTTCCTCCTCCATGCTTCACAGTCAACCACATGTGGGGGATCATCCGTTTACCTACTCTGCGTATCAAAAAGATACAGCGGTTTGAACAAAAAAATCTCAAATTTGATCTACTCAGACCATAGACTTCCACCGGTCTAATTTACATTTCTCGTGTTTCTTGGCCCACGCAAGTCTTCTTATTGGAGTGAGTTCTTTGCTGCAATTCGACCATGAAGGCCTGATTCACAGTCTCCTCTGAACAGTAAATGTTGAGATGGTGTCTGCTACTTGAACTGCTACTGTGAAGCATTTATTTGGGCTGCAATCAGAGGTGCAGTTACTCATGAGAGCCAGATTCAGAGGGCTTGATGGTCTTTGAGATTGCACTTGAAGAAACTTTCAAAAGTTCTTGAAGTTAAAATAAATTTTGGGAAAAAAAGGACAACTCAGCTCCATCATTCATTGAATCAGATGGCAATATCAGTTGGTTTTGTGATGAATAAGCTAACTACTTTATTTTTTCATTGGCAAGATTGGCACATTTAGGCATGACATGCCAAAAACAAACACTAACACATCCAAGTTTATCTGACCAAATTATGAAAGACAAGCATTATAATGTTGAATTCTGTAAAGTGAATATGGAAGAGGTGAAAAAAGTATTGTATCAACATGACAAGCCACCGGGGTCTGACAACTTGGAAAAGTTAGTTTCAGAGTGGGTGGCAAGGAATAAGTTAGTCCTAAATATTTCTAAAACTAAAAGCATTATATTTGGGACAAACCATTCACTAAACCCTAAATCTCAACTAAATCTTGTAATAAATCATGCGGAAATTGAAGTTGAGATGACTAAACTGCTTGAAGTAACCCTGGATTGTAAACTGTCATGGTCAAAACATTGAGTCAAGAGTAGCTAAGATAGGGAGAAGTCTGTCTATAATAAAGCGCTGCTATGCCTTCTTAATTAACAACACTATCAACAATGCAGGTCCTACAGGCCCTAGTTTTGTCGCAGCTGGACTACTGTTAAGTCGTGTGGTCAGTTGCCACAAGAAAGGACTTTGGAAAATTGCAATTGGCTCAGAACAGGGCAGCATGGCTGGCCTTTGATGTAGAGCTAATATGAATAATATGCATGTCAATCTCTCCTGGCCAAAGGTAGAGGAGAGATTGACTTCATCACTACTTTTAATTATGAGAGGTATTGACATGTTGAATGCACCGAGCTGTCTGTTTGAACTACTGGCACAAAGCTCAGAAACCCATGCATACCCCACAAGACGTCTCTCCCCAAGTCCAGAACAAACTATGGGAGGCGAACTCTATTCCACATCAAGTAACTGATGAAAGCAGTAAAATAAATTAAAATAAACACCTTATGGAACAGCAGGGACTGCAAAGCAACAAACATAGGCACAGACACATGCATACACAAACGATAACATATGCACTATACACAGATTATGTACTGTAGATATGTAGTAGTGGTGGAGTAAGGACCTGAGGGGACACAGTCTGTTGTGAAATCTGTGAATGTATTTTAATGGTGATCCTAAATAAATACAACTGATTGGCTCAACAACTTTTAACAAGGCACACTTGTTAATTGACATGCAATCCAGGTGACTGCCTCATGAAGCTGGTTGAGAGAATGCCAAAGTGCAAAGCCGTCAAGGCAAAGGGTGGCTACTTTGAAGAATCTCAAATATAAAACTGATTTTGATTTGGTTAACACTTTTTGGATACTAAATGATTCCATAGTTTTATTCACAATGAAGAAAATAAAAATAAAAACCCTAGAATGAGTAGGTGTCAACTTTTGACTGGTACTGTATTTACACATTTTAATAGGACAATGTAAAGTCCATTATTCATCTGAAGAGTAGGAATTAGGCTGTGTGAGAAGGTTTCAATCCTAAGCAATCTGCATACTTCAAACAATGTGTACAATAGACCATCATAGCTACTGTAGTTGGTCAAAGCTGTGTGATGGAAAACCTTGGTGGAGCATGCATTGTGGTGCTCATGTGAATTTACTTTATTTTCCTGCTTCAGACCAATGCCTGCTTCACACTTATACATTTTTAGTTTCCATTGTTTTTACACCGGAAAGTGATTAATTTCCACATGCAAAAGGTGTCTTCAAAAATGTAACTTGCACTTCAAAGTGTAAATTGTCTCAATTTAATGTCCAGAACCCGGTTTCGCAAAAGCATCTTCATGCTAAATTCACCGTTAGGACCTTCGTAGGCACCTTGTTAAATCTCAGAGCCATTTCTCAAAACCATTTTAACTAAAGTAGCACTTAGACCACCAATTTACCTCAGAGCACTCGTAGAACAGCTAACTGGGTCGTTCAATGATTTTTTTTGCCCTTCCGTGTCACTTCATACATGCTCTCCCCGATAAACAAAGATTCAAGATTGTCTCTGACCACCGATATCTTCAGAACGAAATTGACTACAATACCAAGTTGCTAATGTCTTTGCAATTGTTATAAAACAAGCAAAGGATAAAAATATGCTTCAAATGAAAACTGAGATAACTGCATTATAGACAAATTCAATTGGCTAAATAGCCTATATTATTCAATCATAATGAAATAATTTTCATGTTCAATCAGTTGAGTTCCATTTTGCTAATTGTAGGCTGTAATTTTTGCCTCAATTCCATGGTATAGGACTATCATGAGCGCAACGTGACAAATATTTGATTTAGTGCATAGCCTAAGCATTACAATAACACCCTGACTACACCACTCGCATTGCAAAATAAATTTAGCAACCTATATTATTCAATTATTGCACCCACACTGCTCGCGAGCATCTGCATTGCCAAGGGCTAAAATAGAAGTCAGTTCTATTTGTGACGCAGGTCGCGCTGCAAGTCCTGCCTCTCCCATCTTCTCATTGGTTAAAAGAAGCAGATACCCACGTGCCATCTCATTGGTTATACCCACGTGGGTGATTGAAAGGAACTGTTGTCGGTCATCGTGGTAATACTATGAAAGTTTAGATGCCACTCACCATAAAAGTTCAAAGAAGAAAAATCCTTGAAGGAGGAGAGATGACTAGAAACGAGTCGGTTGACCGTTTCATGTGTGGATTAATTGTTGGAGTAGAGGACCTTGTGCATTTCAGGTAAAATAACTATGTTTAAATCCCAGGACAAATTAGCTAGCAACAGCAAGCTAGCTAGCTAAATTGCCATACATGTTTAATGCTTTTTGACCTGCCCACAAATTAATGTAATAGGTTGAGTGTTTGTTTTGATATTTTAACCCGCTTGTCGTGATCGTGTTTGGTGTGGGGGGACAAAATAAATGTATGCACGATGGCGCATGTGCGCAGCCGGTTTGGGTTTTGTGTGAGCCACCTCAATATTTGCAGCCATAGATCAGTCGTAGTATCTAATTTTAAGGTAAGATTTGAACGGAGAACGCTGATCCGAGAGCAGCACAACCTTTCTTTCGATCCTATCAGTATCGACACATGCTCTAACGACACACTTAATGAAAGTTCTCCCTACATCGTGTTTTGGGAAAGATGAGTTCTACGTTATACGTTATATTAACGATGCATCATAAAAAACTCAAGTTCCATCGCTATCAGGAAACTTGGCCCTGGCTATTACTTCAGACATGGCTATATGCATTCATGCAAAACATGGGAGTCTATCTTTAAAGAGGGGTGAATATCAACAGCTGCTTTACCTTTAGTACATACCAGTTCCTGTAAGTGACTTAATCATTTGGCTGAGTGCAATTGGAAAGTCTCGTTTACTTGTTGATGGCTACTTCCCACTAAGGGGACCTACACCAAGGTCATTTGCCTGTCTTTTTTGGGTCTATTTTTGGTGCGGTCCGGCCTCGATTTCCCTAATAACACACCACTTCGATACAAGGACATTTTTGCAACGGGTTAGAGAGCATTTTTGGCAACTCTTTCCCTAACCTTAAACAAATTATCCTAACGTGCTGGGTAAGTATAACATTTAGAGGTAGAGGTAATCAAACTTCTCTATGGGGACCCCAGGCCGTTCCATGTAATTGATCTATTCCAGAGCTAGCACTCCTGAGTCAACTAATTATCAACCTCTTGAATAACTATCAGAGCTAAAGCAAAATTGTGAAACGTCTGGGGTTCCCCGATGAGAGGTTTGAAAACCACTGCAGTAGAGCAAAAAAAAAAGTATTAGTATTTCAATAGTATAATAGTAAATATTAATTCAGAACCAAAAATATACCTGATTTCAACATCCGGAAAATAAGCTTTAACGTCAGGAAAATATATTTGAAACATTGTCTAAAATATATCTGGAAAAATGGTCTTAAAAAGTCATTCGTACTGGTTCAGATTTCTGGGGACACACTGAACTGTAACTTGACATGGTTGATTGGACTCCCGAGTGGCTAGAAGAGTCACCACAGACCCTAGTTCGATTCCAGGCTGTATCACAACTAGCCGTGATTGGGGTCCCATAGGGCGGCGACACAATTGGCCCAATGTTGTCCGGGTTAGGGTTTGGCCATCATAAATAATAATTTGTTCTTAACTGACATGCCCAGTTAAATAAATTGGTTAATACCTTTTGAATCAAAGTTAGTGCTAAGAAAATTGCATGGAAAGAGCATGTACTGAATGAACGAATCATAAGTTAAGCTCTGGAATTTGTCCTGGATGCTAGAGCAGCAACGTGTCGGTCTCGTGTGTTGATCTAACTAATTAAATAACTAGCATGTGTACACTCACAGCAATCCACAGCCAATGGGCTACTTGTATGTGCATTGGCTGGGTTTAGATTCAACATAGCTAACAATTTCTTAGCAAGACGATTCGTTTTAAAATCAGCTAGTTTGTGTTGGTATAGGCTTATCTTGGTTGAGGAAATGAAGGCTCGCTAGCAGTGTTTCTGATGAACCTGAAAATCTGGCTGCACATGTAGGCATCTAGCCAGTTTGACTATCATGCTGGAGTAACTAGATGAGCATGCCAATTGAAGTTTGCAGCATGGCGGTTTATCAAAGTTTGGTGTTGACAACGCACTTTGCTTAGCTAGCTATGCTTTATGGAATGTAGCTACTGAATTTGAAGTCAACATTGGTACAGTCTTGTTGGCTTACAGTTACTGGCTGTAATAGCAGCAAAGGACATTTGCCATCTTGTTTGTGCTCTGATTTACAGTGCCTTTCGGAAAGAATTCAGACCCCTTGACTTTTTTGTTATGTTACAGCCTTATTCTAAAATCGATTTTTTTAAATATATAAACACACACACATACACTCACATATTCCGTCTACACTTAATACTCCATTATTACAAAGTGAAAAGATTTAGTAATTTTGCCAAATTTATAAAAAAAAACGAAATACCCTTATTTACATTTAGTATTCAGACCTTGCGCTATGAGACTCGAAATTGAGTTCAGATGCATCCTGTTACCATTTCTCATCCTTGAGATCTTTCCACAACTTATTTGGAGTCCACCTGTGGTAAATTCAATTGATTGGACATGGATTTGGAAAGGCACACACACCTGTCTATAAAAGATCCCACAGTTGACAGTGCATGTCAGAGCAAAAACCAAGCCATGAGTTCGATGGAATTGTCCGTAGAGCACGGAGACAGGATTGTGTTGAGGCACAGATCTGGGGAAGGGTACCAACACATTTTTGCAGCATTGAAGGTCCAAGAACACAATGGCCTCCATTCTTAAATGGAAGTTTGGAACCACCAATACTCTTCCTAGAGCTGGCCGCTTGGCCAAACTGAGCAAATCGGGGAACAAGGGCCATGGTCAGGGAGGTGACCATGAACCCGATGGTCATTCTGACAGAGCTCTAGAGTTCCTCTGTGGAGATGGTTGTCCTTCTGGAAGGTTCTCCCATCTCCGCGGCACTCCACTAATCAGGAATTTCTGGTAGAGTGGCCAGACGGAAGAAACTCTTCAGTAAAAGGCACGACAGCCCACTTGGAGTTTGCCAAAAGGCACCTAAATACTTTCTGACAACGAGAAACAAGATTATCTGCTCTGATGAAACCAAGATTGAACTCTGGCCTGAATGCCAAGCGTCAAATCTGGAGGAAACCTGGCACCATCCCTACGGTGAAGCATGGTGGCAGCATCATGCTGTGGGGATATTATTCAGCGGCAGGGACTAGGAGACTAGCCAGGATTGAGGTAAAGATAAACGGAGAAAAGTACAAAGATCCGTCATAAAAAATCTGTTCCGGATGTTCAAGGTTTTGGATATTTTTTTTTTTATATAACCCAACCCTGATCTGTACTTCTCCACAACTTTGTCCCTGACCTGTTTGGAAAACTCCTTGGTGTTGCAGACCCTGGGGCCTTTCAGAACAGAGAGAGAGATATATATATATACACACATATACACGGCGATCATGTGACACTTGAGGTCCACCTGTGTGTAATCTAACTAATTATGTGACTTCTGAAGGTAAATTGGTTGCACCAGATCTTATTTAGGGGCTTCATAGCAAAGGGGGTGAATACATATGCACACACCACTTTACCTTTTTGTTATTTGTAAACTTTCTTTTTATTTTTTTTATTTTTTTTACTTCTTGGTGACGGGGCAGTATTTTCACATCCGGATGAAATGCATGCCCAAATTCAACTGCCTGCTACTCACTCCCAGAGGATAAGATATGCATATTATTAGTAGATTTGGATAGAAAACACTGAAGTTTCTAAAACCGTTTGAGTCATGTCTGAGTATAACAGAACTTATTTAGCAGGAGAAAAAGTATTTTGAAGTCACTCTTTTCAATGGGTTTTCATTGGGAATCCTGATTTCTAAGGGACCTTCTTGCAGTTCCTATCGCTTCCACTGGATGTCAGTCTTTAGAAATTGGTTGAGGTTATTCCTTTGTGTAATGAAGAAGTACAATCATCTTGACGTGTACTGTTAGAGGCGCGTGACCAGAAAGCTATCTTCAGTTTGTTTTCTTCCTGTATTGAACAAAGATCATCCAGTCTTCAATTTTTAAACGTAAAAAAAATACCTAAAGTTGTATTACAAAAGTAGTTTGAAATGTTTTGGCAAAGTTTACAGGTAACTTTTGAGATATTTTGTAGTCACGTTAAGCAAGTTGGAACCAGTGTTTTTCTGGATCAAACCGGCCAAATAAATTGACATTTTCGATATATATATATCAACGGAATTAATCGAACAAAAGGACCATTTGTGATGTTTATGGGACATATTAGAGTGCCAACAAAAGAAGCTCGTCAAAGGTAAGGTACGAATTATATTTTTATTTCTGCGTTTTGTGTCGTGCCTGCAGGGTTGAAATATGGTTTCTCTTTGTTTACGGAGGTGCTATCCTCAGATAAGAGCATTGTTTGCTTTCGTCGAAAAGCCTTTTTGAAATCTGACATGTTGGCTGGATTCACAACAAGTAACTTTAATTTGCTATCTTGAATGTGTGATTTAATGAAAGTAAGATTTTTACAGTAATTTATTTGAATTTGGACCTGTGCATTTTCCCTGGCTTTTGGCCAGGTGGCACGCTAGCGTCCCATATATCCCAGAGAGGTTAAACAAGTAATTTTTTTCATTTCACCAATTTGGACTGTTGTGTATGTCCATTACATATAATCCAAATTAAAAATCCATTTAAATTACAGGTTGTAATGCAACAAAATGGGAAAAATGCCAGTGGGGATGAATACTTTTGCAAGGCACTAAGCACACAGCCAAGACCATGCAAGTGTAGCATCGGGACAAGTCTCAATGTCCTTGAGAGGCCCAGCCAGAGCTCGGACTTCAACCCGATGGAACATCTCTGGAGACCTGAAAATAGCTGTGCAGCAACACTTCCCATCCACCCAACATCGATCGAGTGGATCTTCAGAGAAGAATGCAAGAAACTCCCAAATACATGTGCAAAGCTTGTAGCGTCATACCCAAGAAGACTCAAGGCTGTAGTCGCTGTCAAAGGTGCTTCAACAACGTACTGAGTAAAGGGTCTGAATACTTATGTAAAATTAAACATGAGCAAACATTTCTTAAAGCCTGTTTTTGCTTCGTCATTATGGGGTATTCTGTGTAGATTTATGAGGGGGGGGAACAAATGTAATCAATTTTGGAATAACTTAACAAAATGTAGAAAAAGTCAAGGCTTCTGAATACTTCCCAAAGGCACTGAACAAAAATATAAAACCAAACATGCAACAATTTCAAAGATTTTACTGAGTTAGTTCATAAGGAAATCATTCAATTAAAATAAATGCATTAGGACCTAATCTATAGATTTCACATGATTGGGAATACAGATAGGCATGTTTGTCACAGATACAGTACCGTAATTTCCGGACTATAAACCGCTACTTTATTCCCACGCGTTGAACCTCGCGGTTTATACAATGACGCGGCTAATTTATGGATTTTTCCCGCTTTCAAAAAAACTGAGCACCGTCACATAATGCTGTTTCGTTACAGCCTATTTATTTTTGTTACAAGCCGTGTTTCGTTTAAAGGCTGTGTAAAGATAATTTGTTTCAATGTACCGGTAGGCACCTGCGGCTTACAGACATGCGGCTTATGTACAAAATACATATATTTTAATAATTCAGTGGATGCGGTTTATATTCAGGTGCGCTTAATAGTCCAGAAATTACGGTACTTTAAAAATGAAAAGGTATGGGCATTGATCAGAAAACCAATCAGTATCTGGTGTGACATCTTCACATGGAGTTGATCAGGCTGTTGATTTTGGCCTGTGGAATGTTGTCCCACTCCTCTTCAATGGCTGTGGGAAGTTTATGGATATTGGTGGAAACTGGAATACGTTGTGCACGTTAATCCAAGAGCATCCCAAACATGCTCAATGGGTGACATGCCTGGCGAGTATGCAAGCCATGGAAGAACTGGAACATTTTTAGATTCCAAGAATTGTGGATCTAGTCACGGTATCTCTGCATTCAAATTGCCATTGTGTTTGTTGTCCTTCGCTTATGCCTGCCCATACCATAACCACCACGGAGCACTCTGTTCACAACGTTGACATCAGCAAACCCACACAACACCACACACACGGTCTGATTGTGAGGCCATTTGGACAAACTGCCAAATTCTGTAAAATGACATTGCGGCGGCTTATGGTAGAGAAATTAACATTCAATTATCTGGCAATAGCTCTGGTGGACATTCCTGCAGTCAGCAAGCCAACTGCATGCTTCCTCATCTGTGGCATTGTTGTGTGTCAAAACTTCACATTTTAGAGCTGCCTTACATTGTCCTTAGTACATGTTGCACCTGTGTAATGATCATGCTGTTAAATAAGCTTCTTGATATGCGATACATGTCAGGTGGATCGATTATCTTGGCAAAAAATGTACGCTCACGAACAGAGATGGAAACTAATTTGTGCACAATGAGATTAATAAGCTTTTTGTGCATATGAAAAACTTGGTTTATGTTTAATTTCAGCTCATGAAACATGGGGCCAACACTTTACATGTTGCGTTTAGATTTTTGTTCAGTGTAATTTAGAGGACTATACCCATCTCGCTAACAACCTTTTGCTTGTAGCTTGCTTCTCATCCAACTGGTGTTAGCTAGCTAGCTACAGCTGCTAGCTAGCTGCTACTGTTGCGCAGCAACAGAGTTGTTGGTTCCGGTTTTAGAACTCAGATTGAGCTGAAAAGATGTTAGCATTGTCAGAAATGCTACAAAAGGGTAGCACATAATTGGTTCTTAAATGGACAGAAATGAGCATGAGAGAAATTAGAAATTGAACATAGGTGAAACAGTTAACCCAAAAATGCTCAAATCAAATTGTCACTTTATGGATGCTATAACCTTATTTTAATCCGATGCCTAGAATTTGAGCTAGGTAGGCACAGAAAATACTCAGTCAATTGCTAATGACCCTGTTAAAGACATCCAGTATGTGGTTCTCGGTAAAGGCCGGAACAGCTCACGACGAGAGGCAGGGAGTGTGTTGTGTATCTCCAATCAAATTGATTGGCTTAGATATGATGGTTGGGAGAATTTACTAACATTGAGCTTTAACCCATGCCTATCACCCCCACAATAATATGTATGGTAACTATTTATACAAATATCAGTAAACTTTTCAGTAAGCGGGACCCATGTTTTTCCCTGATGTGTGAATTTTGCAATAAAAGCCGAAAAGACAGAAGAACAAACAAAGACTGAGGAAAAGGCTGGCGACATTGAGGGATACTCTAAAAGGGTGCTAACCATGGGCAGTTTCAGTAGAACACCGAAGCCAATGTGACAAGATTATGGGGTAAAGGACTGAAGACAATTTGGGGGACAGGTTCAGTGAAAGACGAGATTGTTCAGGGGGAGTTTCAGGTTTTGAAAACTGAATGACAGTGTGTGGGAGTTTGAGGAAAATCCAAATCCACTATGGGGTGGGTCAAGAGCACTTGATGTGACACCAGGACTCACGGGAGTTGGGGACTCTTCGTATTTCTTTGGCTCTGGTGCTGGTCTTGAGTCCCGATCTCTTCTGTTATCCTTTCTACAATCAGAATAAACACTAAGTTAAACTTCACTGTCCAGCTAAGTCTTGAGGGTCAGAGCCTGTGAGTGCACTAGCACACCGTTCAACAGTATGACACCAAATCATTCCCAGTCAAATTGATCCAATATAATCCACTCATAACTGTAAATGCAGGAGAAGACTAATAGTATTCACACCCTCACAATCTCTCATATAACCTCTAAAGGCTGGTTAACAGTTAGTCATCAACAGGAGTGTTTACTCCGGTCCTCAAGTAGGCTACCCCAAACATGACACATTACTGCATTGTCGGAACTAGAAGCACAAGCATTTCGCTACACTCGCATTAACATCTGCTAACCATACCCCCCACACAAGCTTGCCTACTCAACTAATGATCAAGCTTAGGTGTGATTGTATGGGGCTTGATAAAAAAAAAAGTGTTATGTTAGGGAAAGGAATCGAGGATCACTGCCTAACATCGGTGTGAAAAAATATGGCTATGAACACAACCTAAACCACTTCTATCCAGTTTAAAGAGGAGCTTTTGCGAAAGAAACAAGAAACACCCACATCTACTCACGCCTGCAAGACACAATTTTTTTTTTTTTTTTAAAGGCAAAAATCAGCCAGTACTTTAACCGGGGATATTTTCGTTCATGGAATTAGCTAGCTAAACAGTTATTTTATTCCCTAAAACTAAATCGGTTCCGTTATTAAGTTATATTAAGGTTACCATAACAAGGGGTCTCCAACCTTTTCTAGCATGAGAGCTACTTTAAAAAAAAAAAAAACGTCACAAGCTAGCTTTCAAATAGGCACATTCTCCTCTAACCTGTAACTCGCCTGCAACTCCTCCCCAGGTCCTTAGTGTACAAAAAGAAAGTAGCACACTAAGTTCTGCCAATATACTTGGTAAAACAATGTTTGTTTTAACCAACTCTAAAGGGGGGCCCAATAAAATCTGATTTTCCCCTAAATTGTTTAATATTTCTCAAATTAAGTTTGGTCAAATTCTGGTTTTCAATTTTTTGGGGTATTCACACAATTTGTTGTTCATAGAGAAACAACAAAATTGGATGTTCAGAGTACATATCCATGCTTTAATCACAGATGTTTATTTTATATGTAGCTCGGATTTTGTATTTTTTTAAAAGTTCAATTCCCCTTTAGGAATGAATGTGCCATCTAATTTGCTGGTCTAGCAATGCGTTTGTAATGTCATAATGTTTGCAAATAGATACAAATGTACTTCCTAACATTTAATTGAGAAAGTTTTGGGTAAAGTATGTGTCAACCCACAAGGCAGTTATCACATCAGAGTGACAGACAAACGTGTGCACCACACAGACGGGGGCAATATTGCTGGAAATTAATTGGCAGATAGTGTTAGTTTTGGCTTGTTGGGAGCTTGGGGTGTCTGACACTTGTGAGATTTGTTAATGAAAGTTTGCGGTGGAACACGTGAAAATTGCATGTACTTTCAAATTTGCTTGGCAAGATGCTCATTAGGTGGGCTGCAAGCTACTGTAAGAGACCCCTGTTCTGTAGCCGCATCAATTTTTTTGTCAATATTTACATAAGTCAACACTTCAAACACTTCTAACTTCAGTGTTTGTGACATGATGTTCAAATCCTCCAAATTATAATTTTGTGCTTTTGTAGTGGAGGTAAGCGAGTCCTAATGTTGTGCCTTCACGTTCGGGAGAGCCAAGAGTTGAGAAATTACAGCTTGCATCCGTAATATCCTCACTGAGGAGAGTATTGGGCCCTAGTGAAGGCACTTCCACACTTCTAATAACAATAGTGGCAATTGCATTGCTTTTAACTTTCTTAATTTCCAACAGTTGATGTACTGACCATAAACCAGCCTTTAGAGGTGCCCTGGCTGCAATTACCCTCCCTGCCTGTTCCACTAATGCAGCTCGTTTTGGGCTGACCTGTCTTCCTCCCTTCGTCGATCTCTGTTGGCCCCTTCTCCTCGGCCCCGCCCTGCTCCAGGCCCCGCAGCCCCCCCTCTCCCCCGTGGGGGGCCCCGGTCCCGACGCACACCGTCCACTTTATTCTCGTCTGGAAGGGAGAGCCCAAACAGTGAGGATGGAGGGAGGGGTTTGGGTGGCTGGAACTCCACTTAAGGCTACACTCCACAACAGCATTCCACGCCGCCTCTGGCCCAGGGTTGCATTCAAGATCGTAACATTTGCAGTTAAGCAAAACATGTATTGTCAAATGCGAGGTTCACACTTCTAACTTCTGTGATCTTGAATACAACCCAGGCCAAGGGAACCCATTTTCCTTAATGGCCGCAGGGTCTGCTGCTTTTGCTGACTGACAACCTTCACATGATTAATAAACCATACCCATTAAAAAAATGAATAATCTTACCTCATTTCCCAGGAGCTAACCACATATTAATGGCAAAATCTGTCAAGAGCTTGACAACGTCAGGGTCATGTTCAGGAGGCACAAACTAGAACTTTCAAAATGTTTTATGGGAAGGGGTGTTGAAGGTTGAACATTAGGTGTTTGGTGCCTACAGAGCACGACCCTGGGAAAGAATCAGACACTGCACCCATACAGGATCAAGGGTTCCCCACTTTAACTTTACACCAGGGCTGCCCAGTTTGGTTCCTGCTGCCTCTTCTCTCCTGGGTTTTATACCAACTGATAATTCAGTAAATTACAGCTGGATTCCAATACTTCAAAGTTGCTTCTGATGTCCCATCACATAATCAATTTGAAATAATTTTGTGAAGTACTGGTGGGCAAGGTAGTTGGGACCTTCCATATAGCTTTTTGCCAACCCTTCAGACCAGTGCTTTATAGTTGCAATATGGAGTCCTGAGATAGCTAGCCAATGAAACAGGCAAGAGAACCAACAGGAGAGATTATCCAGGACCATAATTGGGCAGTGCTACACTATTTTGATCCATGTTAGTCAAGTTGTGGCCTCATCCCAATCCACCCAATCTCCCCTGCTTTAGCTAAATCACCAAACCCCGAGAAAGTGGAAACAATCAATCATTTCCTTTTAGAATTGGAATGTGATGTTAGATATCACAATCCAGCAGTCATTCAAGGGCGAGGGGGTAAATAAAACCCCAAAGTGTCAGTAACACTCACGCTTGACTTCAGAGCAAAATCTCTTAATCTGAGAGTAGGACCGAAAGGCCTAGTTGGTCCACTCTGGGATTAGATTAGGACAAAGTCTCCATTACACCTTATTTGGAATGAACCACTAACAAAAACACACAAGCACAAGTTCTTTACAGTCCGAGTGCCTTACCCCTTCCAGATCCTCTTTCATCTGCAGAACTTGAGCTGAAAGAGACCGGACATTCAGACCTTTAGCTAACTCGCTTGCAAAGCAAAAAGTCCAAGCATTTATTTTTTTGCCTCAGTCACTACAAGACAGGCTTTTGGTAATGATGTGACAAATTGGCCACACCGTTATCCACAGATGCTATACAATATACAAGACGTATAAGAACGTGTTCTGACCTCAGTTTGGGACATGCCGCGTCACTGGGTGAGACAGGGGTGGACCCAGCGCTCACCGCAGGGCGCTTGGCCCAGGCATTCTCCTTGGGTGGTGGTGCGGGCATCACCTTGAGGGGCTCCTTGGAGGAAGATGTGGAAGAGTTGGCGGAAGTAGGGCGAGCTCCGGGAGAGGGAGGGTCGTCCTCCTTACCACTGAATACTTCGTTCTCAACCGATCGCTCGCTCTCTCTGCGCCGCGAGACTGGACAAAAGAGGGTGAGATTTCAGTATTAAAACTGACTGTTTGGGTTGTCTCGGGCGTAAAAGGGGCTACCTCTGCTCCTCTCCTTTAACTTGTATTGAAAACAAATTGGCTAAAAAGGAATACACGTTACATTCACCCATGCCGTCTATTTAGTTCGGTGCAGAATGAAGAGGAAAGGAAGGCACACACACAGTAACAGTCGGAAGTACTCATTCAAGGGTTTCTCTTTATTTTTTACTATTTTCTACGTTGTAGAATAATATTGAAGACATCAAAACTATGAAATAACACATGGAATCATATAGTAACCAAAAACATGTTAAAATCAAAATATATTTGATGTGAGATTCTTCAAAGTAGCCACACTTTACCATTCTCAAGGTGCTCGACCAGTCGGCGAAAGCCAACATCATCCACGACAGAGAACGGTTGATTGTCAAGGGCAATGAAATCCATTATCTTGCCGTTAATGAATTGAGCTTTTGAGTTGTCTCGCTGAGATTCTTACTCTTTCAAATGACTGCTCGACTTGGAACTCGTTTAGTTGTTGGAGGTGCGTTCATTTTTTTTCTGCTTTTGTTCTAAGTAGTCGCTGAACGTCTGGGGATGATGCACTTTCAAATGAGTAATTACGTTTGTGGTATTGGACTTTCGCCCCTCAGGAAATAATAGCAGCACAAACGTTGCATATGGCCTTTTTGTTATCTTCCTTTGAAACTTCAAAATAGATCCACACAGCAGACATTGTGGGCTGGGTTAGGAATGCTGTGTTGCATGTGTAGCGCTGTATTTTTTGTGGCATCATTGCATAATCTACCTACGTTATATTGGTATACACGTCAGCATTGACATCTGTTTAACACATTGGTGTTAAACTAGACATCGGGCCGATACCGATGTTGCCATTTATAGCTAATATGTTTACCGAGATATCATGCACCCCTAATCTCAAAATCAACTGTTCAGAGGAGACTGAATCAGGTGTTCATGGTCAAATTGCTGCAAAGAAACCACTACTGAAAGACACCAATAAGAAGAGACTTGCTTGGGCCAAGAAACATAAGCAATGTACGTATGAGCAATTAGACCAGTGGAAATCTGTCCTTTGGTATGAAGAGTCCAACTGAGATTTTTGGTTCCAACCGCAATGCCTTTGTGAGACGCAGAGAAGGTGATCTTCGCATGTGTGGTTCCCACCGTGAAGCATGGAGGTGGTGGGGTGATGGTGCTTTGCTGGTGACACTGATTTATTTAGAATTCAAGGCACCGTTAACCAGCATTGCTACCACATTCTGCAGCGATACACCATCCCATCTGGTTTGCACTTAGTGGGACAATCATTTGTTTTTCAACAGGACACTGACCCAACACCTCCAGACTGTGTAAGGGCTATCTGACCAAGAAAGAGTGATGGAGTGCTGCATCTGATGACCTGGCCTACACAATCACCCGACCTCAACCCAATTGAGATGGTTTGGGATGAGTTGGACCGCAGAGTGAAGGAAAAGCAGCCAACAAGTGCTCACCATATGTGGGAACTCCTTCAAGCATTCCAGGTGACTAACTCATGAAGCTGCTTGAGAGAATGCCAAGAATGTGCTAAGCTGTCGTCAAGGCAAAGGGTAGCTACTTTGAAGAATCTCAAAAGTAAATATTGATTTGTTTAACACCTCTTGGGTTACTACATGATTCCATGTGTGTTATTTCATAGTTTTGATGTCACTATTATTCTGCAATGTAGAAAATAGTAAATAAATTAAGAAAAACACTTGAATTTGTTGGTGTCCCCAAATTTTGACTGGTACTGTATATAAACACATATTTAAGCAAACAGATCACACCATAGATACACATTCCTTGAAATACTGATGAAAAGGAGTGGCTGTTGCAAGGAACCACTAATTTGATAGCTGACAGAAAACATATCTACAGTGAAAATACAATGGAGAGTGTGGTCACATTTAAAAGTTGATCATGTATGCGTGCTCACACCACAAGCAAAGAGACTACAAAGAGAACTGGACAAAACTCAGAAGATTAATATGGTTGATCACCTCTTCCTCCAGATGTACTTCCAGTCTGTGATGACTCACTTCCTGTGCGGGAGCGTGTTGCAGGTCGCTCAGAAGGTGGCTCCTCACTCCTCCAACTTGGGTCCCTACGCACGAGAAGAGAAAGATTGAGTAAATATATTCAACTAAAATGTAAAAACGCAACATACAGCAATTTCAATGATTTTACTAAGTTACAGTTCAAATAAGGAAATCAGACAATTGAAATAAGTTAATTAGGCCCTAATCTATGTATTTCACATGACTGGAGAGCGGTGCAGCCTCGGGTGGGCATAGGCCCACCCCCTGGAGAGCCGAGCCCAACCCTTGGAGAGCTGAGCTCACCCACACACAACAAGTTTTTTCCCCACAAAAGGGCTTTATTACAGACAGAAATACTCCTCAGTTTCATCAGCTGTTTGGGTGGCTGGTCTCAGACGATACCCCAGGTAAAAAAGCCAGATGTGGAGGTCCTGGGCTGGCATGGTTACACGTTGCCTGCCCGTTATGAGGCCGGTTGAACGCGCTGCCAAATTCTCTAAAATGGAGGCGGCTTATGGTAAAGAAATTAAAATGTAATTCTCTGGCAACTGTTCAGGTGGACATTCCTGCAGTCAGCATGTCAATTGCACGCTCCCTCAACTTGTGGCATTGAGTAGTGAAAAAACAGCACAATTTAGGGTGACCTTTTATTGTCCACAGCCCAAGGTGCATCTGTGTAATGATCAGGCTGTTTAATCAGCTTCTTGATGTGCCACACCTGTCAGGTAGATGGATTATCTTGGCAAAGGAGAAATGCTCACTAACAGGGACGTAAACAAATTTGTGCACAATTTGAGAGAACATTTCAGCTCTGGCACTTTCCAGCTACACCCTCAACCCCTCACCTGTCTCTGTCACGGGGTTTTCTATCAAAGCCCCTGGACTTGTCCTCTTCCAGCTGCCTCTGGAGTTTCTCCTCCACCTCCCGCTCCTTGGCTGCAGTGTCCACGGGCTTGGCTGCTCCGAAGATGGAGGCACGGCCGGAGCTGGGGGCAGTCGCTGGAGCAGCTGGGGCAGCTCCCCCACCACCGCTGCGGGCCTGCTCCTCTTCCTTGGGCGTGCTGCGTGGCTTCAGGACCAGCTTGGGTCTCTGGGTGGGACCACCTGGGTGTGGAGGGAAGGGGGGGGGGGGGGGGGGGGGGGGTGTAACAGTGGATATGGGTTATAAGGATGACATACTTTGCATTAATTTAATCTTTATTTGAACCTTGAATACATCATCACCAAGGGAGACCTGTTCATATTATATAATACAACACTACTCAGTAAGTAAAAGGGGGACCTAGGCAGGGGACCTGAGGGGGGGATGGTGTCAGCAGGGGTAAGAGGATGGACATGTGGTTGATATCATACAGAATATAATGGAATAAGCAAAATTATATTGAATGTAATTTGAGGGTCAATTACCCTCACCACCTCTCTCCTCGCGCCTCTCATATCGGTCCTCTCGATCCCCGCCGTAGCGATCCCGATCCCCGTAGCGGCCACCACCACCCCCGTCATCATCACGGCGGTAGCCACTGCCAAAGGCACGTCGCCCGCCATCATCCCGGTCCCTGCGGGAGCCAAAGGCTGTGGTGGAGTAGAGGGAGTACAAGGGCCAAGAATTTACAAGCTGTTCACAGAACAAAAAAAATACAGCTGCCACACTTGAGAAACAAATAGATTTTAGCACCAGCAACCAGTCAGATCAATGTAACTGCAGGATCTAAACTTTGCTACTCAGCATGGTGTGTCGGTTTGAGAGAAAGTATAAATGCTGAACTATTTATACTAGTGGAAATGACACTGTCACGACGGAGCTGTAAGTCTCAAAGTGAGAACACCCTTCAGATAGAAAATCCCCATGATTTATCAGCTGCGATTTTTTTAGCATACATCAAGACATTCAGATTTTCAAAAACGCACTGTTGGGAAGGGCCAATAGTAAATTTTCCTGTGAGAATTAGTCCTAAGCAAGGCTAAGAGCAAAAAAAGAGCATATGGATTGACATTCATAATCATTCAGGAGGATTGATGGACTGATGACAATCTGACAGAGGAGGATCTGGATAACAAAGTGAAGCGTATTCTAGAGTGTCGATGATATGCTAAGTTTTGAGCAGTGGTTTCACCTCCGCTCTCACCTCCCCGGTCGTCATAGCGGTCTCTGCCGCCGAAGCCGCGGTCTCTGCCGCCGTCCCGGTCGCCTCCAAATCCGCGGTCCCGGTCGCCGCCAAATCCGCGGTCCCGGTCGCTGCCAAAGCCGCGGTCCCGGTCACCGCCAAAGCCGCGGTCATTGTCCCGTCTCGGCCCGTCACGGTCTCCATAGCGGTCGCGTGACCCTGAGGGGGACAGAAAGAAAATTGCCTGCCTGTTAAGATCTAAGCAATACCAAGAAAAAGTTACAGAACATACGCAGTTCTTGTCATAAGGTTGAAGATAAGAACTTGAACTGTATGGACAGTCTAAAACATGACCATGCATGCTTAACATTTCAGATAAATAGTGTAGCACGTAGCCTTGAGACAAAGGACATTGGACCGCCCTAGCCTCATTTGCGACACTGTGCCTTTTCTCTCCTTCCTTGGTGTACCCGTGCTTACATGCTTGCAAGAGCCAAGCCGTGAGGCTTCGCCCTCCCAATTTTAGCAGGGTGCTTTAAAAAAGGGATGTGTGCATGCTGAGTCCACTTTGAGCTTAGGGAGTGACTCTCACCGAAAGCGGATTCCTCTCTCTTTGGGGGTCCATCATCAGCGTCAGCAGTGGGCCGGGCCCTCCAGTCGTCACTGTCTGTCTTGTCGGGGCCCCCCATGTCTCCCATACGGCCCATCCTGTCCCGTCCGCCCATCTGGCCATTATCTCTCCCCTCTGGACATAGGAGGTTAGGTATAAAATTAGAAGATAAAGAATGAAAAGCCAACACACTAAATGCCCCCAGGTGCTTTATTTCTGCACCACATTAGAAAACAATTTTTTGTTGCTCTTGCACTTCAGTGTTTTTTGCCCCGGCATTACATTTTATGAGAAATGTGGGATGTGCATCAACTGTTCTCCTGACACATATGACTGGTTTCCTGGAAGCAGAATAAGCCTAGTCCTGGACTAAAAGCACTTGTAATATTCTCCATTAGCTTTATAGCCCAGGACTAGGCTTAATTTGTACCCAGGAAACCACCCCATAATATCTAAGGATGGATTTAAACTCCTGTAGATGTACTCCAGAGACCCTGCAACATCTCCACAAACTACAGAGATTCCAGAGCATGCTTTAAATGGTAACTTTACGTACGAGTCAATGACGTCTTGCTACGAGGAACGTTAGGCTGGATTTTTACTCCAAACATCGGACAAAATAGATGCTCCTACAGTTTGTGTGTTACTACCGTTTGTGCCTAAAATCTATGATGCTTACAAAGCCCAGGTCAAGTGACAGAACATTTGGCCATTCTGTTCCCATAGTACAGTAGAAAGAAAGCTAGAATCGTGGGTTGTGTATAACTCATGGAAAACAAAGGAAAACGCAACACACTGCTGCTCATGCGCCCAGGTGATATTTATTTATAACGCTTGGACCCTTAGGTCTTCATCAGGCATCCATACCTAAGGGTCGAAACGTTGTAAATACATATCACCTGGGCGCATGAGCAGCAGTGTGCTGCATTTCCCTTTCTGTTTTGCATGAGTCTGCCTACAACTCCAGCAACTGGGGAAAGTACCTGGATGTGCCCATGTTCTTCAGATTGTGTGTATAACTCACCCTTGTCGTTGGACTGATCTGCAATATCCACCCGGATCCTGCGATTTCCCAGGTTCTGTTAGGACAGAGGGGCAGGGAAAAAGCAAGTCATTACCAATAATGTGGCCTAAATTAACAAATTCATCTTTCCATACCTGCATGTTCCAGTGTGATAGGTAAATAGTTTCCAGCTGTCATTTACATTAAAATGCAATACATTTGTCTTGAACAATTCATTTGATTAACGCATTTACAAAAAGCTCTCGTGCTGTTACTAAATCAACATTTGTTTTTTGTCCCTTGTAGTCAATTACCAAAGTTGAATGGATGTTGATATGGGTTGAAATTATAGAAAATGTCTATGGGATTAATCCCAACTAAGTGAGTGGGTCATCATACATTGCATTGATCAGTGTTCTGATAGATGGAACTCTAGTTAAGACCCCTTGACCATTCCTGCTGCTATTCCTTGCGCCCTTTCCTTACCTCCTCATTGAGAGTCAGCGCCCTAAGGAGGGAGTCCACATCATCAAACTCGGCGTAGCCAAAGCCCTTCAGCCTCTCTGGGTTACTGGGCTCCCGTGGCAAGCGCACAGCACTGATCTGAGAACAGAGGGGAGACAGAGCAGTGAGAGTGAGCTGATGGAGAACTTTGCTAGTATGAAGTCAAAAATTAGACTGATGAGTGATCGCTGATGCGGACAGTCTCAGAACAGAAGATAAATATTGCAATGACATAACAAGAATGAGTTACTGTATCATGAGATTAATAAAAATGTACTTGAGGGCAATAGGATAGCTACAAACTCCTTTGCATACATTGGCAGGTCTCCTCACACATTTAACTTATCTCCTTAACGTACAGTACTTACTTACATTTCAACATTTATACGAGTCAACTCCTTTAGCAAAATCTATATTTCTGATGCCTCCCATGTTAACATTGAAGATAGCGCCATATACTGAACTTGTTTGTGTAAACAGCTACATTTCAGGCAAGTCATCTTAACCTTTGGACAAGTAAAATAAAAAATGCTATCGACTTGCCCAATGGGCAAGTGTCCATCAAGTGTTATTGTCAATGCCCAGAAGACAACTGGTGGTTTCAAGAACAGGTTGATGGTTCCAGTTAAGCCTCCTATAGATAGGATAATAATATTATACAGTGATACACCAATATTACATTTTCCTTGCCAAAAAAAACAACGATATTTACAATTTGAGTGGCCCTTTACGCATTCTAGTACAGTAAAATACACATGGACGCAGGGGTCTAAGGCACTGCATCTCAGTGCAAGAGGTGTCACTACAGTCCCTGGCTCGAATTGAGGCTAGCACATCCGGCTGTGATTAGAGTCCCATAGATTCTACAATGTAGAAAATAGTAAAAATAAAAGGAAAAACCCTTGAATGAGTAGGTGTCCAAACTTTTGACTGGTACTGTATATATAATGAGCAAGTTTATTTTATTACACTCATATAGCAAAAAACAATGAGCATACAAACATACAGTAGTGTAAAGTACTTGAGTAAAAACACAAATTACTTGTCGTACATTAAAGTATCTGTACTTTACTATTCACATTTGACAACTTTTACATCACAGCATTCCTCATAAAAATTATACTTAATACGCAAAAAAAAATCTGACACCCAAAAGTACGGAACGCTTAGCACAGAAAAATTGTCAGATACACGCACTTATCATCAATGGAACACCCCTACGGCCTCTGATCTGGCAGACTCACTAAACACGTCTCTGACTATCTGTAAAAAAATAAATAAATAAATAAAGAAATAAAGAAAAAATAAAAAAGAAAATGACTTGCCTGGTTTGCTTAATATAAAGAAGAAAATGATTTACACTTTTGATACTTAAGTATATTTTAGCAATTACATTTACTTTTGATACTTAAGTATATTTAAAACCAAATACTTTTACTCAAGTAGGACTTTTTTCACTTTCACTTTTTTTTCACTTTCACTTGTCAATAAGGTACTTTTCCCATCACTGACGAACATGAATAAAAATAAAATAGAAAGAGCAAAACACATTAACTAATAATGTCCTGCGATTTTAAAGTGACTCAATGAGCAGAAATATGGGATTGGTGACCTCGTGTACCATTCAGTTCTAGACTTTCGTAGTCCGTTTGTTTTGGCTGCGGACGTTCCTGCCCGTCAGTGAGGGGGTAGTCAGTCTCTGAATTTAGATTTTAAGAGGCTGACAGCAGTCAGTGCAGAGTTGTATGTCTTTCATGAAGCCGAGGTAGGGACAGGTAAAACTGGAGTGTCCTCCTGGGATGGTGCGGCATGCTCTCTTCTGAATATGCTCCAGGTCATCAGACTGGGCTGGGTCAGTGAGCTGTGCCAAGCAGGAGGGGCATTCTCTAGGGTGGGGCATATGTAGCGGGTGTACATGTTCACCAGGTCTTCCTGTGCACATGGAACCTTTTAAGACGGTGAAGGAGAAAAAGTGATCTGTTGCTCTTCGTTAGTTTAGTAAGCAACCTGTTCGCCCCACTGTAAGTCCTGTAAAATTACCCCTAAAATGTTAACATATTTTAGCAGGTGAGCTTATCCAGAGCAACTTACAGGAGCAATAAGTGTCTTTGAAGGGAAGAAGCTAGTCGGCTCTGGGATTCAAACCAGCAACCTTTCGGTTACTGGCCCAACGCTCTTAAGTGCTAGGCTACCTGTTGTACTGTCACACACAGATCCTGGCCCTCAATCCAGAGGTGGCATGGGACAGGTGGATTTATTGTTAAGGTTACTGATAGGACCTTGCACTTGGTAGGGTTCAGAGGCATTCTGCTTGCATGAACACACGTGTCGAATTTGCAAAAGGGTGTTCAACTCAATATTAAAGGTGTTACTAATGTTTTGCACACTGAGTATATTTACAGGCTAGACAGGTTGATGGTTCCAACTAAGCCGCCTCCTATAGATATAGGCAATGATTAACCTCAGGTGGGTTGAATGTCCTTCAGTTTGACAGGAATTAGGAATGGTAACGGTTAACCGTTAAAAATCAGTTAGCAGCCGAAAATACATTTGACCGGTCATGCTTATGGTTCTATAGGTACATTTGAATAATTTTGTAGAATTAAATATTTTGTTAATTGTTAAGCAGCTTATCACACGCGTTCAGCATACATAGGCTATTCTGCTCCTCAAACTAGGATATTGCCTGTCAGACAGCATGAGCTTTTGTAAGCCCAGTCATTGCACAACGAATAACAATTCTAAATGCAATCGTGTTTTAACTGTTTTATAGCCACAATTAACTTGTAATTACAGCAATCAACTCGTAATAACAGCATTTGAGTGCATAGGCTGTATCAACGGTCACACACCACTTTGCAATGTGAGCTTGAAGGAGTATAACTGTTTGAAACCCAACGTTTAACTTTAAATAACGAGGCATGTATTACTTTGCTTCAAAGTAGCCTAGCCAAAATACAACCATAGAAAGTGGCGGCAATTATTTTATGAAGATACAGAATGTCTCTTCTGTTCGATTGGTTTTCGTATCAACTTTCTTTCATTGTCAATAAGCCAAAGGCACAATGCTCATATTAGCAACCCATCCTAGTCATTACGATAAGATCTCCTTCTCTAAGTTTCTAACTGAGATGTGTCTATCACATCTAACTGATCGCTTTAAGTGTGCTATTTAGAACAGTAATTTCCCACGTATTGAACTTTGGCAAATGTTCAAAAATGACTTTTTATTGGCTGCTTCATTACAGGAGTTGCATGTTCAATAATAAACTATAGCCTTTTGACTAAGACGACAGGTTTGCTATTGTTGCATGTTTCCAGCTCTTAATAAAGAATGTCTGTTCTTTGTATACATGCATAGTATTTTCTGTCAATCACCTCATTTTACTGTTTGGGAGGGGAGGGAATGATTGTTGACCGGTTAATGAGGGGTCGGTTAGTCGGCAGCAAAATTGACCAAAATGTGCATCCCTAACAGGAATACAAAACAACTGGTGTATAAACAGCTGACCATAAACGTCAACAGTCATTCAGTTTCTCATGTCTCCTTCAAAACAGGAAACTTTTCTGCAGCGATCATTGGGGGAGAAATCAAATTAGAATCATGAAAACACTAGATCTGTCATTTAATCACAATGACGGCCAAGAAATACACATCACACTATTTCTAGGCACAATTTAGCATCAAGTGTCCTTCCCCTTAATGTTGCTAAGTCAGTTATTGTCAAACTGCACAGCGACCGTCGGTGAAAGTGTTGTTTTTGGCATCATTTGACCGTATCTGCTACAAGAGAACAGCAACGGCTTCGATTGGTGCCAAGAGGCTCACTGTTGGCAGGTTCAATAGGTGTATAATTCTGAAGATAACGAGGCTGGTCAGCAAAAACTAAGTTCGGTAAAGAGCAAACCCTTGCAATAGTAAATGTTTTACAGTTCCCCTTTCCTATATACACTGATAGTAACTGTAAATCAGTACAGATCTATACTCTGTTGAAAATGTAGATCTGTCTACAAAGAAATACATTTTTGGGCTCCCGAGTGGCACAGCGGTCTAAGGCATTGCATCTCAATTAGGGCTGGGCGATGTGGTCAAAATATTTTATCATGGCATTTAAAAAAAATATTGGATGGTATTTGACTGCTTGAATAATATAAGTTCCATATTTGTTTTATGAGTAGTGAGTGAACCCCCTACACACATTCTAAGTGATTTCAATGAGTCTTTCATTCTGATTGTTTTATACTGTTCAATTCAACCAAAACAAATTTCGGCACATCTTTAATTTCTGCATTTCCTGCACTCAATTGCAGTGGTGGAAAAAGTACAAAATTGTCATACTTCAGTAAAAGATACGCTACCAGAAAATTACTCAAGTAAAAAAGTCATCCCACTAAAATACTACTTGGGTAAAAGTCTAAAAGTAAGTGTCAAAAGTAAATGTAATTGATAAAGTGTACTTGAGTAACAAAAGTGAAAGCATATATCATTTCAAATTCCTTATATTAAGCAAATCAGATGGCACCATATTTATTTTTTAACGGATAGCCAGGGGAACACTCCAACACTCAGACCTAATTTACAAACAAAGCATGTATGTTTAGCGAGTCTCTTAACCTCTGCGCACGGAACCCGCTAGCGGGCTGAAATTCCACAACATACGGTGGTCGCTACATAAATAGTCATATTAAAGATTCATGAAAATAGAAGTGTCTCACCTGTATCGAAAGCCTAGAATCTTGCTAATCCAACTGCGTTGTCAGATTTAAAAAAGTATTTACTGCGAAATAATACAATGCGATTATCTGAGAATAGAGCCCCATAAAAAACAACTATTTCAACCAGCACAGGCGCAACAAAAATCAAACTGCAATAAAATAGTTTGCCTTTGACGATCTTCGTCTGTTTGCAATTCCAATGCTCATTGTTACACAATGAATGATCTTTTGTTTGATAAAATCAGTTTTTAGAGCCTAACATGAAACATTTTGTGAACCGCTTGTGTAGTGAATTCCGTCTCATTCCATTTTCGAAGACACATTCCAGGTAAATAACCCACACAGAACGTGACTTTTCCAGTCATGTTGGGTTTCACGGCAATCAACTGGTTTGTTTGTAACAACCAAACCTGATGGGTCAATTTGCGGGACGTATTGACTGAAAGAAACCGATTTGAAGACAACAAGTAATGACATCATTGTGCGCCAATGATTTGCCCGCTGTTTCATTGATTGACTGTCTTTTAACCCAATGACCACTGATCATCTTAATCTAGCTGGGTAGAGCCAGTGAGCTGAGCTAAACGGCAATATGCCATGTTTATGTGTTGCAAGACCAACCCATGTAGTAAGCTCCAGCATAAAGAGAGTCATGCGCTATTGAATTTTCATACCGGAAGAAGCTACGTATTTACGAACTGTATTGTTTGGTGAATGCGCAGATTCAGCTGTTTATATATCAATCATTATGGCGACTAAGTCAGGGAAAGCTAAATCTAAGTCTAGATATACAGATGTACACACAACTTCAGAATAAATTGATTGGGAAGGTGAGACAGATTGTTGTAGGATGCTTCATTTAGCGATTGTGGAGGAATATTTTTTTGAACGGGAGAGGACATAGTTTTGGACTGGTAAGTTCTTATCATGCTAATGCCCTTGTTTGAAATTAATAATATATGTGATTTTTATTTATTTTAGAAGCAATATATAAACATTTAATGTCATGAAATGTGAGATGCGTGTGTCTGCCGCCCCACCCCAACCCACATGAAATAGCCTATTTGAGGCTATTGAGGAGAGTGCAGGACTACATCAATGGCCAAAGTGAAATGGAAATAGTAGATACAGCTGGTCTGTTGTAATATAATAAAGACAGTAATATAATAAAGACAGTAGATCTAGCTGGTCTGTCATAATATAATAGACAGTAGATCTAGCAGGTAATAATAATATATTCAACCTTCAACTCTCATATATATATATATATATATATATCTGTTTATTATACCTGATACACGGCTCATATGTGAAACTATTCTAACTGAACATTTTCTTTCACAGTGACACTGACTCCGAATGGGAGTCCTGTGTGAATTTAAGTATGCTCTCTCTAATTCTCTCTTTCGGAGGACCTGAGCCGTAGGACCATGCGTCAGGACTACCGGGCATGATGACTCCTTGCTGTCCCCAGTCCACCTGGCCTTGCCGCTGTTCCAGTTTCAACTGTTCTGCCTGCGGCTACGGAACCCTAAACTATTAATTTTTACTCTTGAGGTGCTGTCCTGTTGCACCCTCTACAACCACTGTCATCTCCACCCAGCATAGCCTGGTTCCTCTCTAGGTTTCTTCCTAGGTTGCTGCCTCTCGGGAGTTTTTCCTAGCCACCGTGCTTCTACACCTGCATTGCTTGCTGTTTGGGGTTTTAGGCTGGGGCTATATAAATAGATTAGATTTTTTTTCCTATTTTTGGGGGGGGGGTGGGGGGGGGTGTTAGAATATACCTTCACCAATTTGGCCACTTGGGTACATTTGGGCTACTTGTGTGGGACACCTGGGTGACTTCATGATAAATGTCATGTAGGCCACACATTTTGGAAGTTATCATTCTGAAACTTTGCACAAGTACTGTTGCCCTCTTATATTTTTCACTGAAATTGTCCCCATCATCCTATCTGAATGTTTGTTTTAACTGGTTCATTTTCATTGTTTTATCTAAAACAGATCTATTGTGTGTTATTCTCCTACATTCAATCCACATTTACGCAAACTTCAGAGTGTTTTCTTTTAAATGGTACCAAGAATATGCATATCATTGGTTCTGTGCCTGAGCTACAGGCTGTTAGATTTGGGTATGTCTTCAGGCGGAAATTGCACAAAGTAGGGCGGGAGCTGCAAGAGGTTACAAGTGCATGAATTGGACAACTTTCCTGTCTGCTAAGCATTCAAAATGTAACAAGTACTTTTAGGTGTCAAGAAAAATGTATGGAGTAGAAAGTACAGTATTTTATTTAGGAATTTAGTGAAGTAAAAGTTGTCAAAAATAAAAAGAATAGTAAAGTAAAGTACAGATACCAACAAACAAAAAAACAACTAAAGTAAAAATACTTGAAAGTACTACTTAAAAGTACTTTACACTAGTGCTCAATTGAGAATTTCCACACTGCCACATAGGGCTGCAAGATATGGGCAAATTATCAAGAACTTATTTTTAACCAAAAGTTGCAATTGCGATTTGACTTGCGAATTAGAGCAAAACTGTTGGAATCATGGAAATAGAATGACTGTTCTATGGTTAGAATATAATAGTGCACACTTTGAATAGTGTTGTTTGAGATGACAACAAATTAAAATGCCAGGGAGAGCTTTTGTGACAGGCTAGGAACTAAAATGTTGATAAGTGTTTCCTAGGAGACCCTATAAGCTTTGGCTACATTGCGTGTTCTCTTAGCTACTCCCATGTAGCTAACATATTCTTGCTTTTCATATTCCTTTGATTTAGAAGACACTGTTGCACAAACATGCTGATTTAGGTCTACACCATCACTGGTATTATCAGGCTGTATTAGCTAGGTACGTTTGCTCTTACTCAGTGCATTTATTAGCTAGATAGATAACGTTTAGTGTCTCAAGATTTAGGGCAACTTGCGAAGACGACAAACTAGCTGTTTGCTGATTTTAGAAATATAAACTAATAGTGTCATTATAGAACACTAGTGGATTTATATTAAGAAACAAAGTGAAAACATTGTTGTTGTCAACATTGTTGCATGTGCTGCATTGACCATGCAGACTGAATGCAAGTGGCGTGGTTGAGGAACATAAATTGCGCTCCTTGAGTGACAGGGGGCTTGGATAGATTGTGGAAAGTGACATGGAGAGAAAGAGTGGAGACAGAGATGACTCAAGTAGTAAAGTGAACTATAAAAAAGTGACATCACACATGGCGTATCACATTTAACAAAGTAAACAAAATGCCAGTATAGAAGGTAAAGTAAAAACCCAAACTGGTCTCTGCATCAATACCAGTATATCATAAAATATGTTATACCGCCCTGCCCTAAACTCAATGCAAGAGGCATCGCTACAGTCCCTGGTTCGAATCCGGGCTGTATCACTTCCAGCCTTGACTGGGAGTCCCATATGGCAGCGCACAATTGGCCCAGCATCGTCCAGATTTGGCTAGGGTAGGCTGTCATAGTAAATAAGAATGTTCATAACTGACTTGCCTAGTTAAATAAATAAGATTTATATAAATAATAATACACAAGTCAAAAAGTGTGTGGTATCCTTCCCACACCAGAGTCATGTTGAGTCGGCACAACGTAGACATGTCCAGGTAGGAGAGCAAAGCATTTTTTCACTACTTTGTATCTACTGAAAACACAGATTTTGTTAACACAGATGCCGTTCTGACAGGATCTAGTACGTACCGCTAGGCCCCGGAAGAAGTCCATGATAGATTCCTCAGAGACATCGTAGGGCAGGTTGCCCAGGAAGGCGGTGTAGGGGGGGCTGCGGGGGAGGCGCGACCGGTCCACGTTGGGCTCGCGGGCTGACCGTGGCGCCGTGGGCAGGATGTTGCGATCTATGGCCGGGGCCCGGTAACTGTCCTCCCCTGAGTGCCAGGAGGTGGACACTGAGAGAAAGAGTAGGAGGAGTAAGGAAGAGGGATATGTTTTTCCATGGACAGGTGCAATGTTACCGAAAACAGATAGAAATGTACTGTGGAACAACAAGACATGATTCCCAATGCTACATTTCACTGATCTGCATAGTTAGCATTGCACCCTAGTGAATGTGAAACCCTGGTAAGTTTGCATCTTTGGATGAGCCCCCATATGAGATCTCATCAAGCATCATGTGTCTCTCACCATCTCCCTCCACGTCATCCGTCTCGTCGGCCCAGCTGGTGGACTTGGCGTAGCTGGGTTGCGGTGGTGGAGCATTGCCTCCACTCCCATTGTCCTCTGCCAGGAAGTCAGTGAGGGTCAGGGTCTTCCCCTTCTTATTCCCCTTCTTCTTAGCTGGAGAGGGAGAGAGGGAGATCAGTGGGCTGCATGAAACATTGAAGGGAAATGTAATGTACAGAGATGAACTGTCCAAAAACAACCACTAGTCCCTAGTTTCCAATCTAAGGGGTCTGGATTAGCATGGTTGCCAGTCTCTTACGTAAGAGATAGAGGGTACATTTGGAAGACATTTTGACTGATGTAATTACAAAGTCATATCCCACTACAAGCGGTCCATTTAACTTGATTTGTAACTACTAGACTCGAGGTAGTGGTTTGCGAGAGATGGATTCCGCCCGCAATTTTTATTACCGCACTCCGCTGGATTTCTGTTCTACTCCCACGCGCAACAGGTCCAAACCCAACCAGCCCTTCAATGTTATTTTAGGCGTATGTGACACAGCTCACTTGCAAGGTATGGTCCAAGCAATTTAGCGCCCTACAGGCAATATCAAAATCCACAAAAATAACCCAAGAAATAGGTTAAATTGCCAGAGATTGTCACGTGTCCCATTATTAGGCTTTCGGTATTACTAGCCGATAATCAAACAGGCTAGACATAGTTTGAAGAGACGTGCACTTTCTCTTGAGATATGTTGTAGGAGTGAGACTATTTTCAGACAGAGACATACATGGGAGATAAATATTTATTTCTAGGCAATGTAGTAAACTATAGCCTAATCATATTTAGGAAGTACATTTCCTTGTAAAGATAATGGCCCTGTGCTTTGCCGCCCATGCATAGGCTATAGCCTACTAGGGTTGGGCGGTATGCAGATTTTCATAACGTCTCCTACCATAGTGGGGGATAAAATAAAATGTTTGGACGTACAAAACAATTTAGGAAACAGGGATCTTGATCCAGGAGAGGATAGAATGTCTCTGCTGTAACCAAGAAGCTTGATATCTAGCCACTTAGGTAGCAAACCAAATGCATAGCTGGAGCTCTGAGCTTGGTATAATTTCACATCTTAGATTTCTTATACTTAGTTTATCAGCAGTTGAGTAGCACACAACACCCCTTTGATTTTTTTTTATTTGATTTTTTAAAACAGTATTGAAAATCATACTGTCTGTCCCCAGTATACGATAAACAGTATCACCCAAGCCTAGTCTTGAATTGAGACCACACATGCACCCGATCTTCACATATGGATACTGAACTTGAAGTAGCAAGAATGTTGAGAGGACAGTAACACTTTCTCTTTAGCATATAGGATATAGCCCACCTTTTAGGAGGACGATTTACAGGCAGAGAAATGGGCAAACAATATTTATAGAAATTGAACAGGCAATACTCGCTCACCATTTTTAGCCTAAGCGCGCATGGTGTCTTTTCAATAATCTATTTGTTTGATTGCACCTCGACTCAAGTCTGTTGAGCGCCCTCCACTTATTACCATTATTATTTATTTACAGACACTGTAGTAAACTATTGTCTAGTCATATTTAATAAAAATTCCTTGGAAAGATAACTGCCACCTGATTCTCCGCCAATGCATAGGCAGCCTACTCTATTTAATTGAGACCACACATATACAGACGCACTTGATCTTGCACACCTAATTAGGAGGCAGGCTACTGAACTTAAAGCAGCAAAATCTGATAATGCAACAAATAGGTGTTCTTAATACAGTAGGCAGGCTAATGCATACAAAGCAGAAAGACAGCCGTTTCCAAATCATCTGCGAGACAAATATTTTCATCCCAAAATAGTCAGACAGACTGCCCGCTCCTAACTGCAGCATGAAAAATGCTGATTGGCTGCTATGATCTCTATTGGGACCAGCAGGTCCTGTTGGCATTCCGCAGGAGTGCAGCCCTCTACCTCCAGGCAGTCCTGCATTGCGTTGGAAACCAATGAAAGTGTCTATACCGAGCTAGTGGAAATGCCTGAAACTATGTTGCATCATTTTCACAAACTGCCATTGACATTCTCTGACGAAGGCAAAACAAGCACATTGGTTTAGAAAAGGCCTCAATACGCCCTTTATGCCAACAGCTGCAAGCGAACAAATAGCAATTTCTCACTGTTGTGGAGTGCTCCCGTCCAGCATCGTGTCAGATAAAGGAGCAGTGACGTGCAGAACATGATAATGAAACAGCGTGTCTGTCTAATAAGTCTTCAGTGTGTGGGGCCAAAGCCAGCCAGATGAGCCTTGGCCCCACTGACCCATTCTAAACTGCAGGATGATGTTTATTGAGATTAATCTTGCACTGGAGGCAGAGCTGAGAGATTTCCACTAGATTGGCCAGCTGCAAAGTGAAAGCTGGCTACATATTGTAAAAATTAATGAAAACAAAAATTTGCTTTTTGGTCTTAATTTAAAGTTAAGGCATAAGGTTAGAGGTGTGGTTAAGGCCAGCTAGTGATTACCCTGCAGAGCTGCCTCCAGTACTTGAGTCATCCCCATGAATGCCAACCTTCTAAAACAGGGAGTGGTCTCACCGCATATTAACTGCCACTATATTGAAATGCTCTAAAACAAAATTGGGCATCACTGATAAGTGCTTTTACAGTTTATCCTATTTTCAGCAACAGAGAGTTTGGTTGTTTCTTCAAGAGCAACAACACTTTAGGTATGTGTGACAGACATTAAATTAGTTATTGTGACTAAATTGGTTGACTACTGCTTTCAATGAGACCCAGCTCTTCTGATGGAGAAGGTTTGGTCGGTTTGTTTTGGTTTGAAGCGGACTGGGGAAAAACAAAGAGGGCTGGCGGCTTCATTGTGAAAATCCCAGCTGTCAGGGCATTCTTTTCACACACACAGCCTGTTTACAATTGGTATCTTGTCAGTGGGTCACACACACTGTTTACAATGAATGGTGATGGTCCTCGTGCAGTGAGTGACAACAATACCATTAATACACTGTAGAACAAGCTACAATATTTAATTATCCTAGCAAACAGCGTGTAAGTTAGGCCTAGGTGCAAAGTAGTGCCTTCCACGTGGTGAATCATTATGAATTACGTGAAACCAAACTGGGGAAATAGCCAGTGAGTCATTCTTGCCAATGTAGCCATATTGCCAAAACTAGCTAACATTAACCAAATAATTTCGAAACAACTGGATGGTTCCAAGCTAACTAACGTTAGCGGCCAATACAGCTTTAGCTACCACTGGTATGTTAGTAAGCTAACGAGCTAGCTAGTTGCTTAGCTAGCCATTGTCATTACATCCACTGGCTTCGTCAGCAAAGGACTGCTTACCAGGAATACTTTAAGGCCTATGCTAGTGGCATGTGGCTGACATCATTAAATACGCCAGCCTGCTAACATTTGAGGGGAGGCCAGCGATAGGACGCGTCCAGCAACTGTCCTGCTTCACCCATCGGTTACCAAATTCCGCACGTGGGAAATTCCTTGAGAACCCCATGCCACTGAACCAGACCCTCCTACAAGAAATGCGCTTGCTTGTCTTAGCGCCACAGTAAATCGTCGACTACCTAGACACAATGTGTCAGTTGCTTATGAATAACACTACGACCTACTAAAATGTCTGATACAATCCAAAGGCACAGCCTAAAGTCAACGCAATACCCGTAACATATCACTCAAAGAAAAACACCGGGAAGAAATTATTAAATTCTGAGTAAATAGCTGCCTCGCGAAGCTAACGACGTTAGCTAGCTAGATCCCTTCGCCGGCAGCGGCGTCTTTATCCCTGAGAAACAGTAATTTTATGAAAATATACACATAGGACACCGACACAGATTGACACGACAAGGTGTAGACACTCGTCAAACGATATTTTCTAAATTGTGTCGAGCTAATACCCTCTGAAATCTCCCAACCGACCTAGCTCGTTCACCCACATAAACCTCACCTGGCGCCGCCATGTTGGAGAGCGAGTTCGTACCAGATTCCCGGATGAAGGCGTCAGAGGTTTATAATCGAGAACGCGCATCTGGTCGCGAGCCTCAAATCCCTCCAGCCTTGCCCTTGCTGTCTACTATTTTCTATTAATAATATTATATTATGGTGTTTAGCTAGAGACCAATTTCAGGCATTTCAAATAGATGTAAATACCTTTTGTATAAAAAAAAACTAATAGTAGAAGAAAGTAGTATGTATAGTAGTAAAACTGATGTGGTCACAATTGCATATATAGCTAGTTAAAGCATTATGAATGTGATATGTCAAGTATGACTGTATTTACAAATATGAAGTGGATAATGTCTTGGTGTTGCAGTTGAATAAAATAGAATATACATAGAACAGCAGTTTTGACAGTGTGTGTGTGTGTGTGTGTGTGTGTGTGTGTGTGTGTGTGTGTGTGTGTGTGTGTGTGTGTGTGCGTGTGTGTGTGTGCGTGTGCGTGTGTTTTCCTACATTATCCGGACCCCAACATTTCTAACATTTAAGACTTTTTTCAAGTCCTGAATTTGTTCAAATGCTATTTTAAGTTTAAGGGGTTTGATTTATGGTTTTGGTGTTAAGGTTAATGATATGGCTAGGGTTAAGGTTAGGGTTAAGGTTAGGGTTTTTGGGGTTAAGGTTAGGGTTAGGGTTAGATTTAGGATAAATGTTAAGGTTAGGGTTAGGGGTTTGGGAAAATAGCATTTTTAATGGTCAAACATTTTTACCCTCCAAAAAGTCATGACATTTCACGAAAACATACAATGACAACTTTAGAATTGTACAGTAACAGCTTATTTAACCAGGGGAAAAACATACAATGACAACTTTAGAATTGTACAGTAACAGCTTATTTAACCAGGGGAAAAAACATACAACAGCACATTATCAAGAGCTGATCTGGCCTACAGGAAACAGTTACACTCCTCCTGAACATAGTTTTAGGCCAGAGTTTTAAACTCACTAAGGGGCACTAGTATATCTAGGTGAAGTTCCATGCCACATTTTGCAGACTGTTCCATGCCTCTTGTGCACAATAGGAAAAGGCAGTCTTGCCTTTCTCCGTAACTGCCCTGAGGCTTTACCAACAACCTAGTAGACCGTGTCTGGTAACTGCTACTGGTGAACAAGAGCAGGCTACAGAGGAAGAGAGGTCATTTACTCAGAAGGACTTTGTAGATGAACACAACAATGTAACTGTCTGTGCATGTAAAGCAAGGTCCAGCTCACCATTTGATACAAGGTGCAATGGTGGGTGAGCGACTTAGCCTCAACATCAGTATATACCTCAATGTCAACAAATAGCTGTCAGCCTTTCATCACCTTACCTAAAGCAATCAAATAATATTACTTTATTGTGGCTTATAAGTATGCTATAACACACCAAAACAAAGATTAGGATGCAGTAATAATGATGTGCTGCTCATTGACAAAAAGGTTAGAAATGCATCACATTGACGGTCATTATAATGCTGTATGATCCTTGAGGAAAAAGTGACCAGCAATTATGAAGCGCTACATATGTTGCTGTACATTATAAGTGATTATGACTATAATGCATCAGCAGAATTGTATTTATTTATATAATTGAACCTTTATTTAACTAGGCATGTCAGTTAAGAATCATTTCTTGTTTACAATGATGGCCTACACCCGCCAAACCCTGACTTGGACGACGGTGGGACAATTGTGCACTGCCCTATGGCACTCCCAATCACGGCCTGTTGTGATACAGCCTGGAATTGAAACCAGTGAAGCCTATAGCACTGAGTGAAGCCTCTAGCACTGAGATGCAGTGCTTTAGACCGCTGCGCCACTCAGGGGCATGAGTTTATATGAGTCTTTATGTGTCTATAACTAAACTTATACTTAATTATTACTATATCATAGTGCATTATGGGTATATGGGTACATGCTGTATAATGCATTATGCATATGGGTTTCATAGAAAGTCTTACCCAAATATTATCTAAGGTTCAGGTCTGGGAAGGTAGACAGCTAGGGTTAGCTGTTCAACAGTCTGATTGCCTGGTGGTAGACCTGACACTCCATTAACCATTTGCCAGATGGAACGGAGTGAATAGTCCGTGGCTCTGGTGACAGAGTCCTTGACGATCTTCCAGGCCTTCCTCAGAAACCGTCTGGTGTAAATGTCCTGGAGGGCGGGGAGCTTGCTCCCAGTGATGTTTTGGGCCGTTCCCAGTTCCCACCACCCTCTGTAGAGCCTTGTGGTCACAGTTGTTATACCAGGCGGTGATGCAGCCAGACAAGGTACTCTCGATGGTGCATATATAGAAGTTCTTGAGGATCTGAGGGGCCATGCAAAATGTATTTAGTTGCCTGAGGTTGAAGAGGGGCTGTCGCGCTTTCTTCACTACGGTGATGATGTGATGGGTCCATGTCAGGTCCTCTATGATTTGCACGCTGAGGAACTTGAAGCTTTTGACTCTCAGCATGATGTAACAGCAGTTGACAGCATTTTTTGTTTGTTTTTCTTCCTCTCCCCAGTCCACTTAAAGTTTTCTTCTTCATTTCCTATGGGCTTCACCCAAGTAGTGGCTGGAATACAACTGTATTAAGCCCCTTACAACACTACCCTGCAAAAATGCAACGTTGTCCCAAACATTTCACTGGCCTCAAAACAGAGGACGTAAGTACTGGTCTAGAGGACACCTGAGAAAACTGAACTAACACCCATATAACTGTTAGCGTATACGCTACTGGTGTTGGAGTCAGGTTCAGGAGAGCAGAGACACTTTATTTGACAGAAGCAAACAACAGACGGATGCAACAGTGTCCAACAAACCTCCAGCCAAAGGCAAAAGTGCAAAGCGTGACAAAGTCACAAATAAGCAAAAAATGTTAACAATAAAACATACTCCGGGTTGCAACATAGTACCCAAGGGAAAAACCAGCTAGGCGCATCAATACAAAACACGTAACAAAACAATCCCACACAAAGACATGGGGGGGAACAGAGGAATATGTATACAGTGCATTGCGAAAGTATTCGGCCCCCTTGAACTTTGCGACCTTTTGCCACATTTCAGGCTTCAAACATAAAGATATAAAACTGTATTTTTTTGTGAAGAATCAACAACAAGTGGGACACAATCATGAAGTGGAACGACATTTATTGGATATTTCAAACTTTTTTAACAAATCAAAAACTGAAAAATTGTCCGTGCAAAATTATTCAGCCCCCTTAAGTTAATACTTTGTAGCGCCACCTTTTGCTGCGATTACAGCTGTAAGTCGCTTGGGGTATGTCTCTATCAGTTTTGCACATCGAGAGACTGACATTTTTTCCCATTCCTCCTTGTAAAACAGCTCGAGCTCAGTGAGGTTGGATGGAGAGCATTTGTGAACAGCAGTTGTCAGTTCTTTCCACAGATTCTCGATTGGATTCAGGTCTGGACTTTGACTTGGCCATTCTAACACCTGGATATGTTTATTTTTGAACCATTCCTTTATAGATTTTGCTTTATGTTTTGGATCATTGTCTTGTTGGAAGACAAATCTCCGTCCCAGTCTCAGGTCTTTTGCAGACTCCATCAGGTTTTCTTCCAGAATGGTCCTGTATTTGGCTCCATCCATCTTCCCATCGATTTTAACCATCTTCCCTGTCCCTGCTGAAGAAAAGCAGGCCCAAACCATGATGCTGCCACCACCATGGTTGACAGTGGGGATGGTGTGTTCAGGATGATGAGCTGTGTTGCTTTTACGTCTTGCATTGTTGCCAAAAAGTTCAATTTTGGTTTCATCTGACCAGAGCACCTTCTTCCACATGTTTGGTGTGTCTCCCAGGTGGCTTGTGGCAAACTTTAAACAACACTTTTTATGGATATCTTTAAGAAATGGCTCTTCTTACCACTCTTCCATAAAGGCCAAATTTGTGCAATATACGACTGATTGTTGTCCTATGGACAGAGTCTCCCACCTCAGCTGTAGATCTCTGCAGTTCATCCAGAGTGATCATGGGCCTCTTGGCTGCATCTCTGATCAGTCTTCTCCTTGTATGAGCTGAAAGTTTAGAGGGACGGCCAGGTCTTGGTAGATTTGCAGTGGTCTGATACTCCTTCCATTTCAATATTATCGCTTGCACAGTGCTCCTTGGGATGTTTAAAGCTTGGCAAATCTTTTTGTATCCAAATCCGGCTTTAAACTTCTTCACAACAGTATCTCGGACCTGCCTGGTGTGTTCCTTGTTCTTCATGATGCTCTCTGCGCTTTTAACGGACCTCTGAGACTATCACAGTGCAGGTGCATTTATACGGAGACTTGATTACACACAGGTGGATTGTATTTATCATCATTAGTCATTTAGGTCAACATTGCATCATTCAGAGATCCTCACTGAACTTCTGGAGAGAGTTTGCTGCACTGAAAGTAAAGGGGCTGAATAATTTTGCACGCCCAATTTTTCAGTTTTTGATTTGTTAAAAAAGTTTGAAATATCCAATAAATGTTGTTCCACTTCATGATTGTGTCCCACTTGTTGTTGATTCTTCACAAAAAAATACAGTTTTATATTTTTATGTTTGAAGCCTGAAATGTGGCAAAAGGTCGCAAAGTTCAAGGGGGCTGTAAGGGCGTTCGTCTGTAGGAGGAGGAGAAGCGGACCAAAGCGCAGCGTGGTGGTTATTCACATTTTAATAAATCACTACACATGAACAAACTTACGAAAACAAGAAATGTGAGAACGCAAAACAGTCCTATCCTGTGACAACAAACACAGTGACAGGAACAATCACCCACAAACACACAGTGAAACCCAGGCTACCTAAGTATGATTCTCAATCAGAGACAACTAATGACACCTGCCTCTGATTGAGAACCATACTAGGCCGAAAACATAGAAATGCCCCAAAACATAGAAAAACAAACATAGACTGCCCACCCAACTCACGCCCTGACCATACTAAATAAATACAAAACAACAGAAATAGAGGTCAGAACGTGACAGTACCCCCCCCCCAAAGGTGCGGACTCTGGCAGCAAAACCTTGACCTATAGGGGAGGGTCTGGGTGGGCGTCTGTCCGCGGTGGCGGCTCTGGCGCGGGACGCGGACCCCACTTCACCATTGTCTTAGTCCGCCTTATTGTCCGCCTCCCTGGCTTACTCACCATGGCCACCCCTCTCAATGACCCCACTGGACAGAGGGGCTGCTCGGGACAGAGGGGCAGCTCGGGACAGAGGTGAAGCAGCTGCTCGGGACAGAGGGACAACTGCTCGGGACAGAGGGGCAGCTGCTCGGGACAGAGGGGCGATAGCAGCTCGGGACAGAGGGGCGGCAGCTGCTCGGGACAGAGGGGCGGCAGCTGCTCGGGACAGAGGGGCGGCAGCTGCTCGGGCGGCCCCTGGCTGACTGACGGCACTGGCGGCCCCTGGCTTACTGGCGGCACTGGCGGCCCCTGGCTTACTGGCGGCCCCTGGCTTACTGGCGGCACTGGCGGCCCCTGGCTGACTGGCGGCACTGGCGGCCCCTGGCTGACTGGCGGCACTGGCGGCCCCTGGCTGACTGGCGGCACTGGCGGCACTGGCGGCCCCTGGCTTACTGGCGGCCCCTGGCTTACTGGCGGCACTGGCGGCCCCTGGCTGACTGGCGGCACTGGCGGCCCCTGGCTGACTGGCGGCACTGGCGGCCCCTGGCTGACTGGCGGCACTGGCGGCCCCTGGCTGACTGGCGGCACTGGCGGCCCCTGGCTGACTGGCGGCACTGGCGGCCCCTGGCTGACTGGCGGCACTGGCGGCCCCTGGCTGACGGGCGGCACTGGCGGCCCCTGGCTGACGGGCGGCACTGGCGGCTCCTGGCAGACGGGCGGCACTGGCGGCTCCTGGCAGACGGGCGGCACTGGCGGCTCCTGGCAGACGGGCGGCACTGGCGGCTCCTGGCAGACGGGCGGCACTGGCGGCTCCTGGCAGACGGGCGGCACTGGCGGCGCTGGGCAGACGGGCGGCGCTGGCGGCGCTGGGCAGACGGACGGCGCTGGCGGCGCTGGGCAGACGGACGGCGCTGGCGCCGCTGGCGGCGCTGGGCAGACGGGAGGCTCAGCTGGCGCTGGGCAGACGGGAAGCTCAGCTGGCGCTGGGCAGACGGGAAGCTCAGCTGGCGCTGGGCAGACGGGAAGCTCCGGCAACGCTGGAGAAGAGGAAGGCCCTGGTAGCGCCGGAGAGGCGGGAGGCTCCGGCAGAGGCGCCGGACAGGCGGGAGGCTCCGGCAGAGGCGCCGGACAGGCGGGAGGCTCCGGCAGCGGCGCCGGACAGGCGGGAGGCTCCGGCAGAGGCGCCGGACAGGCGGGAGGCTCCGGCAGCGGCGCCGGACAGGCGGGAGGCTCCGGCAGAGGCGCCGGACAGGCGGGAGGCTCCGGCAGAGGCGCCGGACAGGCGGGAGGCTCCGGCAGAGGCGCCGGACAGGCGGGAGGCTCCGGCAGCGCTGGAGAGGAGGAAGCCCCTGTAAGGATGGGCCGGAGAGACAGCCTGGTACGGGGGGCTGCCACCGGAGGGCTGGTGCGTGGAGGTGGTGACGGATAGACCGGACCGTGAAGGCGTACTGGAGATCTTGAGAGCAGGGCTGGCACCAACCGCCCTGGCTGGATCTTCACCCTAGCCCGGCAGATGTGGGGAGCTGGGATGTAGCGCACCAGGCTAAGCACGCGTACTGGGGACACCGTGCGCACAACTGCATAACACGGTGCCTGACCAGCACCACGCCCGCCACAGTTAGCACTGCTAGGAGCACCGTAGTGCTGAGATGGCACAGGACGTGCAAGGCTAGGGAGATGCACAGGAGGCCTGGTGCGTGAGGCTGGCACAGTCTTCACCAGACCCCTCGCACGCACCTCAGGATGAGTATGGATAGCTGACCCCGGTGCCATTAAATCCCTGACACGCTCCGTCGGGCGAATGTCGTGCCTCATGCACCAAACCAGCAAATCCCTCATATCTCTCTCCTCCAATTTCCCCATTAACTCCTTCACAGTCTCTGCTTCGCTCACCTCCAACACCAGCTCTGGTTCTGAGCTCCTCCTTGGCTCCTCACGATAAACGGGGGGAGTTGGCTCAGGTCTGACTCCTGACTCTGCCACACTCCCCCTGTGCCCCCCCCCAAGAATTTTTTTGGGGTGACTCTCGGGCTTCCGTCTGCGCCGCCGTGCTTGCTTCGCCAACCTCTCTGCTTTTGCTGCCTCCAGCTCGGCCTTGGGGCGGCAATATTCTCTTGGCTTAGCCCAGGGTCCTCTCCCGTCGAGGATTTCCTCCCATGTCCAGAATTCCTTACTACGTATCTCCTGCTGCCGCTGTTGCTTCTCCTGCTGCTCCTGCCTGTTGACACGCTGCTTGGTCCTGTTGTGGTGGGTGATTCTGTAAGGGCGTTCGTCTGTAGGAGGAAGAGAAGCGGACCAAAGCGCAGCGTGGTGGTTATTCATGTTTTAATAAATCACTACACATGAACAAACTAACAAAAACGAGAAATGTGAAAACGCAAAACAGTCCTTTCCTGTGACACCAAACACAGTGACAGGAACAATCACCCACAAACACACAGTGAAACCCAGGCTACCTAAGTATGATTCTCAATCAGAGGCAGGTGTCATTAGTTGTCTCTGATTGAGAATCATACTTAGGTAGCCTGGGTTTCACTGTGTGTTTGTGGGTGATTGTTCCTGTCACTGTGTTTGGTGTCACAGGAAAGGACTGTTTTGCGTTTTCACATTTCTTGTTTTTGTTAGTTTGTTCATGTGTAGTGATTTATTAAAACATGAATAACCACCACGCTGCGCTTTGGTCCGCTTCTCTTCCTCCTACAGACGAACGCCCTTACAGGGGCTGAATACTTTCGCAATGCACTGTACATGTTTATATATGCAGTTGATTAGGGAATATAAACCGGAGAACAAGACAAAGCAAATTAAACAATGAAAAATGGAGCGGCGTTGGCAAGAAGGCCAGTGTTTTTTTGGCGCAGTGTGGCCTGCTGGAGGTGAACATAGGCGGCTTCCCATGTCTCCTCCGCACGCCGGAACCAGTCGTCCACCGCAGGAGCCTCGGTCTGACTCTGATGCCATTGCGCCAGAACCGGCTGGTTCCCCAATATGCACTGAAAGGGGGAGAGGTTAGTGGAGGAGTGGCAGAGAAAGTTCTGCTCCATCTCGGCCCAGGGCACGAACGCCACCCACTCCCCCAGCCGGTCCTGGCAATAAGACCGCAGAAACCTGCCCACATCCTGGTTCACTCTCTCCACCTGCCCATTACTCTCGGGGTGAAAACCTGAGGTGAGGCTGATCGAGACCCCCAGACGTTCCATGAACGCCCTCCAGACTCTCGAAGTGAACTGGGGACCTCGATCAGACACTATATCCTCAGACACCCCGTAGTGCCGGAAGACGTATGTAAACAAGGCCTCCGCAGTCTGTAGGGCCGTAGGGAGACCAGGCAGAGGGAGGAGACGGCAGGACTTAGAGAAACGATCCACGACAACCAGGATCGTGGTGTTTCCTTGTGAGGGAGGAAAATCAGTTAGAAAATCCCCCGACAGGTGTGACCAAGGCCGTTGTGGAATGGGTAAGGGATGTAGCAGGTGTCTAGGAGCTTTACACTGGGCGCACACCGAGCAGGAGGAAACGTAAACCCTCACGTCCTTTGCCATGGTAGGCCACCAGTACTTCCCACTTAGACAGCGCACCGCCCGGCCAATCCCCGGATGACCAGAGGAGGGTGACGTGTGGACCCAATAGATCAACTGGTCACAGACAGTAGACGGAACGTACAGACGCCCGACGGGACACTGGAGGGGAGCGGACTCTGTACGCAATGCCTGCTCAATGTCCACGTCCAGCTCCCACACGACCAGCGCTACCAGGCAGGAGGCCAGGAGTATGGTAGTCTGATCCATGGGCCGCTCCTCTGTGTCATACAGCCGGACAGTGCGTCTGCCTTAACATTTTGGGAACCTGGTCTGTAGGACAGGGTAAACACAAAACGGTTATAAAACATGGCCCACCTTGCCTGACGAGGATTCAGTCTCCTCGCTGCCCGGATGTACTCCAGGTTGCGGTGGTCAGTCCAGATGAGAAAAGGGTGTCTAGCCCCCTCAAGCCAATGTCTCCACGGTCCCCCACATCATAGTTCCGCTTCGCCGAGCTGAGCTTCTTCGAGAAGAAGGCACAGGGGCGGAGCTTCGGTGGCATGCCCGAGCCCTGAGAGAACACGGCTCCTATCCCAGCCTCGGACGCGTCCACCCCCACTATGAACGCCAGCACGGGAGCTGAGGTATGGGATGGGTGAGCACGGGAGCCGAGGTAAACCGAGCCCTTAGGTGCCCAAAAGCCCTGTCCACCTCAGCCGACCACTGCAAATGTACAGGACCCCCCTTCAGCAGTGAGGTAATTGGAGCAGCCACCTGGCCAAAACCCCAGAAAAATCTCCGGTAGTATTTGGCAAACCCTAAAAACCGCTGCACCTCCTTTACCGTGGTGGGAGTCGGCCAATTACGCACGGCTGAAATGCGGTCACTCTCCATCTCCACCCCTGATGTGGAAATGTGATACCCTCGGAAGGAGACTGCCTGCTGGAAGAACAGGCATTTCTCAGCCTTGACGTACAGGTCATGCTCCAACAGTCGTCCAAGTACCCTGCTCACCAAGGACACATGCTTGGCGCATGTAGCGGAGTATATCAGAATGTCATCAATATACACCACTACACCCTGCCCGTGCAGGTCCCTGAAAATCTTGTCTACAAAGGATTGGAAGAACC